>NC_067199.1:30736401-31336401 GCF_000699445.3 Schistosoma haematobium | reverse complement strand
CGTAAAATCATGAATAAACACTGTTAGAAAGTTCCAGAGATAAAATTATTCGGACCTTCGATTTTTTTTCCTAACCTATATTAATCCCCAATAATAAATCCCATAATTACAGAATAATTGAAAAATTATATAATGATAATTTATTACTTGATAATATTCCTACCAAATAAAAACACTAAAATTTTCAAAATTCTATTAGAGAGACAGTGAGAAGTTTACGTTACCAAATCCATTTTTTTTGGTTTTTCGAAAAAAAACTACTTTCAAGTATACACTTTCCCCTTAACTTATCTTTCATTTATTTCTCTCACTAAATGTGATTTAATCTGTTTTCTATGATTATTTGTCGCTCATTTATTTTTCAGAATATAAATAATAAGTAAGAAGTTGGAAACATAAATGATTGTAAATAATCTTTCTAATTTTGAAGTTGTTTTATTTTTTACTTTTTGGTAAACGAATCAGAAATTCTTTGCGTTTTCTCTCTTTTCTTTGCGAAATTATTATTTAGATATTATATTTCTATTATTGTATTCATTTGAATATATTGACAAATCTACCCTACAAGTTATTTATATGTTTACAAACTTGATTATCTTATCTGACCCATCTATTCATTGATCAATTGTCTTTGAAAAAAAAAAGAAAAAAGAATGAAATTAAATAAGCAATTTATCGACAACTGATTGATGATTTATGCGCCGTGTTATTATCGTTATTATTTGGTTAAGATCTACCCCCCCCCTCTTTTTTTTCAAAGAGGAGGATTATAAATATCCAAAGTAAAACATTGGTCAGTAATTATAAGTGCCTCCATCTAATGAATTTATCTAATAATATTAAAAAAATATATATTATGTATTTTCATATTTGTATCGTCCATTTTAATCCAAAAAATCAACAGAAACTCAATTCAAACCTATGAACAATGTGGTAAACAAAATCTTGGCGAAAAAATAATAATAATACATTATTAATCAAGTTGATTTATGCATACCTTATGTGGTTTGATCGCTTTGTTTTGATTAGGCTTTTCGTGTTATATGAAAAACAGATACGAAATATATATAATTTAAACGGGCGTATTAGTCGACGGAATTATTTCCAATTATCATGATTTATACAGTCGAATCATGATAAAATTTGGAGACAAATTCAATATATTACTTAAATGCTTTAAACATATTGTTCATAAAGTTTGTATGACAGTTCATCAAATATAACAATTAGATATATACTCTGTTTTAAGTAATAGTAATATAATATGGCATGTTAGATTGATTTATTAATTAGGGCGAAATATATTGTTTACGTTAAAACTTTTCGAGAATGATGACTATTGCAAACTTGTATATGTATTTTAAATAATTTTGTTTGGAACATTGAACGAAACGAATTTCAGTATTTAAAATATATTTATAAATTACAAGTATCATACTCATTTAGAAAATGTTGAGTACTACACATAGTTTCTCGTTATGTTTATTTATGAATCACAGTTTCATTGATTCGTCTGACTGATCGATTGATTCATACTTCAAAATGTTCAACCTAAGGAATGTTCTTGAGGTAGCTAAAAATATCATTCTAGGTAAATATGAATCCCAAGTAAATGATTAAAATTTTTCAGATGTAGTAAATGGTATTATTTCAATGTCAGTTAACTTATTAAGTGTTAATCTTTAATGATCGTAATCTATCTACATAAATTTAGATAAATAACATTTAACTTATTACAAAACATTCTTAATTGTTCTAATTTATACAATTTATGAAGTTAAACTTCTGTCTTGATGTCAAATATTTTTTTATCTATTTTCATCTAAACAATGGAAAATAAAGTCTAACACTCCTTCTTAGTTAGCAGTCTAAACTATTCTCCATTTGATAACAAAAACTTCTAATCAAGAAGAAACAGCACCTGTAAGAGAATCAAATTCTTAGTGATCCTTTGACTGTTAGTATTCCTCATTCAGTTAACATTTCTGTGAACTTGACATAAGTGTGAAACACGGAATCGTAACGAAATGTATAGTAAAGGAGAAACTTTTATGAGGATAAGTGCTTGTTTTGTCACTGTCATTAGGTTAATGAAAAATAAAATCTATAAATTTTCTTATTTAAGTGAAATGAAAAGACTGAACCTGATATTTGAGTGAGTAAGTAAGATATTTGAGTGCTTGGGGGTATTAGCTGTTAGGCATCTCCTAGCTAAAGAGCAACAATTTTTTATGAATCTTGGTCTATAAAAATGCACTGAACTATTTCAGCTCATGGTAGCTGATTAGAGAACTAGCATTTTTGTTGGCAATTTTGACTTCATATATTTAAATGTTCATTTGCTAGCTAGGTTCCTAGTTTTATAACTATATGACTACAGATGACTTGTTGATAACATGAATAAATTCCTTTATTTCTTTTTTTTCAAAAAGTCACAATATCATCTCCAACCTTGATTACTATTGGATCTGCATTTAATCTCACCTGTTCGGTGTACGTTACGAAAGATAAATCAGTCAATATAGCAATAGACTGGTTCCGACCAACTTATTTAATTGAAACATCTTCAATTCGACCTACGATATTAGTTAATCCACAAGTACTAAACAACATTTTATCTATGCAATCAGATTTAAACTCACACAATTCAAAGTACAGTAATATCAGTAATATAGTTGGTGAACTTGCTTATTCATTTCAACAAATCACCAGCAGATCATCAGTCGGGATAACTATTTATAAACAAGTTACCGGTGAATTAAATTATAACTATCGTAGTGAAGTACTTCTTACTGTACAGTCAGCCAGAGAAAATGATGGTGGTATTTATGAATGTAGAGTTTATGAAGCAGCAAATTATGGGCAAGAAAAAATCATAGACAGAGCATTTTTAGATATTATCAGTAAGTCAATTGTTTATATATTATTTAGCCCTATTTAGGCTAGTTTTGTTAGTTCTATAACCATACATATTTAAGTAGTAACTTTTTAAAATCATGTCCCAAGTGATATTTTTTCATACGAAATATGAACATGAAAGATACCTTCAACTGAGGAAGTTCGGTTGGCTAACTTACTTAACGACAATATGATTATTTACCTACTTACAACATATATTCTCTCCGCATATATAATCATGCTACATCTCTCATTAGCTAATACGTAATTTTTATGCTTTATCTGTGTAATTAAACTACATGTGTTGTACAGTGAACATTTTAAAACGTTTTTAACTATTGCTTAACATTCATTTCTTTTTTCAAAATGAAATATATCCACCTTACTTTCTCCGCTAATGTAATTAACTTTACTCAAAACATTGTGCTTATTTATTCGGTGACAAAAGGAATAATTACATCTCAAAACTAATTACCAAAGACAATATTAGCTTTTGTTGACGTTAATCTCTTTGATAAAACATGCATATTGGTTAATTTAATCCTCTGAGAATCATGACGCAATACACAAATAAATGCACCACTTAGTTTAACTTGGTTGTTAAAAACAATATTAAAACGTATAAAATCACTAGGGAAAACAATAGTAAAGGTAAATGTAGAGAGATGAATCCAGCCATTGTTGTCTTTCTTTGGCACTGTAAAAAGTGAAAACCATCAAACCCTCTTATTATATAACACTACACTAATTAGACGATAAAAGTAATCATCACCTACAAACTCCACTTAGTCCTTATGCCTAATATAACGAGATTCATTACAAATTCGACGAAAGATGTCACAGAACAGAAAAGTTCCACGTTTCCATGTCTTTTTCAAAGAAAAAAGACTAAATGCAAACAAAAAATAATTATATCGCATTCTTGAAATACTTATATCATTATGATACATTCGTTTAAATTTTTATACCTAAATAAAAAGTAATTTTAATTTCTTTGAAGAACTACATAGTCTAATTAAAATAATCCAGTGTCACTGAATGAGAAAAAGAGAATTCAGCGAAGAAAATTTTCTTTTCGACGAAATCATTTACTTAAGCTGTACATTCGTAAATATAGTTATATATGGTCTTTGTATTCATCACACCAACATCTTCATTTCAATACATTTTTATGATTAAAATGATGTAATTAGATAGTGCTTTGTTTATAATTTAGACAGGTTTATATACATTCCAAAAATTATGAAATATTATCAATAACTGGATTAGTACTTTAGAAATTACTATATCTCTTTTCAGGTTTCTTATTTTACCGTGTTAACTGAATAAAATATCTCAGTTTTTTTACAACATCGTTATAATATGGTAGCTCCAAACACACTTGTTAGTGAAAACTATCCTCGAACCTATTTAGTTTACTCACTACTTGAACTAGAGTAAAAGTCCACACTTAATGAGTTTAAAAATAATGACAGTTTACAATCATTATTCTTTAGTGATTACATGACTACTAGTTAATTAAGTAGCTTCGGATTTGCTAGCAAAAGTCTTGATAAGAATCCGAGACCAATATCCTCAACTAAGTGAGCATGATAAAAGTTATCTACCGATGACATAACATTATTGTTAAGCAGTATCAAGGTTTCATCAACGTTGGTAATGTCAACCACCAGAATGAAACTTATTAAACAATTTAGTGGGTAAAATAAAAATGAGTTACAGTGGATAGCACGTTAAGCGCTTGATGGTCACCTCTGACAAGTTTTAAACAACAAAGAAATAATTTTTCAGTGCTCTTTGTTATATACTGACTTTTTTGACTTACATCAATGATTGGTATTAGTACTTCTCAAATAAATAAAATTTTGCGAAATCTCAATTCATATAATTTTTTAAAGATTTTCACAGTAGTAAACGTATTAATGAATATCATTCGCACTAAATAAAATACACTGCTGAGGAGTCCCATACTAGGACGAAACGGTCGTCCAGTGCTTCCAGGTTTTCCATGGTGGTCTAGCTTCAATTGACTTATGATTTTAACTTGTGAAATTTCTAAGAATCTCCACAAAACCCATTCTGATAAAAATACCTTTAGATGAATCCACTACATTGTAAGTATTTTGGAAAGGTTAATAATGATGATGAAGAAATATAAAGAAAGATGATGTAATTATTATTATTATTAATGGCTGAATTCATGAGTCGACTAAAGCTAGACCACCATGGAAAACCTGGAAGCACTGGATGGACGTTTCGTCCTAGTATGGGGCTCATCAGTAGTGCGCCTCCATGATCCTGCCCGCAGGGTTCAAACCCAGAACATCAGGTCTCGCGCATGAATGCTTAAGCTCTAGACAACTGAGCCGTCATCCAGCGGTATTGATGCGCACTGCTGAGGAGTCCCGTACTAGAACAAAACGGCCGTCTAGCGCTTCCAGGTTTTCCATGGTGGTCTAGCTTTAACCTACTCATGAATTCAACTATTAAGTTACTATAATCTCCACAAAGTCCACTTTTATCTACATTACTTCGTTATTCATAATTGTAGTCAAAAATGTAAATTAATAACACATATTGGACTGTAAAGTTTCTAAATGTCAAACATGGAAACGATTACGTCAACTGCTCATTCCCTGTTATTTATTAAATATTCACTCCCAACCGCTTATTAAAGAGATTTATTTAATAACTATCTAATAATAATGTATAATCATTTTTGAAAAATGTCAAATTATATAAATGTTCATGTCTAGTACATGTGGATTTACATCATGTTTCATAGCAGTCGTAACATGGTTAAGTGAAAAAAATTATACTGAAAATAATTGACTAGTTCTTACTAGTTGCTATATAAACTAATACGGTCAAAGTTCATCATTCACTTAAGAGGATAAGTACTTGTTAGAAAGGTTAAAATAGTGCTTTTAATGACATCATAGCTTCGCAAAGTTCTGTGAAAAATGTTAAGATTCTCTTGTCATTTTAGTTTATCAGGGTTGTGAAATTATTCTTGCAAGTAACTTTCATCAAAAATAAAAGTTAGGAACTCATGCTAACTGATAATTTAGTAAAAAAATTTTATCATCAATTCTGATTTAAATTTCATTCGCTAAGTAGTCTTTAGTCTGAGTAAATTCAAATAATAGCCCACCATGGTTGCTTTAGAGTGGTTAGAAGCAATCTTTTCATCTATATTTTGTATTAACTAATACTTATCAACAAAATCATCGGTAAGTTTTAAAAAACTAACGTTCCTCATGAGATTCATTTTCACGTCACTCATTGTCACAGTCAGAGATATTATGATTCATTTACTCTAGCAGGAAATTTATGAACCAAGATTCTGATACTAGCAAAAATTATCATATGTAGTACTTCATGCTTATAAATTTCTGGCAGTCATGTTGCAATCCAAAGAATATAATTTTCACTAAATAATATGTTCCAACCATTATTATTACTCGTACAACCAAATCATAAGAGGTGAAGACGATAAGGACATAATTAACTGGGTCCTTGAAGTATACGTAAATAAAATTTGCATGCTAAATAACTTTTCTAACTATAGATATACTGAACTATTAATTTTACTCTAGGTAATTATTCCGGTATGCCTAAACGGACTGATAATTTGAGACCTAATTAATTGTCGTACATTTCGAGGAAACATCTTCTATATCATCAGAAAGACAAACGCCTACTTATGAGTAATTAGCTCTAAACTTCTAACCGAGACACCAAGATCTATGGAGTCTACTACATCAACAATTGAGAAAAAAATCGACAAACTTTATAGCTACATTAATTTGGTTACAATATTCTCATCAATTGAATATGAAGGTTTTCAAATAGTCCTGGGTTTATATCAATTCTACCGATTATCTTATTCAATGACAAAGATTATTAATTATTAACTACTTATCATTATTATTATATATATATATTCAGTGTATTATTTTTTTTCTTTACTTCACATCAAGATTAATTAGGGAAAACAAAACTTGTTAATTAAACTTGTCATTATTAATTTACTAAGAGATCATTGATAATTATGGTTTTTTTTCAACCTTTTATTTTATTGATTAACAATTATTCTATCATTTAAGATATACATTCAATGAAATAACATAAATGAATATGTTGTACAATGGTTCATATCGTTGCTAATAATGAATACGTGGATTAGTTTCTTTATTTTCCTTTAGGTGATTAATTGTTCAACATTTTATTATTGTTTGTTTGTTTGTTTGCTTATTTGTGGATACATTATTCATCAATCTACATACGTAACACTACTATGAACTGCCATTAACTTATCAGAGTATCTGATAAACGAATTCAGAAAATATTGAACAGTTATATTGTGTTACACCATTTATATATAAATTTTAATATTGTAAGATAAATTGACTTTATATTAAACTGATGAATAAATGGAAATAATAACTAATAGTTGAATTCGTAAGTAGATTAAAGCTAGATAACCATGGAAAACCTGTAAGCATTAGACGACCGCCTCGTCTTAATATGGAACTCCCCAGTGGCGCGCATTAACGATCTCGCCGCACGAGATTTGAACTCAAGAACGATAGGTTCCAGGTGCCGGCTCAGCGGTCTGGAGGTTAGGCGTTCGTGCGCGGGACCAACAACTCCTGGGTTCAAATCTTACGAGGCGGGAGCATGGATGCGCACTGCTGAGGAAACCCATACTAAGACGAAACGGCCATCTATTGTTTCCAGGTTTTCCATGGTGGTCTAGCTTTAGCCTACTCATGAATTCACCTATTAAATTACTAAAATCTCCACAAAATCCCTTTCTGGGAATAATATCATTTAGTCTAAGTGCATGTAATACGTTTTTTTATCATCTTCTGTATAATTTACACTAATACTCAACAGTTACAGATGTAAAAATATTACGTAAAGTGTTTTAAAATGATAGCAGTTCGCTGTCCATAAAATTTCCCTGGGTTCTAGAAATTATCATGAAAATAAAAATACTAGTAAATCCTCTGAATGAAATTATGGAACTATAGTACTTAAAAATTAAAACTAATTGTTGATTTTCCAAATAAAGAAATATCGAAAACCAAGAAGTACAGAAAAGTTGTTAAACATTTTGAATATGTGAACCGCTAGTTGACAGCTCATTAGCCTTAACGTTAGACACTTGTCATAAGATCCTGAGTTCTACCTTTAGTGTGGTTGTAGATGTGTACTACTATAGGCTACCATATCAGGACGTAACAGTCGATTAGAGCTTCTCTGACTTCAACTAAAACGTTGATACGTAAATCTACTGGAAGCATAGTTTAAACTGATATCTAACATTCAATTTCACTGAAAAAAATACATCCCTCTGTATTACAGAGTGATATATTCCATCTGGTTCAGTTAGTTAAATACATTTTTATTCGAATTTTTTAATATTTAGTACGCAAAAGATATCCTCATAATTCATTTGAACAAATCGAAGTAAATACAAAACTTAGAAAACTTTTATCAATATTTTGGAAATTAAATCCTTCTCAGAAAAATTATGATAATTTACACGATCAACATGCACAAAATGATGTGGCATCCAGAGTTCGAGCGAAATATGGAACACAGAATATAAGTCAAGAGAAAGGTAATTTTATTAATTATTTATTGTTATTACTTTTGATGCATTACAAATCAGTTGTTCAGTTAACTGATATATCTATTCCTTTTTAATTAAAACATTAGTATCATATGGGTTTTGTGGGTATTATAGTAATTTCAGTGGTTAAGACCATCAGTCAGTTGAAGCTAGACCACCATGGAAGTCTTGTGGCGGTTTCATCCCATTGTGGGACTCCTCAGCAGTGCGCGCTCACGACCTCGCCCCCTGCGGAATTCGAACCCAGGACCTACGCGTTTCGCGCGCGAGCACTTAACTGCTAGACCACTGAGCTGGCCGGCATCCAACAGTGTTAAGGTCTAACTTCAACCAATCCACGAAATTGAGCGACACGTCCACCATTATCTCCATTGAGTTTTTATCTCACAACAGACCTGGTTGAACTCCACTGGTCACTACTTCTCACTAGGACTCCGGGATATACCTCTTGAAGCCAGTCAATAGTGAGCTCATGTTGGTTAATTTCAGATGGGTTTTGTGAATATTATAATAATTTCAATGGTTGAGATTATGAGTCTGGCAAGGGGTGAGGTCGTGGATGCGCACTGCTGAGGAGTCGCACAATGGGATGAAACGGCCGTCCAGTGCTTCCAAGTTTTCCATAGTGGTCCAGCTTCAACTGACACACGATCTTAACCATTGAAATTAATACATTATTATTAAAAATTCAAAAGTTATTTTGCGACGTTTTAAGTAATACCATGATATGTGTTGTCGTATTTCATCACTGAATCATATATCTGCTATCATATTCCATTTTTAGCATAAATATAGTAAGCTTTTAGGCTTGAAACGGAATTGCTGATGAAAAGTATACTCTAATATGCAACTTTCTTCCATAAAAAACCAAAACAAAAAAGATGATAAAATACTGATCATGACTCGAATAATACTAAAAATGTTTCAAAGATTCTGAACCTAGCAAATCACACTCTATTTAGATTATTGTCGTTATGCTAAACCTAAACACATAAAATGGTTATTTCTTGATTTTCATTTCTTTTCTGGTTATTTGTCCATTTTTCAGTAAATAAATCATATTCACTATTTTGAATAAATATTTTTCATAATAATGACTATTTTTTTTATATTTTAATATACTTCATCAATCTACTTATTGTTCTACTATCTGTTACCTGAATAATTGTATTACCTAAAATTTAGTTCCTGTAACCCAGCTATCGATTTGACCTTCTATTTCATTCTAGAAACTGTATTAATTAATTGATAATGCAATCAAACTGACTTAGTATATTAAGTTATAACAACCATTTTGAAATAAGAAAACAAACAAGTAATTCCAAATAAATATGACCAACTTATAAATCTATCAACAAACATTTAACCATGAATAAAAAAATGAACGCAAAAAAAAGAAGAAAGAAAAAAAAGAAAATCTTTTCCTTTAAACTCAATTTATTAAATGAAAACAACCAACTTCACTATCATTCAATCTAAATAATAAAAAAAATTTTCTTGAATTTTTTATCACCAACGATTTTTACACACACAAAAAAAAATTAAACATAAATATGTGAACATCCCTTTTCTTAAAAACATTTTAATAAACAAGTAGATCTAAATAAAAGATTACCTATTTAGTCATTATTATCTAAACTAAATTATCTAATTGTAATGAGCATTTTTTTTAAAATAAAAAACACAAAAAAAAACAAAAAATAAAGATGGTTACTGTTTTAAAACCTTCTGTTCTATTCAGTTAACTAAAATACTCAATAAATAGGTTTAGTGTATTATTTAAATAAACTTGAACAAATTTACAATAATGATGTAGATCTTAGAAACTAGACAATGAATAGTAAGAATAATTTTTTATTAGAATATTTTTCAGTTTAAAATTGTTTTATTAATTTATCAGTTATAATTAAACAGATTTTTTTTCTCATTCAATAAATTAAATCAGTTTGTGTCGTTTGCAACAAACATCTTTTGTTTGTTACTGTGTGTTTTTTTATTTTGGTTTTAGTTTTGAAAAACACATACACACACACGCATATGCACAAAAGTAAATAAATAAACAGAAAATCACTTGAATATATATTGAAGTTTAACAACTATTTTAAGATGATAAAATCTTTCCTTTGTGTGTGTGGAGGGGGGAGTTGTAATAGTTTTCTTTTTTAAAAAAAAAATAATAATCACAAAAATAATCAGAATAATCTAATAAATAAGATTTGGCATATGTTTTCAATGTGTTTCATTCCTTATGATATTAATTCAATAAAAACAAAAAAAAGCTTGTACGTGGTTAATAACAATAGAACTAAATTACATCTAAATAGATATTAATTTTATTAAATAAAGTCAATGGGAAAATCAAATTCACTTTTTTTCTGGTTTTTATTAATGTAAAATAGTCTTTATTAATATATCCAATGAATGCAGCATAAATCCTGTAGTTTGTGTAATATTTTTGACGTTGTTATATATCGGAAAGGATTTGGTGAATATTATAGTAATTTTAATCGTTGAGATCATGAGTTCATTGAAGCTAGACCACCATGGAAAACCTGGAAGCACTGGACGGCTATTTTGTCGTAGTACGGGAATCCTCAGCAGTGCGTATTCACGATCCTGCCTCGTGAGTTTCAAACCTAGGACCTATCGGCCTCGCGTGCAAACGCTTAACCTCTGGACCACTGAGCTGAGCCTGTTGTGAGACAAAAGTGGATGTGTCGTTCAATTTCGTGGATTAGTTGAAGTTAGACATTAACGTCGGCTCATTATCTCGACTATTAAAATTATGTTATATATCTTTGTTAATTTATCACTAGACAGAATTGGACAGATAAATTACTTTTCAATGGTTTACAGTGAAAATGATTGTCCTAATATACAAAATCTTAAAATTATTTCAGTAATCATTAGTTACGCTTTGACTAATTAATAGCTCCAAGATGAACTGACCAAAGTGACGAAAATCAGCGAATCAACTAAATGGTATATAACACAGTAGTTCGTGGACAGTACTGAAGCTGTAAAAAAAATGACGTATGCTCTTTACATTTAACAGCTTAATAATTTCATTTTCACCATAAGATTTGAATATTCTGTTATTTATGCGTTATACATGTTCATGATTGTAGACCATCCAAACTATATTACAATAAACCAGTCAGCTTCAGTTTTTGATGGGCTGTTAACTGATATCAGTTCATGATAGAAATTATCGTTAAGCAACACTGAAATGTTATTCATTGAAATGCTTAAGTTCCTCTCATAAATTAAAGTTTTCTACCTGTAAAAAGTAATTCAATAACTCATGTTTATTTTATATTTTTATTTGATATAGATCATGAACTTAAATCAGTGGATATTATCAATAAATTTTTCTCCAAAGAAAATGAAGTGAAATTCAACTTAGTAGAAACACAAAATCCTCGTATGAGGGCTCGAACTATTAAAAATTCCAACTCATACTTATGTGTTTCTCAGATATTTTTGTATTTTTCAATCATTTTGCAAATAATTTTGGCGGTTAAATAAAGTGCTTTTAAAAATTAATTATAACTAATTATAAAACAATAAAGTAAATAAAACAAACTACCAACAAAAAAATACAAAAACCTCTTTGAAGTTTTTGTCCATTGAATCATGCTTTAAAAATAAGCAATTAACATAATAAAACACATAAATAAACAGAACCTCCTAATATGTATCTGTATTCTAAATATTATGTACATAACTAAGAGCAAAACTCTAAAAAACATAATATATCTTTCATTATATTGTCTCACCAGTTTCGTTTCATGTCTCCGTTATTTATTTGTTCGATTTCAACTTTCTTACATAATCATAAAAAGATAAATATTCAAATCATTATGAATTTCAATCAAAGGAATTATTCAATTATCCACATACAGATTTATTTAAGATATAATTAATATAAGAAATTATTTTCGCTACCAGATCACTAATTGAAATATCTTGTCACAAATTTATGCTCTCGTTTGTTTGTCTGTTTGTTTGTTTTTTTGTGGCAAAACAATCGAACACATTTTTTGTCTATAAGACATATAAACATTTAAGATTATTGAATGTCTTTTGTATAGATAAAGAAGTTTAAAAAAGAGATTATATATTGGCTTTCTATTTCAGATACATCCGTATATTTATATATATTCATTTAAAGTGGTTTTCATTCATTAATTAGTAATGTTATATTGTTAAACGTTTCTATGCGAAATACCTCATTGTGTTGTTTTGAATTTCTACTGATTGAGTGGAATTTTTTTTCAATCATAAATAAAGCATAATAATTTGTAGGCATCATTACCAAGATTTGACTTGATAATTTCAAATGAATAGATAGATGTCAATAAGTAGGAAGAATTAGATTTTCTGAAGTTTTGTGACTTAGTGTAAGCCACTTCTTCAGAGGATATTTGAAATACATATATATTCTTTCGATGCTGTTCAATGTAAATCATATAATCATTATTTAACATGTATGTAAATAAGTAAGCTCTTTTATCTCATTATATACATCTATATATAAACTATCATTTTCAACTTGGATTAAAAATACTTATTATGTGCCTGTGAATAAAATTATTAAATTCATATTTGACAATGTCAATACTTGATGTTGTTTCATTTTTGTAATGATATTTATAGATTACAATATTTTATTGTTATTCAACTCATTAAACAACCAACTAATCATATCACCTAAAGTGAAGAAGAAGAAGAAGAAAGAAAGGAAAACACTACAAATGTACTTTTGTTTAATTTACTTGTTGAATTCTCTTTTATTTTTTTCTTATAAATCTCTTTACAAGTATACACTTGATTTTAAAAAAATACGTAATCAGTTGTAATAAGTGAATCTATAAGCGAAAATTTTATGGAAGAAATATTTTTTCATCAAGGCTTCAATGAAAGTAAACTTTAATTACCGAACATTCACAATGAATCAAATTCATGGGTAAATGATCATGTAAAGGAAATATAAATGAAAAAATTTAAAAATCAATTTTTGAGTAATAAACGATTTCAGGTTGAATTTGTCTGCCTATATAATTAGTTTTCTTAAGTTCAATATAATTACATTTGAAAAATATAAGGTGAAATGACTAAAATCAATCTCTGTGTATAACTGTTCTATAATAGTGAATAATACGTTTAATTTAAAGGATAACAGTGTCATCTATTTGACAAATTAAGAAAAATAACGAAAAATAAGTCGTTTATTTCACTGCTACTTTACATTTAAAAATTCAAAATATTGCCTTATCTTTTTTAAAGAAACACATTTCATATCACACTGTTTTGTTGGACGGTGGACTAAATCTGATATTGATATACTTGCTTTCCAGACTCAAGTCCAATCGGCTATTTGACTACGAAAAGGAAAAATGGGTATAGAGCTTTACTTAATTATCCTGAATCTAATATATGAACAAATTCATTCATAAATATATACGTTCATCTTCCTCACAAAATCAGGACAGATTTTAAGCTAATAGCCTTTATACATTCCCTTAGAAAGTAAAGCCAAGTCCTGATCAATTGTACATACATGTCAGTATCTATAATCTATCACACAGCATTGAGTTCATACAACTGATTGACCAAGCTCATTACACTTTACATGCATCATATAATCAACTATATGTTTTTAGAGACCAAATTTACTTTCATATACGAGGAGATAAAAAAAGAGGATGACAACCATAACTAAAAAAATAAAGAACATAATTTATCGAATAAAAATCAAATGAAAAATTTATGATAAACAAATAAATTATTGATAAATAAAAGAGAAATTGAAGTTTATGCGCTCGTATGTGTGAATAAGTAAACTAGTTACTAATATAACATTTTTTTTGAAAATTATTTCCTATTTGTTATCTAAACTACGAAGTAAATATTACTCTAAGATCAATGAAGTGGAATGTAAAAATCTATAAAACAGAACTCATTACAACTTCAAAGATATATTTATATGTAATTACCTTCACATCTACACCGTTCCAAGTTGAAATTGAATGATTCAGTGGTTTGCACTTCTACATTTGATCGAATATTTTCACAGTATTTGGGCGCCGAGTTGATATGAGACAATAAAAAGGAAAGAATGTGTACTCTTCCACTTTAATGGCTATTTTAAATAAAATTGTGGTACAAAGTAGTAAGAAATTGTTTTAGAATTCTATCTGAAATACTTCTTACCATAAATATCTTTTCCAGTTTGTGAATTGAAACCTTGTCTAATTTTTTACATACAGTATACTAAAATCATGCCATAAACATACGCTTCAAATGAAATACATTTCCTTGCTAAGAAAGTATCGTCAATAAATAAACATCTACATTATAATTCTATTTACATTATGGTACAGTTTTTTAAATCATCTATAAAAATTCAAAGGAAACAGTATTATCTAACAGATGAATGAGAAACAACTTAAGAAATATTCAGAAACGACAGTTTAGCATTGCGTTAAATTTCTGGTGGTGTGGATTGACCCGCAGTTGATACTTTGAATGAATTTTGATTGGTGTTAATTGACTTATGTACATAATGTGTAGAATGCTTGAATGTGGCCATTGTCATACTATTATACAGAATAGATAGAATGTAGCTAAAAGTGAAATCAAGGACGCGTGTTTCGTCCTATATAGAAATTGATAACTGCAATTAGATCTCATTCCCCCAACATTTTCAACTACTTTATATTATATCTTCATGTCATACTTAAATATCAATAAGACTAAGCAACTGAAAAGAATCTATGAGATATACTATTCTCCCTTAATTGTTGTTCTTGTTTTGTTCATATTTGGATAAATTGGACAGGAAAGTAAATAACAAGTTAAAAAGAAACCTAATGAATATATGCAATTTACAATATCGACAGACTGAATACTTCAACAAATAATTATAATCATGTTACTGAATTGTAAATTTCCTGTTTTCTAAGAAGCACATAATTGAAAACCATTTAAAAGCCGCGTAATAAATACCCTAGCGTTACTTCTAATATAACGTTTACTATGACAAATATCTTTCAGACAAAGTTTGACACTTCTTCAGCAACACCTTTCAATGTTTGTTTTGTTACGTCTTAACAACCAGTTTGCGATAATCTCTTCAAAATTCAAGTAAATTCTAAAATCTATATGTAGAATGTTTTGCCTGTATAGATAACTTTGTAATACTGTTTTGTTTTTTTGTTCAGTCTTATAAGAAAAAATATGAATATTTTGAGATTTGCTAAAATATTATCCTTATATGCATAGCAACTAAAAAAATGTTCCCAACACTTTTTTCTTACATATATGTAAAAACTATATAATATAAACTAATTCAAAAGTATAACGTAACCATTACTAAAAGTCACAATGATTCGTCTAAAATACAATGATCTTTTTTAACTTTAGTTTTTACATACTCTAAACTTATATCCGCATTTTTATAACTAAATTAAAAAAACATTTTGATTTTAGCAAGATTAATAAAAGTAAATGCAGACATAATGTAAAGCTAATTAGATTAAATAGTAAAACAAATTAAAATTATATTCCCATGAGGACTTTGTGACAATTATTAGGTTTTATATTGTACATAACCAAATGATTTTAGTTAGACAACTATTGAATACCGGCAAGAAATCACTAATTGAAGTTAAAAATTTGAACAACTAGATGCTAACTCAATGGTATAAAGATTAAAAAGCTGCCACAATCCCTAATGGTTCTAAATTTAATTTATAATTAGACACTTTGGAAGAGTCCCACTCCCTGATGAAACAACTGTTCAGTGCTTCTTGGTTTTCACTATTTGTTTAATTAAGGTTAAGTCATAATGTGAACTGTGAAAAGAATGTTTGTTTATTTTTAATTTTACTGAAACAAATTATTGTAGTGAAGCTGAAAGAACAACGAATTTTTTCAATCACAAAATATATTGAACAACTGGGTATGTGGAAATTTATCTCGATTAAATATGTAAAACTATACCATTTAAAAGAGATGCAAGTTAGCCTATATATAGTGCTTTTTAGTCGTTAGTGGCATTTTAATCTTATCATTCTGTTACGTTCATGATTTCTAAGAACAATGATTATGTATCAATACGGTTTATACATGTAGCTAGAACGTATTACTTTGGACGTACATAATATGTTAAGACCTATTAAAAGTGTCAGTTGACCACAAACTAGTATTTCTCGATTGTTTGGTTGAACGTAAACACAATAGTGATAAGTTGAAAATAAATGTATTCAGGAAATCAACACATTTCGACAGATACTTAGATTTTGATTCAGCTCATGCACAGTACACAAAAGTCAATGTTGTAAAAAAAATTAATGAACAGAAGTACTAAGCTTTTTACAGATAAGGAAGACCAACGAACTGAAGTGAATAAAGTATTTTCTACTCTTAGAGATAACAACTACGCAAAACAGTTTTTAAAGAAGATTGTTAAAAATGAGAGAAAAATTAAACTAGAATGTATACGAAAAGTTTGGAAGTACACCGTAGTCATCCAATACCGTAGTGAAACATCGGAAGAAATCAAGCGGATTCTAAAAAAACATGATATAAGAGTGCATTTGCGGGCGAGTAGCACCTTAAGATCGACATTAGTGAAAGTTAAGAACAGGTTACCAGAGGAAAAACAACAGAATATTGTCTATGAGATCAACTGTCATGATTGTAATGCAGCTTATGTTGGAGAAACATCCAGATAATTGAATGTAAGGTTGAAGGAACACAAACAATGTTTGAAAAATGTTCCCAAACCCTCGGTTGATTTGAAGAAACATGAGAATAAGTCTGCGATAGCGTTACATGCGTTAAAAACAAGACATAAGATTAATTTTGAAGGGACCAAAATACTTCAGAAAGGTTTTAACACTCATAAGGAAAGATTGACATCAGAAGCGCTGTATATATGGGCGAACAATAACAGCCTGAACAGAAAGGATGGTTTGCAACTAGCGACGACCTGACAGATATTCGTTTACAAGTGATTTGAACCCTCTCTTTATTCAACCTGTTTACTTCACATTCATCGTTATTTTGACTGAAATCAATGTTTTTAGCAATACAACTATGTATTTGACAGATAATTCCCATTTAAACATTAAAATTAAAACACGAAGTTCAGCGCAGGGATCTCTTTTAAACGAATTTAATTTAACTCAACACCTTTGTGTACAAAATAACGATTGAAATAAAAGCTTGTTTGTGTTTTGCTTTTGAGGCGTTTAAAACAAATGATTGTTTACTGTTTGTATGCTATTACACCTTTGAAATAAAAAATATTGAAAAATACACATTGAGATATAGCCAAATAACGGTATATTGAGTGATGTAGATCACTTTAAATTCATTTGCAAAATTATTTGATCTTCATTCTGTGAAAACAACAACATTTTGTGCATCATGTAATGTCCACTGCTGATAATTCACTGCACTTATCGGTTTTTTTAATAATCACTTAGTCAATTCGATAGTACGAAAAGTATTTAAAAGATATTTCACCTAGTTAACGTTTATTTAACAAAATAATTTCCTACATAAAGTAGATTTAAAACCTTCATAACTAATAACTTCCTTCTATCCTTTGTAGCATTTCTGATCACAGTTAAAAGCATAGAAACGATTTCCCGGCGTTTTTTATTTCAGCTGGACAAGCAGTTCAATAAGCTGACTAAATGTCTAATCATGCAATCCAAAATTCCATCTAAAATAAATTGAATCATCTCTTATCAGGTACATTATGTAGGTTTATATACCAACCTCTTAGTCACATCTATAGTGAGCTGGGTATCTGTGCAAAATTTAGGGCATTTTAAGCGATAACTGCTCTTTATTACGAATATTTTACTAAAAATTCTAAACTCTAATTCACATTGGGTAGTTGAATTATTCTGCTGAGTCCGAAAATAAATAAAATAGCTGTTGAAAGCTTCTTGATTTCAACGGTATTCTAGGTGATGTCAGTACCAAAAAAGCTCTTCAAATCCATGTGAGAATTATATCTTTCTGCCATATTTCTACTGTCAAAATCTTTAGATCAGTTTTACGTTATTATGAAGCAAATTTTTTAAATAAATACACACAACTTTTTATAATTACAAGCTTACTTACATTAAAGAGGGAGAATGTATTTGTAAAATCTTGACAAATGAATTTTGAATTAAATTTGACGTTTCGCCTGGCAATCTGGTCCAAGCTTTTTTAAGGAAATATAACCAAATGATTTGTGTGCACTGTGATACTTTCCGGGTGCCCAGACCGAAGCAGGTGGTTTTCTTAGGGGGCTACATTCGGAGCCTTCGGCTTAGAGGTCTGATCTACAAGGCAATAGAGCAACGTTAGGCGATGCAGTCCTATGGTAGCTGATGACCAACGATTGGCTCACACACCATTTGTTCTTTCAGGATACTGGGGCTAATGTGAACTACTGGTTTGGAATCAGGGTTTTCCAACTCCCCTAGGTAGGTCGTCCATATCTACCAACCCGGTTAAAGCTCGGGACATACGCTTTTCGTCCTCTCAGTTTCGTAAACAACACATGCTATGAATCAAATATGTCACAGTATGCTTAAAATATTTACAATATCTACATTTAATTTTAAAAAATTACTAAAACAATGTTCAATAATTTTCTCATGGTTCCATTTTAAATCAATACATAATCAAATTGTGTATCATTAAATAGCAATTCATTCAGTTTTTTATCTCAACAGAATCATAACAGTCCTTTATTTTTTCTTTTCGTTTTCGAATAAATCGAATATCAGTGAAAACAAAACTGAGCTATTCATTTTCTAGCAGATATTAAGAGTAATTTGTTTGTTTGTTTATAACTCCAATTTTTTTCTGCTACAAAACTGCTTACAAAGACAGAAGTGTAACTACATTTACCGATAGTATGTAAGGATTCGTTCTAATATCAACACACAATGTAGTATCATTGAAGTTAAATGAACGAAAAATTAATACTTTGATTATAAGGAAGAGAGTCGATATAAAAATGTCATTACGTTCACAAGTCCAATAATCATCAAAACAAATGTTGAGATGTACGAAAATCCTTTTCGTAAAGATAAGCGACTGGCTTTTATATAACTTAACACAATGATCTTAAGTAGTTGTATTTGTAGCTTGAAAAAAGTGTTTAAAATTTTGTTCATGTTAGTATCTTGAATTCAAAGTTGATTTTTTTCCTGAGCTTAACAGCAAAAAAATGAAAAATATTTCAATGGTTGAGACCATGAGTCCATTGAAGCCACACCACCAGTGGACGGTAGTTTCGTTCTCAGCAGTGCGCATCCACGATCCCGCCTCGCGTGATTCGAACCCAGAACCTATCAGTCTCGCGCTCGAGCACTTAACTGCCAGACCATTGAGCTGGCCGGCATCCAACGGTGTTAATGTCAAGCTTCAATTAATCCACGAAATTGAGCGACACATCCACCATTGTCTTCAGTGAGTTGATATCTCACAACAGACCTGGTTGAACTCCATTGGTCACTGCTTTTCACTAGAATTCAGGATATACCTCTTGAAGCCAGTCACTAGTGAGCATATGTTGATTAATATCGGAAGGTTTTTTGTGAATATTATAGTAATTTCAATGGTTGAGATCATTAGTCAGTTGAATTGTTGAGAATGCCTGGAAATTTATAATTATTGAGTTCTTTCAAATTTATCAAAGTCTACAACTATTAATCACCTTAATTAACTCAATCTAGATGCTTTATTGTTTGAAGTTTATTGTTTTTATAAGACGATACAAAATTTCGTTCCTTACAAATTAGGAAAAAATTTTTAACGATAACTTTCGTTATCTGGTTTCTGTATAACTTAAATTGTTCTTCAATAGTTAAGGTACTATTAATTTTATTTGCTCAATTATAACGGAGATTTTATGCAATAGTTGAATTGCAGACGAACTTTTCTAATTTAAAGTGGAGAACAGTAGCCTACGGGGAATAACTTAATCTCTCGACGACTATCGTTCCATATTGCTGATTTTATCAAATCCGAAAATAATAGTTGGCTATTGAATGCTGACTAATTGAATCATTCCTAAAGTAACTAGATCTGGCTCTGTAAAACCTGTGTATAAACATTTCTGAGGAGTTCATTGGTTCCTGATTTTCAAAGTTTCTCCAACTGATACCAGTTTGTCCCAGAAATATATTTATTTTATTCATTTCAATTAGTTAAAGGGAATATCTTCATAAACATTTAACAGCTTCTATAATTAGACAAACGTTAATGCATATATTTACAGTCTCCATTACTCGTCCAGTATTTTACTAGACTTTATCAATAATTTACTGAATAATTCATCATTCAAAAATACTAATTAGCCAAATTCCATGTGCTTTTTAGTATACAAAAAGAAATTCTGACAAGTTAGCTTTTTATGTATAAAATAACTACCACTTTTCATCTGACTCCAACTGATTTCTACGTAAAATGGTATAACCAATAAACTTTAGTTTGAACCGTTGACTGATTTTACTTAAACAACCGTTGAAAACGTGGGAGCATTGCATAGTTTTCTCATCCTAATATGAAACTCTAAAGACATACATATTAATTTAAGATATGTAAACTGTTCAGTGTCTCTTCCATAATGTAAAAACTAGGGGCATTTTGTAAAACCTGAGTCTCCTATGTTTGATCCTCTATAGATGTTTCGTACTAATCTGCAACAACCAACCAATGCTTCCTGGTATTCAGTGGTTATTTACCTAAGATAGGTCTGTGATAGAAACTGTAAAATTTAGTAATCTCCCCAAGCCCCTATAGTAATAATTAAATTTTGGTCATATGATCTCAGTAACACTTGGAAGGTAAATACATACGGTTAATTATATAACCTTCAACAAAAACGTTGACTATGTATGATAATTACTGAATAAAATAAATAATAAAAAATATCCTAATATAACTGATTTCCAATATCGAATTTCTAATTAAATTTGTTATACAATAAACATATAATGTCAGATTACTAGAGATAATCAACGGTGAGTCCTAGGTTTAGGTTGCGTGCTAGATGATACTATTCGACGTTGCCTCTCTGGAATACAAGACGGAATTTTCCTTGTAAAACAACTGGGAGCTTCTAAATTTAACTGATATCAAACCTATTTATATATAAGACAATGTTATGTGATTTACTTTCTTTATGAATTATTTTAATAACTTTCTAAAGGTCATCCTGGTTTTATTATCATCAACATAATACATATCACTTTATACATCAACTTAACTAAGATCAAACATCGGACATGGATAATATATTTTAACATTGATATTCTTCTCACACAATGTTTTATATGTTTGTTCTGGTTATTAATCTGGATTTTTTATTTGACCTATAATCCGATTCAATGAATTATTATACACAAGTTATTTAAGTACTGACAATTGTTAATAAACTTGTTTTGTTAATAATTTTTTTTAGAAACGTGTTGATCTTAGACTTAGTTATTTCGTGTGATTGTTAATTTGAATTAGTAACTGTAGGACATGGGAAGAATTTATTTGAAAAAGTATATTCTTCACCTGCGTAACAGTGTACTTTTAAAGAATAAAAACTTAATAGGTAAACAGAAATAAACGATTTACCTGATGACCTTAAAATTTTAAGCATGATCCCTGTTGAAACTGAATGTCATCACTACTAAGAAGTCTTAAATTATAACTAAACAACTAACCATTACTTTCTGGATTTCTTTTGACCGTTTTTCAATTGATATCAGTCACTGGTATAAGTTGCTTTTAGAGTAAACTTTTTTTGAAAAATATTATATTATGTAGCAATTATTATTAGTATTCCAGTTTCTCTGTAATATAATTTAATAATTTTTGTAGACAGACATTTCCCAACTTCCTTCTTAACTACATTAGTGATTTTATAAAACAAATATTTAAACAAATACGGTATAATGATTATTTATGTTCCTATCGCATAGCATTACACTCAGGAGGGGAGTAAAAGTATATTATTTACTTACTCACTGAAATGATGTCAATAAATGTTTAGATTGTCAAGCTTGTCTTTTAGATATACATTAATGTTAAACAAGTTTCATGTATTTCTGTTCAAAATTTTTGACATCTTAAATTTACCACCTCACTCAATCAACTGGAGATAGAATATTCAACATTTTTAATATTCAATGTTGCCTAATCAAATGTTGTAATATTTTTGAATATAACTTGTATACAAACACTATTTGTATTTATCCTTAGCATAATTCAAATAATTTTTTTTAGATTTAACAAACCTACTATATTTTTTCCATAGTCCTTGATAGTGACTATACGTTCCACGGTATATAACAATATCATACCATTGCAAATAATTATGTATATCATATAAATATTTTGCTTAATATAATTTCGTTTTCATCTTAACCTTATTAAATCTTCCTTCCCTTTGTCTGAAACTAAGATTATATTTTTCTTTTTATCAAAGATTTACATAGCAATCCATAATCAGGGTTTATAAGAAATAATTCGACAAGAATTAATGTAACTACAATATGAAAATGGTTTATAATTAACAGTTTGAATGAATTTCAACAAAATATTTCATAAAGTACCTAATGGCTAAAACGTAAATACACAAAGATATACTGTTCTTTAATAAATTCATCATAAGTTTGAATGAGTGATTTTTTAAAAATAGAATTATTTAGTATGGAAACTGGGAAAATCGAATGTACTTCATTTAAAATTATTATCAGTTTATAAAGAAAATTCATATATTTTAACTAATTTAAAGCTTATAAATTAACGTTTTTATTCTACTGAATTGATACAGGTCTTTCGGAAGTATCTTTAATTAGAATTTACTCGACTGCAAAGTTCAAATCGTCTCGTTGCATACGAGCTGTCTATTATATTCCATGATTCCCTTCAGATGTGAAGGTCTTCATAATCCAGTCAACCACCAGAAGAAGGAGAAAGAGCCAGAGCAAGCAGCCTTGTCTGATTCCGATCCTCATTTAAAATGCATGGTATGTTGTCTGATTCTGCTTGCTTCCCGCTTTCCACTTTTCTGATGGCCATCTTGATTTCTTCGATTGTTGGTGGAGTGACATCTATAGGAAAGTTTGTGTGTACTGCTTCGATGTCCGGCGGGTTAAATTCAGTTGGTCTATTCAATAGTTTTTCAAAGAGCTCTTCTGACTTGTTCCACTGTTCTTGAATCTCAACGATTGTCTTGCTTACTTTGTCATTGACTAGTCGCTTTGGTTTGCATATTTACCTGCTAGTTTCTTCAACGTATAATGTAACTGTCTCGTATTTCTTTTCCTGCGGATTTTTCTGCTGTCGTTGCTAGGTCTGCCGCGTATTTCTGCTTGTCAGTTCTAATGCTCCACTTCACTCTATTGTCTGCTTCTGTGCATTCTGCCTGTGCCTTAACTTTGACTGCTATTTTGGCTATTGTTAACTGCTGTCTTCCTGTTCTTCCTTTATTGAATTCTGTCCAATGTTTCGATAGAGATCAGCTCCTTATGATGATTCTTCTTGAGGCCCATAACCTTCCAACACCTTGAAGTCAGTGCTCCTTTCTTAAGAAATACATATCCGTTTTCCAACACTGGATCATTTTTTTTTGAAATTATTAAATTGAATAATTTGAAATCATACCACAAATATAATAACAACCTTACCCAGTTAGTTATTTTAAATAATATTAATACCTTATACTAATTTCTTTCTTAATTCCTAACTAGGTTAAGTGAAAAATATATAAAAATGTAATTTTCTAAAGATTAAAACTTATGATAAAGTAAAAGGTGAAATTTTATTTCCTGTGAAAAGATAACTAATGAGAATGAGCTAACTTGAGTTTTGAATTTCAAAAATAATTGAATCGTATGGAATAGTTTGTTTCAGAGAAATTGAAAAAATATATATTTATATAATATATGAAAGAATTGGCAATTAATTGTATTACTTAAAGAAATTGCTTCAAAAGCAACTAAGTAAAAATGGATTGCTTAGTTGAGAGAGTTTTGTAATCTAAATTTTCTTTCATCTCCTAATGATAGTAGATGAAATATCACTGAAAAAATAGGAAAAAATAAACCGTTGCTTCATTTTAGTCTAAGAACCTTCAGTTAATGTCAGTTCACGAATAACACAATTAGCTTTAAATAAAGAAAACTATGCACTGGTGATTACATAGAAAGTGGAGTTTTCATGTTTACAGCCGCAGTTCACAGTTTACGAAATCTGCTATTTTGTGAAAGGGATAATAATTTACTGACTACAATGTATGATAATTACATCCTATTGAATTAAATAAAACATCTTACGCCTAAGTGGCTCAATAGTATCATAATCACCACATGTAACAAATATTCTAGGTAGTGGTGGCATACTGTTTGGTAGTCTTGAAGAAAGAAGAAATTATGTTCATATAAAATCTCATAAACTAATCTAAAGCTTATAATTCTTTGATATTCTTATTCACTAATAGCCAACATAAGCTTTTTGTACCAAATATAATTTTATAACGTACTGGCTAAGTAGATTTCTGGAAAGCTGATAGGAATATTTAGAACACTTAATTTCAAATAGAAATACCGGAGAGACTATAATTTTTGGACGAACCAATCACGTATAAGATCACAGGTCTCGGATTTTGGCGTGAAATCCACTCATCCATTCGGATAAATGGAGTTTCGGCATTATAGCTGATATCAGTTCGTGATGAAAACCCGAAATATAGTTTCTAACCTTAATCATCAACTGTAAATCATAATTCTAATTCCTCACACAGGTTTCTAATCCTTTTTTGGTCCTGGTTATAAAGTGGATACCCTTAAGTTCAGTCTAGGGCTGCTCAAAGGTCGTCCAAAATTACAGTCTCGTCAAAATACTTTGATGTATAGACTTCATTTCATTTCAGTTTTCCAAATAACTTCTACATTTCTTGTCAAATGATTCAAGATTTTATACTCAAGCGATAGATTAAAAGTCGCATAAAAATTCCTGATTTTAAGTATCTATAAATTTTCAGTAATATAGCTCAGTTCAATGGTTGTCGATTTATAGTTGGATCTTCAGTAAATTTTAAGTTTTATTTAAAGCTTATAAAGACCTATAGATCTTGAATTCTTATTAACATGAAAGCTAGTCCCGAAATATTCAGCAATAATTTTCATTCAAATGAGATTTCTAGTTAATTAAATTGGCAGATTTATTTCTAAAATGAAGCTCCGGGGCTGGACACCTATATAAATATATATCATACATATATATCATATCATTGGAACTATACATGCCGACTTGCTAGAAGCAATTTATTTGTCTGATTCCTTCTTTTTATATCAATCAGAAGAAGAAAAAACATTTTTTTTCTCGGTGATTTATGTAAGTTTAATCTTGCTCATGCTATTTTTCTTAGATCATACATATATTACTCATAAATCATTCGATAAAATACTTTAATATTATTCTATTGAATTCATGTTACATTTTAATCAGAATGTCAAGCACTAGATGAAATTATTTATTACTTAGAATAAACTTATGAATATACTACAAAGTAGTCAATTTTACAAAATATTGGCAACATTTGATGATTTACAACTGCACTAATGATAACTTATTCGAAGTATTTTTTAAATATTAAAATCTATGCATTCTGTAAAAATTTATCGCTTTTTTATTATTATCAAAATTATTATTATCCTGGTACTTCGTCAGAAAACCCTTAGTTAAGTTCAAATGGAAATGAACAATGAGTAATAATGTGGTGTGTGCTACTGATGTCGACAGATATAAGTAGTATGTATCATCGATCGAAGGTGAAATATCTAGCGGCAGGAGATTAAGAAGATCGAAGAGGAGATATCGAGAACAGAGAATGATTGGTATGAAAATGAAAGAACAATGAAGTTTGAGACAATTGATTGACATTTTGCAAATGAAGTATTTACTGTATGGTTCTCGGATTTTGCCAAGAGATCCTGTAATTTTGTTTGTCTCCACTTGTGTACTCGTTCACTACAATACAAGTAATCGGAGATAGACAAGCATTTATAAAAAAATACAGAAAAATAAAAAAATCAGGATTAATCATATTTGATTACACACAATAAACCAAATAAGATAACACTCACACTTGCAAAATCAGATAAGTTCACATAACAACATGTATCAGTCCGTCAAATCAGTTACGATATATTTGTAAATTTAACTAGGTGTTTATATGGTCTAAATGTATATGAGAAAGTATGTCAAAAATGGGACATTGAATAAAAACGTCTACTTCAAATTGTCACTTTTTAATTTCTTTATAGAAGTCTGAAGCTAGTGCTGATGATTTCGTTCAGAACAACGATGAAAGCTCCACGACCAAACCATCCAGCTCAGAGAACAAAACTCCATCAAAATTTCTTTATGTTAGGTTTCTATTATCATAAAGTGTATATGACATGAAACTTGTAATAAATCCAAAGAGGTAACTACAGTACAAGATGAAAATATTCTTTTTTTGTTTGAAGCTGTGCATCTTATGCTAATTAAAATGCTTTATTTTTAATTAATCAATCTTTAATTATATATATATATGATAAAAACTTTTTATCAACTAGTCCACCTAGTTATTTCCGATCAACTCAATTAGCTGAACAAAATGAAAAAGAAGAGAATGTAAATCTATTTCATCACTCACTACAAAAATCCTAATCTAGTAATAGATTTCTTTATTGCCAATACTAACTCTGTTTTTTTTTTTAAATTTGTTTTGATATATTGATAATATGATCAAAAGTTTGTTTGTAATTGTACTTGTTGCTATGATCTGGTTAATTTTCTTCCGTCCGCTTCTTAAACACGAAATTCAATTTATTTCCCTATTAAATTCTTTTCTATCACACTGATTGCGTGAGTCTGTTCATTTTGTTTGAGTTTTCTTTTTTTTAATGTCTAAATTAAAGAACATAGTTTTCTTAATAAACAAAACAAACTTCAATCTTTCTTCAAGTTTATATCAAATTTATTACTATTATGAATTTATTATTAGTGTCAGCCAAACATTTTAACAAGATAAAACTGCCCATAATGTTTATCAGTTTTGATATAGACCGAAAGTGTTCATTGGAGATATTCATTGTTTGAATGAACTATTTGTAATTATTGAACGATAGGCTACAGGATAGCTGTAAAACTGACAGGTTAAGTAAGAGTTTTTATCTCATATATTATATACATTCCAATTACTCAATAATCTCAAACTAATAAAAACCAGTTGTCCAGTAAGGCTTGATTTCTATTAATCGTTTAGCTAATATTAGTCCGTTTCTTAGTGGTGTTGTGTCCACTGTGCTAGATGGTTCAATAGTAGAATTTTCATTATTTTTTTTAACAATATTCTCAGTGTCTTCTTTAGGTAAAAGTAAGCATTTCAGTCAATGCAAAAAAAGTTATATCATATCGTTCTGAAGTCCTTAGTTGAGATTTTGTTACTGTATGCTTACCGTTTTTTTATCATATTCATGTTGGTTGTCTTTTTCGGTTAATTTTAACCTTCTGACTGACTGTCAATGGGCCTGTTGATTGCTAATTGATCTAAGCGTCCTGTTTATTGGAATTCTGTGAAATACTTACAGTTCTCCCGATCCAGTACTTTGATTTTTTCCAGTTGAAGGGTCTCTATATAGACGAGTCATTACCCCATCTTAGTGAAAGCTCAGAATCATCTGAAGCCACAAGGCTGATCTCCCAACAAATGCAACAATAAAGGTAGAGAGATTGAATGTCTATACAAGGCGATTTCACCAAGCATCCCTCATAACAATGGAATGAAGGGATAGCAGTGAATGTCATCCAGTACTACGCACTTATCAATGACAGCCATTAAGATAATGAAGGCCACGTTTGTGAGATACAGAAGTGAATCCTAGAGGAAATTCCATAAAAAGACCTGATCATCTTGATGAGTGACCTGAATGCCAAGACTGAGATGGACAACACTGAGTACGAATTCATGGACTTGGAGAAAGGAACGATGGCGTTGAGTAACTTGCAAATCTATATGATTTGAACATGATCGTAGGTAGAAGGATTTTCACAAACAAACGTATACACAAAGCTGCATGGGTTTCACTGAACCACATCGTAGAAAAGCAGATTAATCACACCCGCATAAGTGAAAAATTTATAAGGTTCATTGAAAATGTAACAACAAAGAGGGGAAATGATTCAGCTTCAGATTATCATCAAATGGTGGTGGTTAAGCCAAAACTAAAATAATTGAGGCATTGGATACTAAGACAGGCAGCAATACTAAAGTTTGATACAGACCTCGTTCGAGATGCCATCGGGCTATGAGAATTCAAGATAGCTCCCAGGAACAAGTTCTTAATTTTAGATCCACTAAAAAAAAGAAGAAACTGATATGAAGAGAAGCGAGAAAGGGTTTTAAGGGGAAATAACTTCAATATGCCAGGACGGACTGATTTCTAAGAAGCACCAGTATAAATAATGGATCTCTATAGAACAACTATTACAAGTAGTCAAAATACAAAATTACTTCGTTAGGTGATTGAAGAAAGTAAACAAGATACCTTGAATCAAAATTTTGCATTATACTCTTCAGAAAAGCGCATCTGTAATCTGTTAAAAATTCCTGTTTCGTGCTGGACTCTATCATGTGTCACTCAGCTTTATAGTCTGAGAAGTCGGTTTTGAGTGGTTCAGCAACTACTGACCTTTATGACTGAGATATTTGCAAATAAAAATCATGTTTCTCTGGTCCGTTTTAATGTTGACTAAATTCTACCCAATTGATCCGTGTTGAATTTATGAAGACAAGTAGAACTTTATACTTGATTAGATTTTATTAATGTTCCTAATGTCCCATTTGTGTTTTCGATTGATATACGTACAATGAGTACTTTTGGGAATAATCTACACACCACATATATACTATTGGTATCGCCTATTTTTTGAATTCCCACTTGTATGTTTATGTCTGATATTATTAAGCTTTATTGAAATTCTACATGAACCACAATCTTGTTTTTAATTACTCAACATTGTACTATACTCGCTAGTTCACTAACAGTCTTTCTGTTTAAAAAGAACTTAACATACGGAGCATACTCGGGATTAAACCTAGTGTTATTTCATTTTTTTCATGATTCATTTGATGAACACGTGTATAAGTCACTCCATAATAATTATGTTGTGAACAAATGACATACACATTTGGAATTTTTTAAAACGATCATACTGTTTCCGAACCTTTTATACATGGCTGTGGTGAACCGACTAAAAGTGTTCGGTTAAATGACAATATCCCGCCCGAAAATAAGTTGACCAAATACTTTTTGATATTATAACTAACATCAAAAGTAATGATACACTATACAGTTGAGAAAAGATTGTATCAAAACAACACCGCAACAATAACCAAATGATAGACACACATGACTTAAGTATTTTATAATAAGGCAAACTTGACCAACTAGAAACTACAACACATTCCCTCAAAGATACCCTAATCCCAGGTATTAATATATATATCCTTGGTCTAGCACCAGGCTTTCGGTGATCGTATTGAGCCTGACAGGCATTCCAATGTTTGTCACTTGCAATTGATGTTCGTTTGCCTTCTTTTAAGATTTCTGGATTTTTTGTACTTATTATTTCTTCAAATAACTTCTGTAGACTTTAATCCGATATTCCTACTGACGAATCAATGCCACTCGTCACAAAAATATATGGTTCCAACTTGTCGGGATGTTTTAACTTAATATTCGCCTTCCGCAGTATTTATGATTACCTCACGTAATACATGCATTCACACTTCCAGTTATCTAGAATCTATGGATTTCCATAGCCAAGTAATAAGGACGATGTGTGTCTGTTGTGGATGCGGAGGAATAGACCAATAATTATCATGTTAAGTCCAATGGTGTCCTTGCACTTTAAATGGACATTTTCTATTGGTCGATATCTGTTCACTTGTTGAATATTGTACAAAATGTTGTTTTCTATTTTACGGTACGATGTGGTGTGCTTGATTGGTATATAAACAAAGTATGTTTGAAATATAATGATTCATATCTCAGAGGTTGTGACTTGTGTTCTGGACTCAACTAACTGGGCTAGACAGGGAAGTGGGACCAATCGAGACTCTAGGCCGTCCGTACGTGTCTACGTGTCACTGTAATCGATCGATAAATACGCTGTTCTCTAATCTCTTCAGTCAAGGACACAACAATTAGCACAGGGTAAAAAGCGACCTCAACATAAAGTCATAACAGTGTCATATCATACGGCATCTTGACACCTGATTAATACTTTTACAATTAGCGAATAGCTCAGACACATTTGGGACTATGTTTACACGAATTAATACACTGGTTTAGTGAAACTACGAAGAATCTAAAGATCATGAATAGAATAGTGACTTATGATACGATCAAGTTACAAAGAAAAATATACATCAGAATTCATGAATGTGTATTTGACCAACTACAAGAAAGAAGAGAATAATAAATTGGGATTTAATGGTATATTATGTTACAGTGAAAACCATTATTAACTCTTTGTTTCTTCTTAATTAATAAATTCTCACATTCTCAATATCTTAACTGACAGTATGTCGTGGTGAAAAAAGAAGATATAGATGCTTATTTCACCACCATGGTCAATAAATCATTTTACTCCAAATTTGTATGGAATTATACAAAATTATCTGCATATTTTAAAGGTACAATCATACTAACTCGTAAACAGACTCATGTGAATTTCAGGAAGACAATTTATTCGAAATACTTATATCAAAACTAAGAAAAGATGTTGTTAATTAATTTAATAAATGTACAAACGATCTGAAAAATATAATAACTCACAATAACGAAATTAAGGGATAATAGATAAAGCGCAATAAACCTGTCAGAATTTGACTTATCCTTCCCTTTAAATTAATCATTAGGCATAATGAAAGGATGTAAGAAACAATGAACACAAAAAAGAACTGAAACTCCTTAAAATGAGTGACTACCTTTTCGCTTGCTCGGATTATCTATATGTTAGTAAACCACTGTTACTAGCAATCAAATAGGTGTTGAAATTGTATGAAGGTATGGATGCATAGTGTAAGAAATAGTATAAAATAGAAATATCTGGTCCACAAAAACATAGGATTATTAAGTGTAGATTAGAATCGAAAGGATGACTATGTGTATATTTAAAGAATAACGACCCATTGAGGGGAAAAATTGAAATTCGAAAAAATATTCACTTGTCAGCTCTCGTTAATAGTGGAAAATTAGACACGAAAAAAGCAAAGGGAATACAAATAATGGGCAGTAAGATTATGATGGCCTAATTGATTTGATTCACTCACGAGACTTGGTTTGAGTACATTGAAAGCTGAGGACAAAACGAAAAATGGTATTAGTCCATGGAATTGGAATGAACCACATTAGGCGGTGCAGACTACCTACTAAGGATCTGAGCAATAATCGTGAACCGTGGTTAAAAATTCTGAGCGGCATTTCTTTCGCAATAGCGCAGGTACATCCACTCTATCTTTACATTTGGGTGAAGTCTCATTTTCTGTGCTAATTGGATATGACAACTTCAACTGATATAGACACATCAGATCAAGAAGTAATTAACGAGTCTAAATACCCTCAAGTGTAATGATCTGTCTAGGTGTTGAGGAAATGACAGCACAGCTACCTGAGCTACTGCGATAAATGCTGAGACGGTTTGACAATCACCATCTGCAAGTATCCTATTACGATTTCCTACTACTCCGGACCATTCCAATCAACATCGTAATATAAGGAATTTTATTGATAGTAATGTTTAGTATATTTAAGTTCAGACTTCTGTATTCTTCTGAGTTGCTGAAATCTAAGAACAAACCAATCTACCGAGGAAAAACCGCTGCATAAGTGAAACAGACAAACTGTTGTAGGGATTAAACTTATAGATGTGCAATTAACAGGTCCAAAAATATAGGACCTTGAAGTAACCTCACATCTCTTTGTGAAGAATCATTCTTGTGAACAAGTCTTATGATTATTAATTTAATTAACTGATGCAACCAGCTTATAGTCACAAAACAAAGAGTTTGAGAGCCATACTGTCCTTTACACTTCGAATGAGTGATACCATTAACCCTCATAAATATGTTTGACTCAAAACCAAACATTTCACTCAGTAATTTACGCTACTTAGAATAAGTCAGTAGTGTGAGCCGCTTAAGTAAAATACTTGCTTACTAGCGGTCAGAACACATCAAGAAAATAGGTATCATGATCGCATTGAATATATCAGAAACTATGCTTGTTATACTATGTACATTGTTTTAGGGTTTATTGAAATGTGCATGATTAACAAATGGATTGCTTAAATAGATGTAACTCATTAACCTAGATGTAGAACCCTTATGGTTAACACTACACCTGTGAATGCAGTTGTGGCTGAGAAAATAAGAAAAAAACGAAGTGACACAATGATAAGTATATTTTTTTAAAATTAAAACAATAATTTAGACCCGATTTGAAACGACCACTGTACACCTGAAAAGGAAGAAAAAATAGAGTTAGACATTCGAAATGACAAAAGACATATTTTGACGCATTTAGGTTGTGCATATTCATTAAGAAGACTAGTAATATATTTTATTTTAGAAAAAAAATTATTTACATGGAATGTAACAGTTAAGATATTGATATTTATGTATACAAAGTTATGGGGGCATCAATCAGTCTATTATTTACAAGTGGTATGATGAGGAACCAGGAACGTTTTAGATAAAAACTATTTACAGTGAAATCAAACAAGTACATTCAAGACTTTCCACGTCCGTTCTCAGTATCTATTTACAACATATGAAACAGCTGATATATACAGAAATATGAACACTTCAGCTTTACAATGCCACATTAAACAAATTTTTATTTGTCTTAATAATATACAGAAACTATACACACTTTATAGGAACAGGAGGGATTGAAAATGTACAGTGAATGAAGTTGGCTGGGAAAATATCTACATAATTATCAAGGGAGAAGTTAGCAACATTAATCAAATCGGATATACACTCATCCAATAGTGAGCTGATGGTCATTCTATATCAAAGAGCTGTCAGTACATGCAACGAAAACATAATCAATAACAAGTGATGTATACAAAACAGTACAGCGAAAAGGAATAACAAGATTACAATGTACAAAATGATAATTACAAATACACCCAAAACTAAGCACCAATGGTAACCGGATCACTGAGTAAGTGGACAAGCTAAAAAGATTGAATAAACATATATTATAGGATTTCACTTGCCTGTTACACTCCTGAGCTCCAATTCTACCAATACAACGAAAATAGTGAACATAAAAGTTAGCAGCAATGAAGTGAGTCAATGGTTATTGAAATATGACCAAACTGTACAACCAGATGATTTGGGAGAACAAACGAATTGAAAAATTAATTAGAAAACAAAAGTACTGCTACACTGGTCACCAGGTTGGCAATTGAGAGGAGCATGTAACTAGGATCAATGTCTGTATCGACTGTCTCGATACCGATCTGCACTGCTCCCAAGATTTCCAGCACACGTCTGACCGGAACCATCTACTGATTGGATTCCAGACAAACCAGATCCACTAGGAAGAGGAAGACTGGATCCAATGCCATAGTAAGTGTTGCCACTTCCAGACCCTCTTTCACGAGAATGTCTGCGGCGATCGTGACGTTCATGCCGATCGTGTCGGTCACGAGATCGAGACCTATGATTTCGGTCTCTGTGACGACGAGAATTGTTGTTGCCACTACCACTGATGGAACTATTGTAATTCCCTTCTCCACCATCACTGCCACTGTCGCTATACGAACGACGACGTCTTCGACTACTGCTCCTGTCAAGAAAAAAATCGAGGAAATACAGCATAATCATTCCAGAATGAAAATCTAGTTACTTTAACCTGCTTGAATGATCAAACATCTCAATGTATTAAAATGTACAAATAAATAAAACCGTGGCATTATCTGTCAATATTCACAAATTGAAAACACAGGAAGAGACAAAAATGTTGAGTGAAATTATTCCCTTGATGAATCCAAACGTCATCAAATGAAGAGCCAATATAGCGGGTAGAGTTTATCTAGTAATTAATCCAACAACCATGGAAAAATGTCAGAATAATCGAAGATCCGAAATGAGAGAAAAGTGGAGAATAGGTCAGAAAATACACGATAAGCCTAATGTCACCGACGTAATTCGATCTGAGTCACCCCATACAGAAACTCTATAATCATATAACGGTTAAAAAAAAGAACATGACTCATGAGATCTCATGACAATTCATGTTGACTTTATATAATAAAGGCTCGATTTTTATTTTATCGATACTGACTGGATCGATACAACAGATAAAAAGGTACGCAGGTGTTTACATGGTATTTGTTGGATTAGTTCTCTAGTGAAACGAAAATGAACTAAACCTTAGGATGAAAGGGGATACATGAACATGCAGAACCCAAGTTCTACATATAAACGCTATTAGATTAGGACATTGATTAAAAGTTAGCAATATGGCCTCGATCAATAATTTTAGATATCAAATGCCATGGCTTAACATTAGAACTAGTGCCTTTATTCTTTAGTTTCTTAAGTTTTCAAAGCCGCTTCATTCAATTTTGGCACTTTCATCTGGTGAACAACTATCTGCAGTAACGAAATTCCGACAAACGGTTATTGCTAAGAAACCACTGTAAGCACGAGGAATAGAATCATTTGATATGAAAGCCCGAATATGGTGCATATGAGATATTTGCGTAATTATCGAAAAGACAGCGTACAATGCGACATGTGGCTCTATATAAATTTGTAATTACGAAACGGGGGTGTAGGTTAAAAGAAAGGTAGGAGCGACCGAACTAAAAGTGGTATTAGACTTTAAAATAATTGACTGTGGATTAGTATGTTATTAAATTCAGATTACACGGTTAGGGTCTGTGTGATTCTCATGACCAATGGTTGGACAAGTCCGATGGCATGATTGAGAACCTATCCCAATGACGTAGATGCATTCACTGTTTGACTTCCCTATGACTAAGTTTCATAATAATTTCAAGCATTTAATTCTGAAAATCCATTCTTTCCGCGTGATTTTTATTCGCTATGCCTAATATTTTTACGACCTATAATAATAATAATAATAATAATAATAATAATAATAATAATAATAATAATAATACCTCTAACAATTCCCATACTCGTAATTTTATCGCATTGTGTTGTGGTGTACCAGGTCCCATATTGTTTATCACTGACTTATAGCTATAATGGCTTTTGAAGGTTTAAGGTATGCTTAAGTTGCTGAAATCTGACATATCCTCAAAACGATTTCTCAGCCATTACAGAACCCTTGAGTAAATAATTTAAAAATTTGCCATAAGCCATTAAAGTTATTGCAAATCAGTTAGCAAGGTTGTGGAATTCCATCGGCTGAAGTGGTTGAGATATATGACGCATCAGAAGTACTATTTGTTCTAACAACCTACCACAACATCAAATCGATTCGAAGATTGAGTCAGAAACACAATGAACTTAGTAAGTAACAATCGATTTAAATTTTTACAACTGCAAAAATGGGAACAAACGTTTGGCAGCTCATGAGTGCACTCTCAAGCAACGTTGCAATGGACACATTTTTACTAAACATGTCTGCGACTTGAAAGTCAAAATGCTAAAAGCTTTACTTTATTAATAATACTCACAAGAAACTGGTTAGCAACAGAATTGACTTGACGACCATCGAGACAGAAGCTATTAAATCCATTAAATGTAAACTTTGGAAGACCGCAAATCTCCACACAGATATGTAATACGCTTATTTCAATAAGTTACATTCAGTAAATTCTCGTTGAAGCTTGTAATTTAAGAAATTGGGTTTGTAATAGTACATGTATGAGAAAAATGGAACATATTTTGTCCATTTTTTATCAGACCATGGAAATTTATGAGTTCTGAAGCAAATTCTTACAAAGGTTGCTTTTTCAATAGATCTTAGTTAAAAATCAGTGAATCAACAAAAAGTAAACCCATCTTACTTAGCACCATAAGACTTCGACTCAATACCATGTAAAGTGTCTTGAAGAGAGTTGATCAGAATCCGGCATCGGTCATCATTAGCTATTTTTGACTGTTTGATAAGAGATATTGCAGTTACTAATGTTTCAATAGCACTTGCATAATCACCACCAGCAGCATCCTGTACGGCTCTGTTAATAGCACTTGAGGAGACTGTCTTGTTTCTCTGCAAAATATCTTCGAACTCTGATTCAGAGAGCTTTCCTGGAACAGCTGCAAGGAAATAACATCAAGTCACCATATATTTAACGGTAAACAGTAAAACAGATAATCACTCTTATAACTCAGTGCATATTGTTATAACACTTGGGAAGGATACCAATGAGATCCGAAACAGAATGATCAGTTGGGTAGCAAGAATCTAAGTGATACATCAATACTAAAGACAAGAGCAGGAAATGAAGAACCCCGACTAGTCCAAAAGAGGATTAGGGCCTAGAATAAGCTAAAAGATAGCATACATTTTACAATAAACAGTAACTGTTAAGTACAAATTAAAACATCCTAGCAGTGTTACATACTTTCAAGACGTTACATAAAATAAGAGCTAGTATTCATACTAAGTCCTAAAACTAATCTAATTTCTTTGGACTCGCAGTCCCTAAGCTTCATTTGGGCAACGGACGATTATGTAAGTTAATATTTCAGACTGACTGTTTATTAAGAGGATTTCTCTCCATTCATACAAATTGAAATAGCAGGCGACCAAGAATAATCAGGTGGGATTGAGTGAAGCTCAAGTGCTCTACTTCATATCTATCAATTTTAATAATAATCCTGGACCGGTGGCTGGAGGTTAATAGGACCGTTCCCAAAATTCCATGATTAAACTCAACTCCTTGATGGTCGATTAAGTGCTTAGCTTGTTTTACCTTAAGCACGCTTTTCCATTTTCACCTTTGAAGTGGATTTCATGGAGAGGAGGTTGTATGCTATTACTGTCATTGAGGTGCTTGCAGTCTTTTGGGTATTAACAAAACTGAACGAAAGGTGGATTGTTATTCGAGTTAATCTCTCACAATTTGCAGTGGGTAACGGGTGCCAATAGTTCGGAAGCGATAAAAAGTGAACTTATATCCCGATAATTGATATATACAGTCTTTTAATAATAGGAATAACGGTCATTTCATTTCAGAAAGATGGACCACTCCACTCCTTAATTTTTTCTAAACAGCCTAGTCAGACCTTTGACCAGACGTTGGACGCCTTTGAGTAATGTTGAAAGTAACCTGTTTGTAACTCAGATGAATGCCACTACATGTTCGTCAACTACAGTGATGTATTATTTAAAACAAGTAGATCAGGGAAACCACGTAACGGGAAGTCATCAAACTCTTTTATTCGGTCTAAAGTGTAAGAAACTGCAAGCTCCTGAAGATGGAATTTTGAACACATGCTATTACTCAAAGTAGATGTCAACGCCGTTCATACTAGAGCATGTTGTGACAATTAAATAACCTTAAAATTATTGGTGGCTACTTTTCTGTTTGACTGACTGTCCTTTACGTTTCAACACCAGATCAACTTAGTGGACTATTTATTCATTGGACCATAAGACTTCATTTACTAATTTATAGGGTTGAAATTACTTTGGTGTACGAAAAACCAAGCTATCCCAAAGTGGACTTAATCAGTATCCGTGAGATCACTTACTTAATACTTTCAAGTGCAAAGTACTTCTGCAAGACTGACAGAAGCCCATCTGTATTCACTCTTTGTGGTCACCTGTTAGTAGTCGAAAACTGTGTATGTGAGTACGAATGCGCGCTAGTAGTGACATGAAAGATGAAATAACTTTACAAATAGTGGAAGCCAGAGTGACACTGCATTAATCCAGGCCTTCTTTGACACTGTCGTGACTTAATCTGGGTGTTATGTTTACGATGAGTCAACGAGAGCAGTTTCGTCCTGTTGAGGTTTAGCAACTATGTGCGATTAATACCTTCGAAGGGTTTGTGATCCCCAGTCGTAATACTATGTTAGTAATACTGAAGTTCGATAACATGTGTTCTGGCAGTAACAACCCAGTTAGTATCACTAACTTAAAAACCAGCTTTAGTGCCTTAGACATAATTTTACTAATATTACCACAGCGACTTTTATATTACCCATTATTTGCCAACGTTGGGACTGGATGGAGAAAGTACAGGTAGTCAGTTTATGGCACAGCGCCTTGATGTGGGCGAGTTGTATAGGACTCGGATTCTCTGAACAAACAAGGCTCCATGGTCCGAGTTCTAGAGATAACAAGACTCAGTGAACTGAGATGTCATCAGATATAACTCAGATTAGCCAGTTGGGATTTTTGCAATTTCTTAATACATAAAAGTGAGATCAGCTCCACTAACATAATCCTTTTGGTTATATTCAAGCAGAACCCTTGCTCAAGTATTTGTGAACTGTATGACCCTTCCGTTCCAATTCCCGGCTGTTTAAAATAAGTGGAACTCATTAGACACACGCTGGATAAAAAAGACTAACGTTGAGAGGTACTTTTGTATTCTGATCATAAGGAAAAGCAAGACCTGCATACAGGAAGGTTGCACTTAAGCTCTTCGAAGAGAACCGGAAAGAGCTTATAGAGTAAAAATGTTATGGCTCTAGGACCATAAAGAGACACTTTGAAACAAAAAAAGGTTACAATGGATGTTATCCAGTGTTGCGCACCCACCAACGATAGCAGTAAGACGATAAAGATCACCTTTGTGAGGCTGCAGTCTATCGCACAGAACTGCCACGGATGCACACAGATGTTTCACGTCCTCTTCAGAAAGATTTAGGAGGAATAAATACCAACACACTGGCACGAAAAACACATCCCACTAAGATAAGGAAGTATACCTTACAAAGTGAGAGATACAGAGGCGTCACAGTCAGTCAGTCAGCTACAACGTAGGACCAGACACATATGTGCATCCGTCCAAGTTGCCACACATTAGCACAACAAGATGAGCACCGAATTCATAGTAGTCACTTCAATTATAGTAAAGATTGTGTATAAGGATATAGTACAGGAAGAAAAAAATAGTTCATAGGAAAAAAGATATGAAGCGATTTTAATTTCACAGTTTAAGGGAATACAGAGTGTATACACCTACGGCATTGTGATCGATTCTGAGCCATGTCACCCAGTGTTTCTAACTATTTGTTACGATAGTCCTGCAGACTTCAACCAAGTAGTCTGCGTCTGCCAACATGGCTCAGACTTTGTGGACTGATGGCACGTTTTGGTTTGGCCGCCCCTAACTTTGTTCCATCCATCTCCAACACCGGTTAGCATTGCATGTCGTGGTAATCGGCGTTCAGGCATACGCAACACGTGGCCCAACCATCTCAGTCGATAAAGATTCACCATCGTTCCCTAATACCCTACGTCTAACCTCATTATTACTTACCCAGTGATCCCAGCAGACGCCAGCAATATTTCTAAGGCATCTGTGGTCAAATACTAGTAACTTACGAGTGCCTTCTACTCTTAATGGCCATGTTTCGCTGCCGTAAATTAAAACAGAACGGACTGCCGCTCAGTATACCCGTCCTTTTATTGATAGACGGATATCTCGCCTTCGCCATAGGTGACGTAAGTTGGCAAAAGCCAAACGAGCTTTTCGAATCCGTGCTGAGATTTTGTCAGACACCAACGCATTAGAGCTGAGCAGACTTCCAAGATAAGTGAAGTTGTCAACGCGTTCGACCACTTCACTCCCTATCCCTAGTTCAGGTGTTGACGCAGGCCATTCCTGAAGCAAAAACTTGCATTTAGAGGGAGAGAAGTGCATCCCAAACATTCTGGCATTGTTGCTTAGTGCTACCAGAAGACTCTGAATTTTGTCAGCGTCTTCACCAAACAGGACTATGTCATCTGCGTATTCTAAGTCGACAAGTGGACCTCCTGGAAGGAGATCAATGCCCGAGAATTCAGTCGACGAGAACGTTATTTCCATCAGTAGGTCTATGATGAAGTTAAACAAAAATAGAGAGAGTGGACAGCCTTGACGGACACCACTTGAGGTTGCAAAAGCAGATGACAGTTCGCCATAAGCTCTGACTGGACTGGTAGTGTTCGAGTAAAGAGGCTTCACAAGGTTTATGTACCTCTGAGGTACGCCTTTCAATGACAGACACTGCCACAGAATCTCGCGGTCTACCGAGTCAAATGCTGCTTTTAAGTCAAGAAAGACCAACATTGTCGGACACCGATAAGTATGCCTATGTTCTAGAACCTGACGGATGGTGAATATGTGGTCGATACAGCCACGATCAGGTCTGAAGCCAGCCTGACTTTCTCGTGTTGATAGTTCACGAGTCTTTGTTAGGCGTCCGATAATTATTGAGGCTAGTATTTTAGATGCTATATTAGTTAAACTAATCCCTCTATGGTTGTCACAGGACGATTTTGATCCCTTCTTATATATTGGGATTACGTCCAACTCCCAGATTTTAGCTAAAATATTAGTCAACTTAATCGCTAAAATTGGACCAACTGCCCAACCTAGTTTCAGATTAGCTATGGCCTTACGAACTTCAGCTAGAGTCGGGGGACCTACTTCAATGTTCCATTCACGCTGTCTGGGAATGATGGGTAGTTGTAGAGTAGATGAAGGCCTGTTGAACTGCTCCTTAAAGCGTTCCGCCCATCGTTCTGAACGCCTGGGTTGAGAGCAGATAAGAGCGTTTTTTTCCGAGATAGTCTCACTTACACTTGACTATTTAGTTGCAGTTTCTTTTATGAGTCTGAAGAGCTGTCTTGTGTTACCTACAGCCGCCACCTTTTTTATCTCTTTTGCTTTCGTTGTTCACCACGGCTCACGGTTATTCTTTAGACTTTTGGTTAACCTAGATCTGATTTGCTTTCGCCCTTCATCGTGTTCAAAGCCTGAAGGGATGAGTTTGCGAGAACCCATCTGTGCAATAGACTAAGTAGGAACCCACTGATTTTTCGTAACCCTGTAGTTTAAATCGCAGAGCCATCACACTAATACCGGTGACAGGAAAAGTTTACAAACGTCTTGCTGAGCCGAATGAAAAATCCAAGAGGCTCCCAACTTTGAGACCAAAACACTGGTTTTTATGCAGACCGATTATTTAACAGATAAACCCCGACACTACTTATCTTTGTTTGAACAATCAATCGGACAGAACTTATTATTGTACATCAACTCAGACTGTGAGAAGGCATTTAACAGCGTGAATAGAAAAACTGAAATTTTCTGACACTGTGGAGTACCTAAGATCGTCACCACCTCATAGAACACCTACGAATGACTGAAGTGAAAACTTGTACATGGAAAGTAGCTCACAGATGTATCCTAACTAAAGACGCGTGTCAAACAAAGGTGCCTGCTCTCACAATTTCTTTTTCTTCTAGCTGTTTTTGCGTTATGAAGATGTCCATGTCCCGATAAAAGCACGGAATACAGTATACACCTTGGACGCAGCTGGATAATTTAGACCATTCTTTACCATGCAAAAGCTTCTGCAGCGATAGGACTCAATATTCAAGACTCTGGAGTACGATATAGTGAGTACCAACCAGCTCTGAAAGAGGTGGTGACTTTTATATACCTGGGAAGCATCACCAATACACAAGAAAGATCTGATACAGATGTGAAGCAAGACCAACATTCTTATACTTGAAGAGTATCTGACACTCGATACAACTGTCATTCAAAACCAAAATTAAGACTCTCAACACAAATATCAAAAGTGCTATTATATGGGGGTGAAACCTGGAGAACTGATACTACAATCACCAAAAAGTACAGGTATTTGTGAACAGCTGTCAGTGAAACATACTACAGAATCCTTGGCAAGAGACCATCAGTAACCAACTGTGACAGAAAACAGAATAGCTTACAGCTGAGGAGGAAGTTAGGAAGAAGCTTGTTAGCGGGACATAGACTAGATTAAAGCATGCTCAATGCATGATTGCTTTGGTGCACGCTGATTGGCTGATTCTTATCCAATCAGCACTAGTCGATAGTTGGGGAATACTCTGGAATCTTCTTATGTAAAAACTATAAATATACTGACGTTTTCCCTATTGTGCTTCTGACTTGCTTCTTGCCTCCATCTAACCTTGTTATTTGGAATATAATCTCCTTCCTGTTCAACCGTGTTCTGATTTGGGGACTTGTCGAGTGAATCGGTGTCCTAGAATACTAAGCAATAGGAATAGCTGGGTCATTACCGTAAGAGAGAGAGAGTTATAACAGTGGCGACGGGGAAAAAGGAAAACAAATTCAAGATGCCCATATCAGATGACCAGCTTAACCGAATACTACAACAACAGCAAGCACAACTTGATGCACAAATGCGGTTGTTAGAGACCCTGACTCAACAGCTCAACATTCACAGCTCGAGTTCACATGCTATTTCAAGTACGTCTTGTGATGCAGTTGCTAGCAGCATCCCAGAATTCATCTATGATCCCGAAAGTGGAAATACTTTTCTCACGTGGTTCAAACGTTGGGAAGATACATTTAGAACAGAATTCTGTAACCAAGACTATGCGTGAAAGACCCGATTGTTGGTACGTAAGTTGGGAAGCAATGAACATGCACGTTTTGCTGACCATATATTGCCAAAGTTACCTCGAGAGCTCAGTTTCGAGGAGACGGTATTTCAGTTGTCAGAGATATTCGGCGAGTCATCCTCGTTGTTTAGTATTCGATATCGGTGTCTAAATTTGGTGAAACGCGAAGCTGATGAATATGGTGTTCTAGCAGACATTGTCAACAGAGAATGTGAACGTTTCAAGTTACGCTCGTTGACTGATGACCAATTTAAATGCTTAATATTCATCAAAGCTCTTCAGTCACCACAAGATGCTGAGATCAGGACGAGACTTTTAGCTCGACTGGATCAAGACCCAAACGTCACACTCAGAACATTGACAGATGAGTGTAAGCGTCTACAAAGCATCAGACACGACGAGTTGATTGAACGGGTAAATCCTAATTTAACCTGCGGTAGTGTAAATACTATTACTAGGTTAAAAGTTCAGAAGCCGGTAACAACTCGTAACAAACCAAGGACTGCGTGCTGGTTATGCGGTGATTGGCATTATGCCCGATTCTGTCCATTCAAGAAGCATAAATGTCAGGCGTGCAACAAACGTGGACATAAAGGTCATTGTCCACCGAAGCGTACGTCTCAGCCTAAGAAGAAGCATAAACGTCCTCGACATGTGAAATCAGCCGAGTCCAAATCTCTTTCTTTGGTAGCTGCTTTTCAAACAAACTATGACATTCAGAGAAAGTATGTTACCATCCAGATAAACGGCATATCAGCTCGTCTTCAAATTGACACGGCATCAGATATCACGTTAGTGTCTAGAGAAACGTATAACTTGCTGGGTAAACCGCCAATGATGCCATCTAAGAAAACGGCTAAAAACGCATCAGGTGGTGTGCTAAAACTGGTTGGTGAATTACAGTGTGAATTTTCCTTCAATGGAACTAACTGTACAGGAATATGTTACCTAACAGAACGGCCGAACCTTGATCTTCTTGGTCTAGATATGCTAGACAAACTTGGAATAATGGATATACCAATTAACAGTGTCTGTAACGTATCGTACTCATCATTGGACACCCCAGTACTTCCAAAGAAGACAGGTGAAAGGTTACTAGAAAAACTGAAAAGAAAGTTTGCCTCTGTTTTTCAGAATAGCCTTGGCCACTGTACCAAGATGAAAGCGCACTTACCAGTAAAACCAGATGCCATACCTATTTTTCGCCCGAGACGTCCTATACCATATGCTGCTCTTGAGCTAGTCGACCAGGAACTTAATCGCTTGCAACAGGCTGGTGTAATCCGACCAGTTGACTACTCTGCATGGGCCGCACCGATCGTAGTGATTAAGAAGGCCAATGGGACTATACGCATATGTGCCGATTTCTCGACCGGTTTAAACGCTGCATTAGATGTATATCAATATCCATTACCAGTTCCTGAAGACCTGTTTGCCAAGCTTAATGGTGGGACATGCTTCGCGAAAATAGACTTCTCTGATGCTTATCTCCAAGTGGAAGTAGATGAAGATAGTAGAGAGCTTCTGACCATTAACACTCATCGAGGGTTATTTCAATACACCCGTCTACCATTTGGCATCAAGACCGCACCCGCCATCTTTCAGCAAATAATGGATACGATGCTAACAAGTATACCTGGTACAGCAGCTTATCTAGATGATATCATAGTTATGGGTTCAACTGACAGTGAACTTTCTGATCGACTACACCAAGTCCTTAACCGAGTGTTGGAGTATGGCTTCCAACTACGTGAGGAAAAATGTATCTTCTTCATGCATTCGATCAAATAGCTTGGTTTTATCTTAGATAAGAACGGTCGCCGACCAGACCCTGCCAACATCGAAGCCATTCAGAAGATGCCTGCACCAACTGATGTTTCTTCATTAAGATCCTTCTTGGGGTTAATCAGTCATTACAGCACATTCTTGCTTGAAATGCATCGAGTGAGAGGTCCCCTAAATGAATTACTATCGAAAGATAAACCTTGACAGTGGTCAGCAGAATGTCAAGCATCTTTTGACAGAGTCAAATCAATGCTCAGCTCAAAGATTCTTTTGACGCACTTCGATCTCAGCTTGGAAATTGTTGTTGCATCTGATGCCTCTAGTCATGGAGTTGGAGCAGTGATATCTCACGTGTTTCCGGATAAACCAGAAAAGACAATTGCCCATGCTGCTAGATCACTTACTCCAGCCGAGCGAAACTACAGCCAAATTGAAAAGGAAGCTCTTGCAATCATTTTCGCAGTCAAAAGATTTCATAAAATGTTCTATGGTCGTACATTTACTCTACTGACAGATCACAAACCTTTGATTGCAATCTTTGGTTCTAAGAAATGAATCCCTGTCTATACGGCTAATAGACTACAGCGCTGGGCAACAATGCTCCTGAGTTATGATTTTAATATCAAGTATCAGTCGACAAATACTATCGGTCAAGCTGACGCTCTCTCCCGATTAATTGGAGTTCAACATCCTGGACCAGAGGATATAATCATTGCCTCCACAGCAGTAGACCCAGAAATACGAAGTATAGTGGCAGATGCCATTCGAAACACTCCAGTGTCGTCAGATGAAGTCAGGGAAGAAACGCTTCGAGACCCAACACTACAAGAAGTTAGAAAGTTCCACCTAGAAGGGTGGCCCTCGAAAATCTATTCCACAGAGCTTCAACAGTTTTACCAGCGAAGACTCTCTCTTTCAATCATCGATGACTGTCTGCTGTTTGCCGAACGTATCATAATTCCCAAGAAGCTACAACCAGCAGTGCTTGAACAGTTGCATGCAGGACATCCTGGAATAAATCGCATGAAAGCACTAGCACGAAGTTATATATACTGGCCGCATTTAGACACCCAACTGGAGCAGCTATCCCGTTCGTGTACCAAATGTGCATTAGCAACAAAAGCACCGCGAAAAGCAGAGCTGCAATCATGGCCAATACCACAGTTACCGTGGCAGCGTATACATTTGGACTTTGCTGGTCCACTTCATGGACAAACTTACCTTTTGGTGGTTGATGCATATAGCAAGTGGCCAGAAATTTTTCTCATGGAACACCCGACTGCAAGCTGCACAGTCAGTAAACTACGTCAACTATTCAGTCGTTTTGGAATCCCGGAATTGATAGTTAGTGACAACGGAACACAGTTTACGTCCGAAATCTCACAATTTTGTCGGCAGAACGGAATCCAGCACCTCCGAACACCTCCATTCCATCCCCAATCAAATGGCCAAGTGGAACGCTTTGTGAGTACATTTAAAAATGCTCTAAAAAAATCCAAAGGGGAAGGGACCACTGAAGTTATCTTAGAGAGGTTCCTGTCTATTTATCGCTCTACACCGAACCCTCAGACAATTAACGGGGTCTCTCCAGCAGAAGCTCTACTTGGCAGAAAGATACGAACACATTTCGATGTCATCCGTCCTACGCCAGTTATTGAACCCCAACGAAACCTATCGATGGAGAATCAGTTTAACCGACATCATGGGGCACAAAGACGATTGTTCACGGTGGGACAAAAAGTGCTTGCTATGGACTATCGTGGGAAACATCCTACATGGACAGCTGGTCGGATCTTGAAAAAGAAGGGGAGTGTGGTTTACGAGGTGTCAGTTGGCTCGGAAGTTTGGGTACGTCATGCTAACCAATTGAAAGCAACCTCGATAGCCAGCAACAAGATTCAATATCGATTACCTCTTGATGTTCTGCTAGACACCTTTGAAATCAAAACGCCGGGAATAGACACATCAGTTTCTGTGCAAGAAAGGAGTGATACTTCTTTATTGCCTAGACGATGGACTAATCGAAAGCACAGGCCAGTCACTCGGTTGCAGTTGGACCCTAGCACCAGATCCTACGAATCTGCTCAGAGGGGAGGTGTTAGCGAGACATAGACTAGATTAAAGCATGCTCAATGCATGATTGCTTTGGTGCACGCTGATTGGCTGATTCTTATCCAATCAGCACTAGTCGATAGTTGGGGAATACTCTGGAATCTTCTTATGTAAAAACTATAAATATACTGACGTTTTCCCTATTGTGCTTCTGACTTGCTTCTTGCCTCCATCTAACCTTGTTATTTGGAATATAATCTCCTTCCTGTTCAACCGTGTTCTGATTTGGGGACTTGTCGAGTGAATCGGTGTCCTAGAATACTAAGCAATGGGAATAGCTGGGTCATTACCGTAAGAGAGAGAGAGTTATAACAAAGCTAGAAGTGGATGGGATATAGTTTGCGAGAACCAATAAAACTGTATCACAAAACAAGCAGTACATCAAGATCTTTAAGGCGAAAGGAAAAAAACAGACCAAAGAACACATGATGCTGGGAATTGAAGGCAGTTATCAGGGACATAAATATTAATAGGCAAAAATTAGAAAGGATAGCTCAGGACAGAATTGGTTGGATCTCATTAGTAGGCCGTCTATCCCGAAAGGTAACAGCCTTAGGTCAATTGCACCTAAAGTGAGTTTAATGATGTTCAACTAAAGCACTGATATATAGTGATACTGCTAGTTTGTGTAAACCGAAATCTATGGGGCGAAGGAAGAAGGCTCTAGAAACGATTACACATCTGACGTATGCTGGAATACGGTTTTTACACTTAATTATCCCATATTCTGGTTTTCTTAGAAACAGATGGTTACTACACCCTGTAATGTTTTAGAGATATAAAGGAATCACAACTAAGACTTACATTAATCAGGATTTCGTTTGACTGACTTTGATTTTACATACATCCTAACTACTCAAAGAGCAGATCTATATAGAATTACATAAACCCGTTACTAAATGTTATATCCTTGGTGCATAGAATTTGATTCGTATTTCTTATGACAAGACCTGTTTTGGAGACTAAAAACAACCATTAACTTTGAACAAATGACCATTTGATTCACAGTGACCTATGAGAACTTTTATTTGAAACAAAACTGAACAAGCATACATGTTAATATAAGCACATAGTCCCATTTTAGGAAGCCAGATTATCGTAGTTAGCACAGTGGTAACTTTGAATCAACAACAAACATCTTGGTTGTTGAAAAGAATCAAATGACGTTTTGTTAACATGAGTGCAAGACCGACAGTGGTTAAGTATCTACTGTTAAGCAGTACAGTGTCCAAATGAACTAGGATACGAGACCACTATTTAAGCGCATTAGCTTCCAAGATGTTACAGGCGGGTCAAGACTCGTCTACATTGCAATAAGTGGCCAGTTTATTTCATGGACTATTCCGTTCACAACGTAATTCATGAAGTCAGGCATCAACAATTCAGTATATAGATTTTCTATTGGTATATGAAATACATTAACGTGATCAGGGAGTGGCTCAACATTTACAGCATGCGGTTTCCAGGCGAGTGGCAGGTCTGAACCTCGCCTAGAGACAGTAAAGTATTACTAGTTTTTATACTCGAATTGTTACTTGCAACCAAGTACAAGAATCTGCTTCTCATAATGAGTAATCTACAATTACAATTAACATGAACGGTACGTAGGTATTCTGGGGAAAGTTAAATGGAATATCTCCAACTCTTCGACAGTGAATGAAGGATCTGTTTAGGAGTCCAATAATAATCAAAGTACATGAATATTAACTACTATTTTGCAGATTTTAGCTTTAATGCCTATGTTTCTGTAACGGTGCACAATATTACCAGGTGTTATAAAGACCTAACAAAAAAATCAAATATAAAAACGTATCTCGTTGGTCAAATTGATAAGTGCGCAAAACAAGGTGAAATGAAAAATCACACAAGAGCCTTCATGAGGTAGCATCTCAAATTTCTTCAATTGACTGTTTCTATGAGCACCCAATGAAACCGAAGACTAAGTATACTGGGACATTTAAGCTGCCCAGTACATAAAACTAAACTATTAATAAGGACTTACGAGGGGTATAAGTATGAATAACCGGTCTCCCGTAATGATCAAACTGTGGTCTTACACTGGAATCATTGTTCTGAGTAGGCAACTGCATTACACCAGGTGGCAAAGAATTTGGTAACATCGGAGGATTTCCCGGTACTTGTTGTGTCAAAAAATTTGGGTTCACATGAGCATTTGTTGCGATGGATGTTGCAATCGTGCTAGGAAGAGTGAAGTTTGAGGGTAATAGTCCTGTAGCATTTGCTGCTAAGGTTGCTGTTGACATGCCACTCGGAGGCATTAGAACGCCGGTTGAACCCGGAAAGTTTAAAGGCAATTGATTTACGTTTGCATTTCCGCCTAAGCCGGAGTGTGAATTGTGATTAGCAAGAGCTTGTTGAATACTAGATGACAGATTGGCTGCATTTCGAACGTTTGGGACGACTTGTCCCATCAAAGGACTGTTATTGCGTACACTGAATCCAAGTGATGCAGGCATAGTAGGTGTAGCCATTAATGGAGGCGGTAAGCGGTTCCCCAAAACACCAGTAGTGCCTGCTAAAAATCGTCAATACATACAGAGATCGACAGTTACCTCCAGACACCTTCATTGTCTGCATTTCTTCCGTGCGAGGTCGGGCAGTAGCCTGATTGTCGCTGCCAGCGGCTTTTTCAAAAACGCTCAAATTGTGCTTTGTATAGCTTGTGACAACAGGATTTTGGCCGTGGAGATCTATTTTTGGAAATTTGTCCATAGCCAAACGCATGGACTGTTCTGACCCGAAAACCATTACACAAAACCTACAAGTAAATTGACGTGTATTCCCACAGCTTACCCTTTGGATTGACCATTTTGTCGGTTTTCGTGAAATTTTATTTCAATAACATCGTTAATACCGATACCTGATGCTGCTTCTAGCAAATCTAAATCTGTTGTCCACTACAAATTTGTTTTTTATTCGTTATTTGAAAAATTCACAACTACCCAAGTCAAATTACCGACATAGACTGATACACGGCGCCCTGGAGGAGCTGAAGAACTATATGAGTGCTTAGAGGCCTTTGTAACATGACAATTATACATAATAGAACAGAAAATTACCATTGATGGAACGCCAGAAGAATTCTCTGACTTAATTGGTGCGATAACATCGTCATATAACTCTGTGAGATCGGTACATTCCTAGGAAGCAATATAGAGAAAATCTAATTAGTACCTGCACGAAGTCCTCGTCAATATTATCATACAAGTCTATTTCAGTGTTATCACCCGCCATCCCAACGACTGAAATTACGAATCTCCAGACTCAGTACGAAATATAAACAAAACATTCAATAGAAAGAAGCCAAGATTGTATATTCTAATGTTAGTCTTAAGTCATAGTTAATAATTTTTCCAACATCGAGAATTCATTTCTGACCATGAGATAATCTTGAGTTTACAATACTTCTAATGCTAAGATCCGAGTAACAGACTTCAGTTTGTAGCTGTAAATAATTCTTCAGTCTTCATTTACAAGGGTAGGGAGTCTATCGATCCATATATTAATCCTTGCAGTTTGTTACACTGTGGAGGTTTAAGCTCATTTTCAATATATCAACAGGAGGTGCTGATATTACATGTTCCGGTAGAGAATTCCAGTAATTTACTACTCAGTGCGAGAAATGAAACTCCAGACTTCATAAGATAGGCCAGAGAGACCTTTGCCACTTTAGTCCCTCGTCATTGGACTCATTCCAGCACGTCCGCCTCATACATCAAACAGGGACTCGCTTCTTGAATCCTATATTTCAAATGCAGTCGCACGAAAGTCGGGTATAATAATACAAACACTTCTTCATCCAAACACTGAAAAGACCTCTCAATAGCCCATAATACCCTACAGTCTCTTGCAGCAGCAGCCTTACAGTTACTAGTAGTTTTGAGATCTCTGCCTATTATGGTTAATAATAATTATCATAAGAAAAGGGAGAATGGTAATAATGGGGGAACGGAAAGGTACAATCAGAAGAAATCTTTCAGTTAAGGGAGAAACAACCACTTTTTATGAAGAAAGTAAAAGAACGTTACAGCAGGATCGCCACTGACTTCTATTCTGACCCATATCTGATAACGTCTCTAGCCACTGTGTAGCACCATCTCTACGACCCCAGCCAAGAAGTCAAGAAGGACCAACGGAAGCCAGTCCTTTGCAGCTTTCTTTCACACCACGACACCATGTCATATACTGACCACCTCTCCACCTTCTCCAACCAGTTCAAGTGTCGAAAAATGATGCACGACGTGGAATTCTCTGGGACGACATTCGTAGAACATGCCCAAGCCACCGAAGTCGGTGTTTCAAGATGGTGACACCAATTGCATTATCGTCTCTGTGCCCGAACACACGATGCCGAACCTCTGTATTACTAACATGGAGTTGCCACCAAATGTCAGCAATCCTTCAGAGGCAACGATGATCGAACACAGGGAGTCGTCTAACGTCCTCAACTCGGAGAGGCCAGGTTTCACAAGCATAGAGCAAAACTGCTCTCATCGACGCGTTGTAGATCCGACCTTTTACAGCCAGACTAACATCACGAAGGCGCCAAAGGTGGCCCAGATTGGCATAAGCCGCTCTGGCTTTCACTATTAGTGCATTGATCTCATCACTCACACCACCAACAGCACTTATGCAGCTACCCAGATACACGAACTTCTCGACTACTTCTATCTGCTCACCACTTAGGGTGAGTACAGGATTAGAATCCTGCCAATCTTGTAGAAGGACTTTGCATTTTGAAGGTTCAAAGCACATACCATACCTACGGACACTAATTGCCAACTGATTAAGTGCGGATTTCATGGCTTGGGCATTATCGCACAGTAAGACAATATCATCCGCATACTCAAGGTCGAGAAGTCTTTCTCCGGACAACAGATCCACACCGCCATTACTTACATCAATCAGAGCTGTTTCCAGAATGTCATCGATGGCGAAATTGAAGAAAAATGGTGAGATTGGGCACCCCTGCCTAACCCCACTGCTCGAATGAAACAATGGAGAAAGGTGGTTGTATGCCCTCACTCTGTCTGAGGTGTTTGTATATAGGGCTTCTAGGTTGTTAATAAACTTCTCAGGCACACCCTTCTTCAATAGACAATCCCAGAGAACAATCCTATCCAACGAATCGAAGGCAGCCCTGATGTCAAGAAACACTACGATTGTTGGCCTTTGATAAGTATGGCGGTGTTCTAACATTTGGCTGAGGGTGAAGATATGATCAATACATCCACGACCAGAACGAAAACCAGCCTACTCCTCGCGAGTCAATCTTTCTCGGGTTTTGAACAACCTACGAAGTATGACGGAAGCCAATAGCTTGGACACAATCGGAAGTAGACTTATCCCCCGATAGTTGTTACAGGAACGACGTGTACCCGTTTTAAAGATAGGGACAACTATCGACTCATTCCATGACGTTGGTACACTCTCTAGCTCCCAAACCTTTGTAAACAACGTCGTCAGTTCCTTAGTTAGAAAGTCACCACCATCTTTAAAAAGAGTCGGGGGTAAGTCATCTGGGTCAGGTGATTTGTAGCGCTTCAAGAGTTGGAGTTCCTTGTGGACTTCCTCCTCGTTTGGTGGATCAGTCGTCACCGGTCATGGAGGGCAGGACAGTTTGACCGATGTTGCCGGAGCAGCAGGCCAGTTGAACTGCCCTTCGAAAAATTCTGCCCATCGTCCAAGACGTCGTTGGGTGTTAGTGATTGGCATCCCGTCCTCCTCACAGATTGTTTCACTCACACCAGACTTCTTGCTGCCAGTGGCTCGGATGAGTTGGAAGAGCTTCCGGTAGTTACCAGATGCAGCTGCTGCTTCCAGCTCATTAGCACGCTTCGACCACCAGGCTTCTCGGTCCTTACGCAAGCTTTCGCCCAATTTCATTACGTAACATCCTTCGTTTATGATCAAACTCACGGTCACCCGGAGTAGACCGACGGGCTTCAATGAGTTGTAAGGAACCAGAAGAAACCCAGTGCTTAAAGGCAGGACGTTTCGCGAACCCACAACTGACTGTACCCGCCATTTTCATGGCGTCATGCGATTGCAACCAATGCTCATCTATAATTTTCGGTGGAATGGTAGCTAGCCTAGAGGCTAGCTCGGTTCGATAATTACTTGCAACAGAAATTGCAACCAACTTGCTAACATCAATCCTTCGGTGGCGGTCACTTCGTTGTCCACTGAAAAATAAGGTGAGATTGGTGCAGACTAGGGCATGATCAGGGTCCAGGTAGGTACTCCAAAAGAAGCGGCAGTCTTGTACACAACCAAACCAGTGGTAGCTGATCGTGATGTGATCAATCTGACTCCAGGCTTGAGATGCAGAGGGAGGACGCCATGTGGCATTTCATTCTGTTTGTGTGCGGGCTGTGATACTGCCCGAATGCCCAGACCGCAGCAGGTGGTTTTCTTAGGGGGCCACACCCCGAGCCTTTGACCTTAAGGTCTGACCCATAAGGCAGTGGAGCATCGTGAGGAGATGCAGTCCCATGGTAGCCGGTGGCCAACGATTGGTTCATACGCCATTTGTTCCTTCAGGATACTGGAGCCCATATGCACCATTGGGTTGGAATACGGTTAAAGCGCCGGACATTCGCTTTTTGTCCTCTCATTTTCGTAAACAACACCCCCGCCACGAGAAGGCAGTGAGTAGGACCTCCCTGGAAGAGGCTATATACGCGTGGCCGTGTGAGAGCATTTCGAGGGGGAGGGCGGGCTCACCCCACTCTCGGTCATACAAGGGCATTTGGGGGCCTTCTTATATACGAGAATAACCATTTCGGATTATTTTTACAATCCCCAGTCAATTGTTTTTCATACGACTATCTGGACTTGCTTATCAACACTTTACAAGCATTCCTGGTCCTACAATAACTTGACCTGTAGTGTTTTTTTAAGCCAGTAGAAATGAACGTATTCCAGTGCTTTTTCCTACGTCTCAGAAGTTTATTGACTTGTTTGGCTATTCATGTTAGACAGTTATTCGATCTAGGTATGGTAAGTGAACGTAACTGAACTGAACTTGCCTTTAAATATAGACCACGCTTCTTCAACTGATGAGCTAGTATCTACTGACCATTCTGTCTTAGCAACGCACTCCTGAATGGCTGATATGTTAGCTCTCCATACATTTGAGCGAGGCTTGATGTGATCGTATATCTCGTCACCAGCTCTAAACATGAATGGCAAAACAGTGTGATAAGTATTCACTAACGGTGGAAGAATATTTAGGTTGGCAATGTCCTCTGTTACATGAGTGATTACCAAGTGTAACAATGAAGAGCCTTTATTTGAAGCAAAACGTATGGGTTTGGGCACATGCTGTACTAACACATGCTCCATTACCGTTTTCAGGAACCTACTAACGAAGTAGTTTTTAGATACAGCCGTGGCCATCTCAGTTCAACTTATATCAGGTGCATTCGTCTCCTCAAATCAAGTATCTAGATAAAATATTATGCCCTCCCACATAATTTATAACAGCCATCCGAATAATTTTTTCCATTAGTTTGACAACTGCAGTAATAAATCCCTAAAACAAATAACTCTCTGAGTCTTTAACATTTGAGGCTAACCGCACAAGTTTTAATGGACTCACCTAACTGAAGGCGCTTGATCATGCAACGGCACCAGATCACGAGTGAGTACACCGTGCTTCACTTCCCCTACAACCGCTAGCCAGATTAGATAAGTCTCTTTTCGTTACATCGATATTCTATCAAATATATCTTCGAATCTTTTCGCTTTTGACTTCTGATTTCACTGGGTTGGTACGTTTTAATTATAGAAGGTTTTACTCGTTAAGGTGTTGCCAAACTCCGAATACTTGTGGCATCTTTTGATTACTTATGTTGTCTTCCGTGTTTTTCGATTCACTTATTGTACCTATGTCCAGCACTAACCATTTAATATTGTTTAGTCACTTCCATCACGTCGCTTATAATTTTGATCTGTAGTCTACGACTTCTGCTGATTGTAGCAATTTACTATGATCAATTTTTAAACCTCTGACTTCAAATGTCGAGATCGCATTTCCTTCTTCGCTGCCACATTTCTACACTTTCGGGTGCCCTGCTAAATGAATATAAAACTGGAAACGGACATTTGCGAACAGAAAACTGTCAACGACATTGAGTGACTTTCTGTTTTCAAGCGATGGAAGTATGATCTTCAACACCAAATTGTAAAGTACCTATAGTACCATCATTGTAATATAACCAGCTAAAGCTCAACGATCCTTAGTTAAAAAAACCATTAGTCACTTTTTGACGCTTTCTGTTTCAATGCGACTTATTAGGACGTCTTTTTTAAAATTATTATTTTGAATCTCTTATTATGCATCATTCTACATATAAACAACCTGGTCGTGATTGCTCAATAAGTTGATAAACCCGAAATTCTTAGACCGATTATCATTTTTTATTTCCAAGTCAGTCTCCTGCTACTCTTTCTGACCTATCTTCAGGCTTCCAATGGATCCTTGAGTGACTCGCGTTGGGTGAATTTCTTCAACACATTCGGTACTGAATCAAACGGCCATTGAAACTAAGTAGGAGTGTTGTATGATGACAGAATCAATCTTAACAGCTTCTACGTTAGACGGGAGAGCGCTGAACCTTGAAAGTTTACTGAATACAAAGCCAAGTTTGAGGATAGTTTATGAAGAGTAAACAACCCCATACCATGAACAGCCTCATGCAGCAGCGGTTCTACTATGTATTTTCACGCCTGTTCATGCTAATAAATGCTTTTTGTCCTAATAAGATTGTGTTTATTCGGCTCAGTCACTTGGTCGCCATGATGAGATAAAGTTAACTGAATGTATACATTCAGGGTGTAAGCTAGAAGGTTTCAACCAATCCGTCCAACTTGAGTAGACTGACCATACGCATATGTCGGAGTCAGATTATTGTCTACACCGACTCGTCTGATCATGGCAGTCAGAAATATGCAAAAATCATTAAAGAATACACTCAAATAGGTAATAGATAAATACATTTAGAACGAAATAAGTTTACAGAACTGCCACATTTAAATGGTCGAGATTTGTCGTCTCGATTAAATATTTCCTATATTAAATTTACCCAAGTGTTTTACGGCTAGCCCAGCTTCAAGCGTCGTGTGCCTAGATGCCAACTTCACATCACCGCCCTCCAACAAGAATCAACACGAATCTGATTCGATTCCAAGCAAGTTTCGGTTATCTCCGGTGCAGCGTCACTATGCCCTAACCAAACCGTTAACCTGGCTGGACGGTTTCCACATTAGATGACACGCCGCTGGTTGTTCAGCAGTCTATCAAACATCGTGAAAGTCAAGGATGACTAATGCACATTAGCTGATAACCAGTACAGTTCTTCCTCAATGTCATGTTTGTACCATACACTCATCATGTTAGCGACAGTGCCTGGACACCGAAAGAAAGCAATCAACGTTGGGTATTAACCACGTGGTATGACATTGCTGTGAATTCATAATATTCCCGCCTAACTCAAGAAGACCGAAATCACCCACAAAAATCATCTACACTGGTGACCTACATGTAGATACCAAACACCTGGGTCAAAGTGCACACCAAAAACTAGCTGATGGTTGATATACTAATCCCTTGTCATATAATCTGTACTTTTGGCCAGTACAGTAGAGGCATATTAGTTAGTGGTTGTTCTATCATTTTACAGCCACAAAAAGTTTGGATTCTATAGCTAATCACGATCTCAGGACTTGGCATAAACGAATGAAGTACATAGACAATCGATTCTAGTATTATAATAGAAGACGTTAAAAGTGAGTCACATGAAGACGTTAGTCAATCACGTTGGAGTAGATATCCAAAAACCCAATATCGAACGACTACGTAAGGTCAATAGCGTGCCACTCGAACTGTAGTGAAAGCCCCTAGATACACTATACACCCATACACTGTACACCACAACTGCAATTTTCGCGACTACTGTTCAGATAGTGATAGAAGTGGTCTTAAAAGTACCCTTTCAATTAGTCACTCTTTTTTAAAACGTTTCATGGAAAAGGTAGTATTAGGGATAAATTGTCTTTGATTGCTTAAATATGTATTAGACGGAGGATGTTACTTGATACTGGTTCGTTAATCTAAAACAGCCACCACAATGGCGGTCATCACCTCTGTTTGTGACCTTCACTCTCCAAAATACTGAAACATCTGTATACCTCACCATAGTACAACTTAACCAGAGCCCCTAATACCTATAAATATATATTTAAATACGTCGGCGGTTAATAAACCTTCAACATGATATCTCATCGCTTCAAAAAACAGAGTAGACCGGAGTCGTATATGCAGCCAATGTTATCATGTCAACAGCAGTGAAATACTCCCTTCAGCATTTTATTCTGTGGTAAAAGACATTTCGCTGGATTTTGTCATTTAATCAAAAACCGTTGTTAGCGAGTCGCTAAGGTCAAGCGTTAAGATGGGTATTGAAAATCGAGCGATAGAATCGGCAGATCCATAGTAAGATGGAGAGAATCATTCAGGGTCTAGCCACATATTCATTCAGGAAGTCTATTCACAACATTGACGATCAATCGCAAAGGGTTTAGATGTGATCAATCATAAGTTTCTTAATCATTCCAGGTGTGCATGGATTATGTAATTAAATTCGAAACATTTTCCTACTTTTTCTAGGTTTTAAGACTCTCTGAGTAACAATATAGGTTGATGGAGGGAAAGTTACTGTGGTCTCCATGTCTAAATCTAAGAAAGATAGCAGTACCTTGATTGTACCACTGTTAAAATCAGTAAGCTATAGTTGAACCTAAAAGAATCTTTCGGAGTGGAGACATTGACCTCCAAAGTATGTGGTCATGACCAGCATTTTTGATTCTGAGACAATGATTTATTTGGTACCATGAAAATTTTCATGTCGGTCATTCAAATATATAAACTTCGGAATGGCATTGCCCCAACAAAAGTTTATCAGAACTCATGATATCAAGCACAACTGCCACTGTTCATTCAGACTAGTGAAAAATTGATCAAAGTTCAAGAACGACTAAGCTACTTGTCCTATAATAACAACACAACACTTGTGACTGGAACAACCATATTAAATGAAACCACAAATATATATGAATAATATTCCACACGGTTAAAATACAATTTCAAGAAACTAGGCGTTCTTAGTATTTATCAACGTACAGCGAATTTCTGATGCGCCTCACTATACCCCTTCGGTGTAACAATCATGGTTGACTATAAAGGAATGACAGCTGTCTAGCGAACCGAATCAAAATAAATCTAACATTCTGTGGTCGTAAAGACTGCCGATATTTGACAAACTGATGAGTCCTGCTAAAGTGATCCTCAGCGTTATTTTCCAGACGTTTCTAATAACCGCGGGCTAAATCAAAACGATAATTCGAACACGAGAGAAAAGGATCAAAGTCTGGTGGTAGAGATTTATTGGCTGCTCTTTTCATTTTCTACAATAATATAGCCGAACTGACGATTCAAAAGAAGGCCAGCTTCAAGGCGAAGTACATCGTTTAAAAATTAAAGCATGTGAACTTAGAACTGTGAAATAAAATAAATTCGTTAATGTTGGAACGACTAATACGAACTGCTGAATTGGATAAGCATATACGCCAGATGAAAAATTGAGATTACTGATCGGAATAAATCACAGCTAAGCTGATGTGAGAGTTAATAACGACACTACAAATGAAAAATGACACAGTACATACGACAATAGGAATTAAGTAAGAATTAGTAAATATAATATTAGTGATAACGATAGTGTCAATAATGACAATTAGTAATGATATTATTTGTGGTTACAATAAGTTTAAGTAATAAAAATGCATGAGGGTGGCCTGAACGCCAAATGAATAGTGCCAACATATCGTCAAAATGATTATCAACTAAGTGACTGGCCAAGTTAAAAAGAGAGATCAAATATGATCGTTTATATTCAAAATCGGTCACAATGGGGTATCCGGATTATGTTCATTCGTTGGTCTGCATAACTTTGATAAATGGGTATTAATCAGCGTTAATGTTTCGTGTAATTTTCACGGGATTACCTGTTAATCTCTAGGCATTTTAAAGGATTTGACGAATTCATTCACTATCTTATTACTGGAGTTGTTTCGGTCATCCAGCTTCTAAAATTTCAGATCGCTAGTTAAGATGTTATTCATCTTGTCCATACAGTATTATCATACTTTAGTAGAGTGGTCGGTAATCATTCTAAAACCACACCATAAACACGTAGTTGGGTATAGTACTAGGGATTTATTCCAGTTTGTCGACAAGATTGAAAGCATAATTACTGAAATTCGAAAGATAATGTCCTTAAACGTAATGTCGTTGATTACAAATGTAACTCTCAGGGAAATTGTCGGATATGCCCGTGGAGAACTTGTAGAATATAAAGTAGAGATTACATTCCTAGTAGATATCACCAATGGATTATCTCTAAAACGAAGTATAAACTTAAACCTCGAATTCACTGGCGAAATATGTAAACAGACAGACGATGAATTCACTTGATATTGTTTTACTTGAATCTTCCCATTGATGTTTTTGGACTGAAATTGATCAGTCTCTTATTGGCATATGTGCAAACAGGACGAAACGCGCGTCCTGGATTCCACTGCTAGCCACTATCCATCTTTGCTTATAATGCTTGTAAATTAAGGCAATATCGAGGCATACGTACAGTATGCACATATGCCAATAAGAGACTGATCAATTTCAGTTCAAAAACATCAATGGGAAGACTCGAGTAAAACAATATCAAGTGAATTGAACTTCAACCCATTGCACAAGCAAGTGGCTATCAGGACTCAGTAGCTAAGTGGATAACGCGATGGCGTTTGAAGCGAACGGTACTGAGTTCGAGTCTTAGAGTGAACATCAACTCTGAGATGCAGGTACATCCAGCCGACTAGTCCCAAACAGGACGAAACGCGCGTCCTGGATTCCACTGCTAGCCACTGTCCATCTTTGCTTATAGACAGACGATGAGTTCACTATTAGGTCCCATATTGGCTGAAAGTTTCCTCACTAAACTAAAAAACGGTCAACTGACACAGCAAGGTGACCGCTGATAAATGGACGATGTATTCACCCTTTGTAACGTTCTTACTGATCAGACAGAGATATACAGGCGATTGAACAAGGCCCATCGTCTATTAAATTCCCATTTGGGGTTGAAAATAAGGAGTAACGAACGGAGTACCAATATTCGGTTTGAACGCAGAACTAATGAACCAAGGTTTATCCGACTAGACCACACTACGTTTTTCTGCATGGCGTACGAATCGTTTTTAAGTGACCAGGATTAAATTATATCAAAACACAAACTCTGTGTTCAGTTTAAGCGGTTCTAATTTAAGAATTAGAATAAATCATATCAGTAGTACAAAATACCTCAAACGGTACAACTTGTGCTATGCAGTCAAGAGTTTCTCTAACATAAACCGGCGTGCTAAACAACAAAATAACTAGTTAATACACAAGAGTTATATAGCTGAGAATCAATCCAAATATTCCTAACAAAATGGGACCAAATCTAAATTTGCAAAGATTCCGGCAACCTCTCCAGGAAGACAGTCAAAGGCTAACTGTCATGCACTGAAACATGGTCAAACACAATCTTATTATCAGCAGTCCGGAAGCATGTACCAGCAAAATTAATTACCAAAATGTAGATCTTTACCAAAAGCCATATGATAAAAGCTCAGATGAGAAAAACTGGAGAACATAGAGGGTGGTTGTAAGAGACTCAAATGAAGGCTGAAATACAAGAGAGGATGAAGAAAAAACAGATGACACTACTGTTGGATAAAATGCTGTGTAGAAATTCGCAGCCTGTTTTCTCCATTGCATAGAGGTAGAACAGCCTTTCTAGGTATTCTAATTACAAAGACGATAAGTATGTCAATAAAAAGAAACTTTACGAAAACTACATGGATTGGCCAGTTCACAAATTTTCATAGTTTTGTTTCTCTACAATGTATAAGGAACCCGATCATCTCACTTCATAGTGGAATCAATACCATATTCCCCTTAAATGAGGCTAAAGAAGAACCAAAAGCACTGTGAACTATTCTGGAATAAGACTGGTATTTGGATAAATTTATAAATAAACATTTAATTATGAAAAGGGATCACAAGAAAAGACTGACGTTGAGCGAAATGTCTATGTACATATCCTTACAGTTTTGTGATATTCGTAATAACTGATTACTCCTGGAATTCATTTTGCCTTTGCTGCCTGAATCTTCCCATTGGTGTCTAGGACTTTAACTGATCACTCTCATTAGCATATGTGCATCCCGTGCTGATTGCCTTGATATTGCCTTAAATCAAAAGCATTACAAGCAGAGACGGATTATGGTTATCAGTGGAATCCAGAGGAAATTTCGTTCAGTTGATACTCATTAACCGAATGTACATTCATCCCAGACTTGATGTTTACTTCAGGACACAAACCCACTACTATTTGCGTTAAAAATATGCCAGAAAAGATTGATCGGTTTCGGTCCTAAGCATTTATAGGAAGATCAAGACAACCAATACATACATTCAAAATAGCAACTAACTATCTGAACTCAGTAGTGGATGACATTTTAAACAAGCGGTGCTGCGTTTAAGTCCTGGAGTGAACATCAACTCTGAGACGCAGGTAGATCCATCTGAAGAGTTCCAAATAAGACGAAACGTGCACTTCGGATTTCACTGCTAACAACCATCAACATCTGAGTATGATGATTCCTTTGAATTTGGTTGCGTAATTATTTCGAGTGACAAATATCACAAGCTCTGTAGTGCACATTTAGTTCCACCTACCTTAATTTACACTATTTGGCATTTCCAGATGAACCCATTTCATTTTCCTACGCGAATCTAAAAAACTACTACTAAATTAGGTTAAGTGTACAAATTTCGAATGCTGTAAAAAAGCTAAACTTCATTAAAAGATTTATCAGGATAACGGGAAGGTTAGAGAAGTTATCCTCAAATTTCAGGAACAAGCCATCAAGTGTAAATTTGGTAACTATTTACATGTGCGGATGCGTGATCGATTGATAGCAGGAATTAACATACCTAATTTGGAAAGCAAGCTTATGCGAATTCGAAATTTTCCCTCCTAGAATGCTAGAACGGTTTGTATTAATTATGATTCAGTGCATGAAATCGACTTCCAGGACATCAAGGATTTTATTACATTACTCGGTTATCTTAATCCGATGATAAATGTTTAAATAACGGTAATTTTCGTTCTCGCGGAAGAATGGATAACAATTCGGGGATGCTTCCCGAATCAAGTTACAGAGGCGAGCACAGGATTGGTGTGGCAAATTAACCTTACGTAATTAATGTTCCTTTCGTCATGCTGGAAGCTATAAGTGTGGCAAAATGAGACAGATCCAGTCGGTTTTCTGCGAGCATGCCATCAGATTTCAATATCATCCGATGATATAGTGAATATAGTCACCATCACTGTTTTTGGTAAGTCTAAGTTCCTGAGAATGCCATTCGGATTAAAGAATGCCTTACAGACATTCCAACAATTTATGGATGAGGTCACAAAGGGCCTGGTTTTCGTTTCCACGTTTAAAGACCATGTATTAATAGCTAGTAGCTCACTTCGTGACATATTGGTCATCTGAATCAACTATTCGAATTATTTTGTAGATTTTAAGTAGTTATTAGTCCATTGAAATGCATTTTCGCAGTCAAAAGTCTGGGTTTTCTCAGATTAAAACATGGAATCAAGCCAGTAAACGGAAAAGTCGCAGCCATCAAAAATTCCACAGATCCAGATTTATTGAATAAACTTTGACGTCTCATGGGGATGATTAGTTTTTTTCGCCGGTCTATTCCACATTGTTCAGACATCTTGCAACTGTAACTTATCAACAGTGATGATCTCTGTCGAATGATTTGGGGCCTACACGAGTTAAACGGGAGCGATTTGACTGACAGCTAACGTCGAAGTCACACCTCTCAGTCAGCGCCTAACGTGGATCATTCCTTCGTCGTATCAAGGTACTATGGATGCTTTGAAGTCTGTACAACACAAATTACGTTATTACAGAAATATATTAGTTAAAGTAGGTACAAGCGAAAATGTGACCCTCACCGCACGGGCCAGTTCAAGGTGTGCGATTGACTAATGAGCGTTGGTGGTCCGTGGCCTTGAAGGGGATCGATGATCTGTTCGATATTCAGTGACCTAACTGCTATGTGATTTGGCTAGGGCTCAGTGACTCCACACAACTTTCAAAGGAGTCGTCGAAAAACAAAAAGTTCATATTATCTTTCGAAGCAAAAAATGGTTTTCCTATGGTCAAAACAGCAACTGACTTCACTACCACTTTGATTTACTTAGATCCTGACTCAGAAGCAATACTATTTTGTCTGCAGACGCGTCTGAAGCAGAAATAGTTGCAGTACTACTATTTCGAAGAAACTAGAGCGAACCCTAACGCGATATAGAAATTTCGGAAGTGAATTACTGGCCATCTGCTTAGCGGTTAGATATTCTGAACATCTTCAAAGTAAAGATTTTGTGATACTCAACCATCACATATCTTTGACTTACGCCTTTAAACCTAAGGGCGACCGTTAGCCCACCAGAGAAATGCAACAATTAGATTTCCCAATTTTCAACCAACATACAGTCTATAAAATGTTAATCAAATATTGTGGCAGATGTGCTATCACGTTTCAACGTGGATGCTATTTGACCCACCAAAGGAGTTGATTTATTAGACATTGAACATTTACAGATTGGTGATTCTTCTCTCACTGTGTGTAACGAACATTCAAGTCTAATGTTAAAAAGTGTTCCAATGCCACATTACGACTCTACTATAATGTGTGATACTTCGACTGGAACACACAAACTATTTGTGTCAATAATGTATAGGAGGATGGTTTTTGATTGTCTTCACTCAGTATTTCATCCAGAAGTCCGTGCTATCATGAGACTGATCGCGGGAAGGTCATCCCAGTCATTAGACAGTTGAAAAGCTCGCGGGTGGCACAGCTTAATGTAACCAGATGGAGTGAATTCTTACCTCTGATTTTATTGAGTATATTCTACATAGTCAAGGAATATCTTCAATATGCACTTGCACACCTCATTTATGGAACTAAATTAACTAGACCTGGTCAAGTGATAATGCAAACAGATACATCCAAATGTACAGACTTCGCTTCTCTCAGTGAAATACTAATAGGCCGTTTGAACAGTTTTAGGCCTGCTGCATCTCAACTAGATTTCTTAGAAGAGCAAATGAACAAGCATTTAAATTCACATTTGTCCGCGTTCATTCAGTAAAACGTTTATTGCAACAATATTACGAAGGAACTTAGGAAGTGGTGAAGAGACAAGCAAAACATTTTACAATCAAAAAGAACGGAAAAAGGAGACCGTTTTAACTGACAAGACGTAGGGATGCCGCTGGTGGACTCACAGAAGCTCTAAGCTCTAAAAGAACTGACGACATTCCATCCAATCATCGTTTGGAAGAATTTTTCAGAATCTCGACGTGTGACTTCTCAGTGCAAGCGGATTAGATGGCTGTAATAATGATTTTGTTTATACTAAATACTTGAGTGTTCTGTACTGCCTTTGACACTTTTTGGAGTAAGATTCTTTCCCACTCGTCTTCTGTCTCCTAAATTGCGACTTGGAGGTTTCAAACGTTTGAGCGCCCAAGTCGTACGCGTTATAGTAAGAATCTAATTTTTAGATATAACGCAAGATTGTACCTGCATTTGTAGAATCTGAATCATATGACGCCCGAAAGTCGTCTAAACACAGCGGCAACTGCACAACACAACTTCCCACATTTCCAGACAATTCTTCGCTTACTCCTGTGGAATCAGCACCCCTTACAATCGGTTATGCTAATGTCACAAATCTAGTTCCCAATTCCACCATTTTACACATCTAAAAACCACCCGCAAGGGTAGATAGGTACATGTCCATAAACGTTATGTTGAATTAATTACTTGATTTTTCTCCTGTTATTTATTGTGTGAGTAGATATCTATGTACTAGCATAGTTGTTAATAACATTTACTTTGCAAGCAAACATTTTTTTGAAAACACACCCAATCGTGTGCATTTTTATTAATGATATATTCACCGTTTTATCCCTACATGGATGTACGATCTGTATGATATTCATTATTAAGTGTGTAACGACATTTAACTTTGTTGTGCTCATTCGTTTAAGTATTAAACATATACACTATATACATTTTGGTAGAATATTAATTAAGGCTGATATTGGCGTTCTGGACTCAACAGGCAGGAGTTGAAGAGAAACAACGATAAGGAGTCTAGGTTGCTCGTACCGACCAACAAGTAATTAGTTTGGTACAGTACCTAGATTGTATAAGTCCTGCTCTAATTAGCAGTCTTATCACGTGAGAACTGATAAGCCACAAGATATAACAAGAATGGATTTTGAAAACGAATAGTTCACACATTTCACGCATCCAAACAGATGATCAGAGAAACGAAGTGAAGGAAGCGAAGCGATATGAAATGACACGCAGTAGAAAAGGCGAGTGAATCAACCTGATTTAACCAACCGTAACTCAATATTCATATTTAGACAAGAATAAATTACAGACATATAACAAATAGGGCAAGCAATTAACACACATACAATCATATAAAAACAGCCGGGGTTATTAGGCGAATAATCCACAGGGTAAAAACGTAGCTTGAAATGGATGAATAAACTAACCTGTCCTTGACATAGTACCAGCCACTACAGGACTTATACATCATATCCCTGTACAAATCGTACATACCATTCATGATACATGGCAGTGGAAAGTCCAACTGTGTTTATTATAAAGCATTTAACAAGTAGAAAGCTGATGTTTTGAAACAATAACTTTGTTAATCAGCAATACAAAAGCTGGAGTCGAATTCATACGTTATTCTAAAACCCACAGGACTATTTTGAGCAATAATATTCAACACCACAAAAACATATCATTCTATGAATTCTCAACGGAATACCATACCATGTTGAGTGATAACCAAATATATTATGAAACCTTTCTGAACTCAAAAATACATAACATAATTAATAATCTCTGGTTTTTCACTTATATTAACGTATTGAGTTTTACACTTATCTTGTTATTCTTATTGCCCTGTTAAATTCTATCTTGTGCATCATTCCATTTCAAAAGTAAATAAGATTTACTATGCCAATAATTTCTCTGATACTGTCCAAATAAGCACGTAAAGTACTTGAAGGAATCTCATGGACCCAGGATCCTTTGAAACAAAGAAATAGAGAATCACGATGAATGTTATCCAATGTTATGCACCCATCAATGATAAAAACGACGACGAAGATCAGTTCTATGAGAGGTTACAATCAATAATAGGGATGTGCTCAGGAAAGGACCTGACTATCTTGATGAGATGGCGATAAAGTTAGAATGGACAACACTGGGTATGAAGATATCATGGGACGTTATGGACTGGGAGAAAGGAACGAGAATGGTGACGGATTCGCAAATTTATGTGTATTCGACAAAATGGTTATAGGCGGCAAAGTATTACCCCACGTACGCATACACAAAGCTATATGGGTATCACCGAATCGCGTCACAGAGAACCAGACAGATTATATTTGCCTCATTAAAAAACTCAGGAGGACAATGGAAGATGTGAGAACCAGGAAAGGAGCTAATATAGCTTCGGATCACCACATGGTTGTAGCCAAGATTAAACTGAAGCTAAAGATGCAATGGACAGCATTACAAAGGCTACATAGAGACTTCATCCAAGATACTGACAAACTAGACAAATTCAAGATAGCTCTCAACAACAGGTTCCAAGCCTCACAGGATATACTGAAAGAAGAAACTACTATGAAAGACAACTGGAAAGGGATCAAGAAAACACTAACGTTGACAGGTCAGAAAGTGCTTGGTCGCAAGAAGCATCATCATAAGGTATGGATCTCTATAGAAACACTGGAAAAGATTCAAGAAAGGACGAAAAAGAAGACAGCAATTAACAACAGTCAAACAAGAACAGAGAAAATCAAGGCACACACTGAATACACAGAAGTAAACAAGCAAATGAAGAAGAGCAATAGAGCCGACAAGCAAAAATACGTAGGAGAGCTAGCAACAACAGCGGAAAAATCTGCCAAAGAAGGAAATATAGAACACCTATATGATACAAAGAAGATACAGGTAGGGAAATATAGTAGACTAGAGGGACCGGTCAAGGACAAAAAATGAAAGTCAATCACTGAGATTTAAGAACAGAGGGGTAAAAAACTTTGAGGAATTCTTGAATAGACCAGCTCCATTGAATCCACAGGACATCGAAGCAGCACATACAGACCCTCCTATGGATGTCACTCTACGAACGATCAAAAAGATCAGGATGGCCATCAAACAAACTAAGAGTGGGAAAGCAGCAGGACCTGACAACGTGTCAGCCGAAGCCCTGGAGTCAGACATAGAAGTATTTATTTATTTGAACACATGAATGTTGGTGCAAAGGAGCAGATACAGAAGCAAACGCAAACATGCATCACACTCTATTCAGGAAGATTTAGGATAGAAAGAAGTACCAACAGATTAGAAAGAAGGATAGCTCATCACGATACCAAAGACAGGAGATTTGAGCAAATGTGAGAACTACAGAAGCGTCACACTACTATGGATATCAGAAAAAGTTCTCAACAAAGTGTTGCTTTACAAGATGAGATCAACAGACCAGACTCCTTACGGATAGGTCGTGCACAGACCAAATATCGACGCTACGGATCGTCGAACAAACAATTGAATGGAACTTGTCAGTTTACATCAACTCCCTTGATTATGAGGCGTTCGACAGTGTGGATAGCACCTTATGGAACCTTCTTCGACACTATGGTGTACCTGAGAAAATCGTCGACATCACCCAGAATTCATACGACGGATTACACTGTAAAGTGGTGCATTGAGGACAGCTGACAAATGATTTCCAAGTGAGTACCGGAGTCAGACAAGGCTGCTCACTCTGGCTCTTTCTCTTTCTTCTGGTGATTGACCGGATTATCAAGACCTCTACATCTGAGGGGAATCACGGAATATGATGGACAGCTCGAATGCAACTAGATAAATTAGACTTCGCAGATAACCTAGCTCATCTATTCGACACACACCAACAAATGCAGGTGGAGATAGCCAGTGTAGCAATGGTCTCTACATCAGTAGACCTCAACATACACAAGAGAAAAAGCAATATTCTCAAATACAACACAGAGATCACAAAGTCAATTACACTTGATGGAGAAGCCCTGGTAGAGGTGGAAACTTCCAAGTACCTGGATGGTATCATCAATTAACAAGGAGGATCAGATGCAGATGTACATGTAAGGATTGGCAAAGTAAGGGCAGCATTCCTACAGTTGAAGGACTTATAGAACTCAAAACAACTGTCAACTAATATCAAAATCAAAATCTCCAATACGAATATCAAGATAGTCCTACTGTACAGAGCTGAACCTTGGAGAGATACCACAACGATCATCAAAAATGTACAAGTATTTATAAACAGATGTCTACGCAAGATACTCAATGTCCATTGACCGAATACCATCAACAACACCCTACTGTGGGAGGGAACAAAGCAGCTTCCAGATAAACAGGAAGTCAGGAAAAGATGTTGGAAGTGGATGGGGCATACAGTAGGGAAATCATTAAACTGAATCACAAGGCGAGCCCTAACGTGGAATCCTGAAGGGAAAAGGGGAAGACCAAGGAATACACTGCGTCGAGAATTGGGAGCAGACATAAGGATTGATGGCAACTGGAAAGGACTGCCCAGGACAGAGTTCGATGGAGAATGCCTGTGAGCGGCTTATGCCCTCCATGAGGGGTAACAGGTGTAAGTAATGTCAATAATTTGAACCACACACCAATAGTTCTTAGTAGCTGAAACAAGCACCTTGATTGAGATAAATGAGAACGTAGGAGCGCGGATTAATTACAATGACCAAAGTATCAATTCGTGATAAAGAAAAGATATTACTGAAATATCTCGGGTGCTTCAAAGAGGTAATAACATAAATTTTTAAAGATATTGAATCAGGATGCAAGCAGTACTAGATATAGGATATGACAAACGGTTATCACAGTAAATTTTATATGAATCACTATATGTAATTCGGAAGAAAAAGAAAATTACCTATCATCGAAATTAAATTCCACTGATTTATGATCAAATGGAAAACAGATTTATAATCAGAATTCTAACAACTAAGTGGTTTACAAGACAACAATATATTTTGATAATAAAGGGATCGTTTACAAAAACACAATCAACAGACAAAATAAAAAGTATAGCATAATTTGATAAGTTTTATACAGGCCATACATGATGAAAACAACCATAATAATGATAATGCTTACATTTAGTTTGGTATAGATGTAGCCAATGCAAAAACAACAAACTATTCAAACAAACAAAAACTGTGTCTATTTTATCCATAAGTGGGTGCAAATTTTACTTATAGGAAATTTAACTATTTTTTTTTTAGCACAATCCTTTCAGTTTACTTTTAATAAATAAATAAAAAAAGAAGTGATAGAACTTTTCCAAGAAAATAACACAAAATAAAGTTTAAACTGAAATGAAAGTAGAGACGAAAGCAAAGAAATATAGAGATTATAATTTTAATCGAAATAGAACAAAATACTGAAACATAGTTACACTGGTCTATTTGGTTGAAATAATAATAATAATAATGACTGATCAACAGTTGATATACACAATAAACAATCAGTTCACTGAGAATACAAAGACAAAATCATAGTTGTTTTAACAAATTTGAAAAACATACAAAACAAGATATCAACAACGTTATAATAATAATAATAATAATAATAATTTGAAAATGTGAAAATAAAAAATAAATTAATTAGGAATTAATGATTAATTCATATTAACAAAATGACTGTGTTTTAAATAAAATTAGTTATTTCATAAAATGCAATTCAATTAATAATTAACAGTATTTTCTTCTTTTAATTATTTACAGGTGAACGAATATACACAGTTTTTGTATGGTATGACATAGACAGATAGATTGAATTGAATAATTTGAACAAATGAAGATAAATATACTTTAGATAAATGAAATAATAACTTATTTAGCAAATCAGTAATGTAAGAAACGAAATGAATGAATGTAAAAAGAAAAAGTCACTTTATAACAGAATATAGTTACACAATATAAATTAAACAATAAGCTTCGTTTGAATACTATGATTACAATTATGTACATAACAGTTAGATGATACCTAAAAACATGATATATATATATATATATATATATATATATATATATATATCTGAGAAAAATTGTAAACTTTAAGCGGAGGTGGACAAGTGACTAGACAGAACTGGATAATGACGAATAAGTGTGATAAAGATTTGTTAAAGGTCAAGTGTTATTGTTTAAGTTATTATTCAATGAAGTTTTGTAATGTGGATATCGTATTGTTGTTTAGTGATTCCGTAATGGTTTTATTGAAATTTAAATATTCCTTTATACAATCAATGCTCTCATAGTCGATTTTATCACTATTACTATTATTCAATTGGGAAGAAGTATCGGAGGCATTAAAAATAGTAGGTGGTAAAGAAAGATGAGATTCTTTTGAAACTTGTGTAGTCACCAACTCCGATAAGTGCGAATCTGAAACTCCAACTTTCTACACATAAGAATAGAGGAAAAAAATCACATGTTTATCTATGCATGAAATTGTAATTAGAATGAAAAGTACTATAAAGTGATAAGTTTGTCCAAAAGGTGGTGTTGTATACGAAATTGAGAGGACGAAAAGCGAATATCCGGCGCCTTAACCGGGTTGGTGGATATGGGGGGTCCACCTAAGAGAGTTGGAAAACCCTGATTTCAAACCAATGGTGCATATGGGCTCCATGGTGCTGAGAGAACCTATTATTGGTCACGGGCTAGCATTAGAATGCATCTCCTAAATTCGCTCCACCGCCTTGTGGATTAGATCTCTAGATCAAATGCTTGGGGTGTGGCCCACTAAAAAAAACCACCTGCTTCGGTATGGGCGCCTGGGTAGTATTTCAACCCTTCCTTGCATCAATGTTTATGTGCTTAAATAAATAAATATAATAAATAAGTCTAACTAGTACATTCTATTAATATACTTACCTAATGCCTAGTTTTATAATTAAAAAGGCAAGCGGATTTAAGTATGAAAATTATGTTTTGTTACTTTATAAGTGGTATTTGATCTTTCTGTTGAAGCATAAACAGACTGAAAAGTTAAACAGAATATTTCTTTCATCCACATTCTATTATTACAAAAGGAAATAGTGAGGTAAACTAGTCTTAATATCGGATTAGAAATTGTAACTAACGGTATATAGGAATTCAGCTCTACATACGTATGGACTTTTCTGGTCAACGTTTTTTAGTAAGGTTCTTTTCAACATGTCAGTCAGTTGAATTTAATCACTTCAGATTTATAAAGAGAATACAAAAGACAACTTCAGTTTTTTTCGAAATACGAAACAAACAACAAATCATTCAGAAATACATCAAATATTTATATGACAGACATGTACTATGAAAACATATGGTGAAAAGAAGTATCTTGAATTAATGATGAATTACTATAAAAACGTCTGTTAATACTCTCCAACATATTTTTGAAAGGAACGTATGAAGCTGCAGTAATTGGAGATAAAGGTACTCTGAACACAACCCCTAGCAGGCGAGCCCGACGATAACAACTATTTCGATACTGTGGTTGAACATGGCTATCATGACCACTCGATTGGGGTACGGTAGCCAAAAAACAGAATTCTTGAAGTCACATAATAGTAAGCAAGTTGATTAAGTAGCATTAAAACCAAAAATGGAAGATTTAAATTTCAAGAGGAAAATCTTATTATCACAGAGTGACGGCAAGCAAGGTATTTTCTAAAAACGACCAGTCTATTCAGTGATTTTGCCTTTCTAATGACAGTAGAAATGGTCAGCGAGATTCACACTCCACGAGTTTTTTTTATCCCTGTGATAAGAATTGAAAAGTACGGGTCCAACAGAACAATAAATGTTTAGAAAAAGATTGTGTGCAGCTGAGTTCGAAAAGTTATTTCTATGGCTCTGATGTTATCTTTTCAGGTTAACAAGACGTTCAACCAGTAATCCAGTATCCCTTGCAGGTCGCACAAGCAATGTTCTAACACAATGTGAGCAATCAATTTTCTGCACATCTCTAAAATTGACCGACTTCGTCCTGTTTATAACAAAAATCATCAATTTATGGATATTTACACACTAATACAAAATTTGTCAAAATACAAATTCAATCTACTGATTATAATTAACTTTATTTATTCTTGTGTAAAGAAGAAACAACTTTAAAACTCCATGGTAAATTAAAAGATTTCAAACAAATAACTCAATGAGAAATTGCAAAGAAATACTACAGATAATGAAATAAATACATATTACGGATATTAACAATTGCACAGAAAATGTTCAGATTATCATAAATCAACTTGAACCTACTGTTGTCGTCTCACATATCGATTGCTCATTAACATCATCATTACTGTTATCAAGATTGTTTTGGTCTTTATCACAACTAACTGCCAATGATAGTTGTTCAGATAATTGCCCTTGATCTGTGGCTTCTGAATTGGAATATGACAGAGGAAAATCTTGATTAGGCATAGAATCCATATCGTAAATGGTTGTAGACAGTTGGGAGTCAGCAGAAATATGATTTTGATCCAAATGAACAACAGTAACAGGAATATTTAAATCGATCACTTCAACATCATTTGACAAGTAATCTGTGTAGAGCAATAGATAAGATAAATCGCATTGTCGAATGATTTGTAGAATTTTATGGTGTGAAGAGTAATTATTATGAACCACTGTTGTGGAAGTAGCCTATGAAAAACTATCAACACTAACACAAACTAGTATTAAGAGTATGGATAACGAGACTAAGGATTTAGTGACTCACAATTATTGCGATTAAGAAGAGGATTAGTAAGGACAATCACTCCATAACTACAATCCGACAGTAAAACATAAGACATTGCACTGCAGTAATATACATTTTATTTTTAAGGCTGGAATATGTAGAGAGAGATATACGAAGGAAAATGGATAGAGTTAATACTGTTAAAAACGTCAAATGTGGCGGAAAACAGGTGAAATCTTTGGCTAAGTCAAACGACTGATTACGAAAAATACTGTTTATCAAAGAAGTTCTGTCTGTTATTTATTGCTTGCCAAATATAATTACTGAAGGGATGAATGGGGCATAGCGTATTAATTGATAGGTGAATAAGAAGTTAAGAAGTTAGTAAAATTTCATTCTAAAATACCATGTTTGAGGGACTTGAGTAATCAAGTACAAAGAGGAATAAAAGCAGAAATACGCTTGAAGAGTTTAGTTATTAAAAAAATATCTGCTTCTTATGTACGTTACAATTACCGTCTCTTATATTATTGAGTGGTGATGGTAACACGAAAATATTGCATCCTTGTAAATAAATACTATTCTTTAGCTGTCTCGTTGAATATTTGAGGGAAAAGTTGTGGGATATCGCCAGACATTGTTGGTAGTTCTGTTAATTTACTTTAAAAATTCTTCTATTTCTCGTAAACTTTGAACTTTCCACCCCTACTTTTCAGTGGTTTATTTTTTGGTAATTTAAACTTTTAGTACATCAAGCTACTTTTCCTCTCTTAAGATAACCTGCTAAGTATTCATAGGTGTTAAATTTATGAAAATGATTAAAATTTCAAATTACGGGCGTCCCTCTAATACGAAGAAAAGCTAATGAGAACTCGATAGTACAGCCACTGACATACATGATGCTTCACAAATTACCCCCAAACAACGAAACCTATGAGTAAGACAAGAGTTCAGAGAAAGCTTGATATTCCAGAAGTCAAAACTAAGCTATAACAACACATTTTGATAAAACAATAAGAAAATGGAGTTAAAATATTCGCGCTACACATTTCGAACAGTTTGGTCATGCATATTTGTCAAAACATTTTATATGAAAACTAATAAAGGTCGATTAAATAAACATCCAAAACTGTAAATAAAGCAGAGAAAAGTTAATATCGGAATAATGAAGATTTATCACACCACCTTTGGCCGTAAAGTGGCTTAAAGATTATCAGGATAGATTCAAGGTTGTCTCTAAACATAAAGGTTTGAACTTGAGAATAGTTAGTTTCTATAAACCTAAGAATTCGTCCTTGACGACGCCTATAAAGTGCTTCAAAAGCTATTTTGATGACCTTTATTAATTTTCATGTAAAATCCCTTAACAAATACATGTGTGACCAGACTTTTCGAAATGTATAGTGCAAATACACCACTTTTCAGAACAACTCCGTCTTCTCATCCTATCAAAATATACGAAAGGAACTGTTTAAAACTCTAGGAACTTAGCAACAAAACGCAACCTTGGGACACAGTAAAATCAGCATACTAATAGTCAGAAGACAGGGAAGGTCGTGTAGAAATATGAATTACCAAATATATTATTGCATACACATAGTTCCCTTTATTATCTTAAATAGAGCAAGAACAAAGATTGGTGCAAAATAATATGAATTCATTTTATTTCGTTAGGTTCTCATCAGCTGCTTACAACCTAAATTATTTGAAATTCAAATTATTACAGATATTGACATATTTATACATAAGAGTGTGATTAAGGATCAATACATGTGTATGATGATGTAGCAAAGATTCAGATAGAGTTAATGAGCTCATAAAATGTTTGATTCGAATAAATAAATAAAGTTTGAGAGGGAAAGTTCTGGAACATTGAAATAGTGATTAGAACTCATGAAAATAGATTAATGGTAATAAAGAAAATATGAATTGAAATCAATCAGTTATGTATGATGTAATTTATATTTCAGAAAGAGTTGCAATAATGACGTAATAAATAAATAAATAGGAGCAAATGAATAGAAAGAGTGGGGGTTATTGTTACCAGGGTAAAGAAAGATTTATTACTGTCTCTTTTTGTATACATAGATCTGGTTTTAAACGTTTGATTGCTAACGCTTCAGCGAATTTCAAAAGGTTCGAGTTTGATTGTTTGTTAATCACCTTGAAGGACTTCAGTATATCAGCTTTATGTCCTGTATCAAGGAGATGTCTTGCGATAGCACTGTTGAATGCAGTTATCATTGGTGGATAGAAACGAACATATATTGAAAAAAAAACTAGATAACCCGAATTCGCTTTGGCAAACAGATTTTCTTGAAACAGTATGAAATATCTTGAGATGTTTCGTTTCTTCACTTTCAACATCAAATATCTGGGATCTATCCGTGAATGATGTAAGCTTACACCTTATCTTACCATATCAGAAATATAACTCTAGTTATGGTTTTAATCCGTATTTCGTTCCAATCATTTATCAGAATTTAAAAATACCACAAACTATTTTATGATAGAAAAATTTTGAGTAGGAAAAAAGTATAAAAAGTGGACCTGAAACGAAATTTACAAAATTGTTTAAAGTAAACAAAAGAGGGCTTTGATATATCTCAATATGTATGGATAAATACTAAAAAAGCTCAGTATTGTTTATTCCTCTGCCTATGAACAAGAATTTCTAATTGTAATGATTTTAAATATTTAAAGCTAACCACATTATTAACAGGTGGATGAGTTACTCAATTCATAGATTTTTCAGTCATTTTTTAATACTTTGAATGATTTCCTTTAGTCTTCAATTACTAACAACAGATGATAAACGTTAACCTGAAAATTGAAAAATCATTTCACACAACAGTTGTCAGTGGATGATATCGTTTAGCTGAAGTTTGACACTTTGACGCCATTTAAATCTAACCGCTATCACTATGCCTTAACGAGATGTAGTATCTTTCTAGTGTTTCAGTAAATTTATTGCATAAAATTCCATACAGATATAAATTTTATTTATTTTATTTTATTTGAACACATATATATTGGTACAGGAGTGCGCCAAATATATATGCGCCACACAATTTCAGTTCATTAATTGCGTGTGGGCTGCGATACTGCCCGGGTGCCCAGACCGCAGCAGGTGGTTATCTTAGGGGGGCACACCCCGAGCCTTTGACTTAAAGGTCTAACCCACAAGGCAGTGGAGCATCGTAAGGAGATGCAGTCCCATGGTAGCCGGTGACCGAAAATTGGTTCATACGCCATTTGTTCCCGCAGGATACTGGTGCCCATGTGCACCATAGATTTGGAATCCGGTTAAAGCGCCGGACATTCGCTGTTCGTCCTCTCATTTTCGTAAACAACACCCCCGCCACGAGAAGGCAGTGAGTAGGACTTCCCTGGCAGAGGCTGTATACGCGCGGCCGTGTGAGAGTATTTCGAGAGGGAGGGCGAACCCACCCCGATCTCGGCCATACCAGGGCATTTGGGGGGTGTAGTGAACGAGAACAGCAGTTGGTATAATCAAATGTATTTGAACACAAATTAAAAAATCTCATAGTAAAATCTGGGAACCATACAGAACAAACTTGATTTGCAAAATGTCAATCAACTGTCCCATTCTTCATTGTTCCTTCATTCCCACACTAATCAATCACTGTTCTCGTTCTCTTTTCTTCGGTCTTCTTAACCATCTGCCGCCAAACATTTCACTTTCGATTGATGATAAATACTACTTACATCTGTCGACATCAGTTGCACACACCACATAGGTACGAAAAAAGGGACAAATATCCCGTATAAAACAGAGCGTAATGAAATTTACTGATCAAACACAGATCTTATCCTCTAAAGGATTGATAATAAAGGTCACCAGCTAAAATATTTGAAACAAACAAATCTATAAAAACGGCAACAGATTTCATTCCTTTTATGCTACAAGAGTAAAAACAGACCGGTGGTACATACATAAAATGATAAAGTTAAACATGCACGTAAATACAAAGGAAAGTATGGTGAAAAAATGTGATTATTTTAGATGTGTTAAAGGTTTATATGTTGTTAAAACCACCGAAGAAGAAAAATATTTTGGAAGTGTTGTCGTTTACTAATTTTAAGAAGTTTCTTTCCAATAAGACTAAATAAAGGTACACATACATAATATGTATTGAAAATGATTTACCTGAAACTGGCTGACAGTTTGTTGATACACCATCATAATGTGAAGAGAAGTATACAGTCCCTTCATCACTTTTACTGGTACTATTATTATTCACAATATAAGCACATGAAGTTATATTGTTTGCTAGCAATGCAGAATCAATATCAGTCGTGGAAAAATTCTGGGATATTGAAGAATTTATTTGAATATGATCACTGTTTTTATTCTCATTTTTGTTATCATTAGATGAACAAATTTCATCTGTTGTATATTCGTAATTTGATTCACAATTAGTAGACATGATAGTATGATTAAAATTTATTTCATTGGAATTATTATTATTTGTTTGAGTTAATTCAACTGGTGTACCTGTCATATAATATAATACACCATCGGAACTCATAACAGGATATAGTTGAATAAAAGAATACGGTGTTAAAGATTCATGACTAAATGACAAGTCACAATTTGTAGTTATAGCTTTAGTTGTATGTAGCTGATTGTCTGAACAACAAGAAACTGGATTTTCTATTGATGAATTAACTACAACATTAGATATGAGGGAATCAGTAGATACTAGACTAGAATTATGTGCATCAGACGACCATGGAATAGGGTAGACTTGAACACCGGGAATAGAAGAATCATTTGATAACTATTAATTCCAAAAAAAGAAACTTTATTAACTTGCAAAATCTTAACGGAGAACTATATATTTGTATAGAATTTATTAGAAAAAGTCAGTACCAGTAGTGATCTGAAAGCTCAGTTGTAGTATCTTTACTAGTGACAATGAGTGACATCGGTTTGGACTGTACGAGGAGCATCAATTCCTTCAAGATTGTAGATATACCTTATTGACGGATGCTAACTTCTAGACACAGGGCTTACTAACAACTGCCCCAACAACTTAAAATCAACGAAAATTAATGTGCTTAAAAAAGAAACACAATTCAGCATGGCAGTCAGTACAATTATATATACCAAAAGAGCACTGATATTGTTATGATGAACTATGTTAGAGATTTTACATTGGTACACAATATGTTACGTGCTAACTCGACTTACCACTTGAGCTAGAAGAAAAGAGTGAAAGAAAAAGTCTATTGGGCTACTAAACAATATGCATAAATAGTCACATATATGTACATGACCTTTGAAAATGAATTAGTTTCTTAGCTAATGATATGCATTTGTCCTTAAGGTTATATACTTGGTTGTCATCAAGTGACCCTCTCGTCTGAAGAAACAGCCTTGGAGTGCTTCCAGGTCTTGAATGGTAGTCTAGTTTCAATTGACTCATGATCTCAATCACTGATAACACATATAAATCAAAGAATTGCATGTTAAGAATAGATTCAACGCATCAACGGAGGTAGACTGTTAACATCAATTTTTAGAATCATCACATGTAGCATTCTATGGGTGTCAAACAATGAACTCTATGGTTTAAAAGGAGATAGGAAAAATCTATGCATACACCAAATGCTGGTGTCTCGATAAAATGAAGTGTAATCTGATCTGCTAAAACAAAACACAGCAAATAGTTAAAATGATTGCATTTGTAATTTACTACTTACATTTTGTGACGTATCACTACTGTTACATGTAGTGAAAGAAATCTGGGAGGCATAAGCTGCTGCAACAGTGAGTAAATGCGGTGGTTTATTAACTGTATCACTTGTGTTGACCATAGAATCATAAATTACATGATTATTTATATTCATACTATCATTTTGGTTATCAGGATTATTATTTGCAGAGTGGAGAACAATGTTGGCTGAATTTGGATGAATATGCAGATTCCCGTTCGACGTATAATTTGATGAATATTTGCATAGTCCAATAGAAGTATTATTACCACCATCGTTCTTATTGACTTTTCTTGCCAATAATGAATTTTGTTCAGATGAAAATAAACTGTTAGTCTGACGACGAGCATTTCGACGTTTTGGTTTTAGATCCAGCAATGAAAACTGCATGGATGATTGCTTATTACACGGTTTAGGCTACATTTTCGTTCCATTTTTTTGGGAAAAAGCAAAAAGTAATAATAAATACAAGGTACGATGAACAGTTAAACATCTTTCTAGTGAATATTCAAAATTGAACAGGGCTAGGCTGATAGCTTCATAACATTGTAATCAGTTTCGATCCAGTTTGTAATGGTTTAGATTACCCCATAGTTGATATTTTGACTGAAATTTTACCAGTCTATTCTATGTAAAATTGCAAATAATTATTCAGTCAGTCAGCTACAACGTAGGACCAAGCACAAATATGCATCGGTTCAAGTTGCCACATCTCATTAGTACAATAAGATGAACATCAAGTTAATAATAGTTACTACGATGATAGTAATATATAAAAGAAAGATTGTGTATAAAGATATAATACAAGAAGAAAGAACTAGTTCGTAAAAAGAAAGGTATAAAGCAGTTTTAATCTCACGGTTTAAGGGCAGACATATCTAAGAAAATCTTTTTAAATAAAACTAAGTAACTAATTTATGATCAAATAATCATTATTTTTTATAAGTAATAAGATATAACAATAAACAATGAATCAGAAGAGTTTGGTTTACAATTAGACATGAAAAACAATTGTTTGATAAATACTTATTAAACTTATTCAAACTAATTCACCAAAAAATAACCTTCCATGTTTCATATCTTTGTTTTAATGATTATTTCTTCAGAAAATCCCCTAAAAGTATTTGGATAAAATAAAAAGCAAACTATTTATTCCTCATCATATCTCAAATAAAGCAAGTTTGTGAGTGTGTGAGAGATAAAAATCTAAACAAAATATGTTTGTTACTATAGATGTGCTGTGTGCTACTTATATCTGTCGACATAAGTAACATATGTAAGACCAATTGGAAGTGGAAACCCTATCAGTAGAAGGCTAAGAATATCAAGTTGAAGAGAATAGCAGGGAAAATAGAAAGAAATAACGAATAGGAAGAATCATACAGATTGTGAAGGATAAATGATGGAATTTCGCAAATGAAGTATTCAATGTATGGTTCTCATATTTTCCAAGAGATTCTGTAATTTTATGTTAAAATATATATTCGTTGTCCCCACCTGTGTTCTCGTTCATTGCATAGAGACAAAAAATTACTACAGCAACGATTTTTGTCATAAATGGTTGTAACAACAAAATGTCACGATGTTGATTCACAATACTTTATAAACCATTTGTCAACAGAAAAATTATACTTGATTACGGTTTGAATACACGGAATAAGTTATTTTTAAATCGACGGCAAGTAGATGAGCTAATATATTGATAAATTACATGATATAAGGTACAAACAAGTGGTTAATTTCAATGTTTACAAGGAAATGATGAATAATATCATCAAGGTAGAAACTAAAACACCAGTAATGTGTGTTATCGTTGTTCTAAGTTACCTATATAAGTTCTCTTACAAGTGTGAATTGAAGAACTATAATCTATAGTTTAATGATACTACAATATCATACTGACATTTGACATAGTAACACATATAGTACGATAATATAAATTATAATGATGAAATCCAAACTAACTAAACAGTACAACTAGATCACTACTTCTAAACTGTTTGAAAGTATAATAAACCTTCTTTATGGGTTAACGGACAAATGGTAATTATTATCATTACATTAATTAAAAAATGCATTAAATGAACGTAGAATACAGTAATCATTATGATACTCACTAGAATTGTACGATATCGAGATTCAATGATGTTTTCTTTACGATGATTATTATTATTACTATCAAGTAAATCATTCCTATAACTATTAACTGTATCATTAGATCGCGTGGACTTTTTGTCTAAATTTAGCAACGAAAAAAGATAAAAACAATTTTCTTTAACTAATTTCTAGGTAAAATCCAAACTGGAGTATATGATACAATTTCAGTAAGTAATATAATTATAATTCGAAATTTATTCATGTAACTCGATAGGGCAAATTTCTTTCAACATAAAATGAGTTAATTAAATCTGTGCAAAGAAATAAGCAATTGAACGTAGTGATTAAGAAAACATAGTTCAGATTTTAAAATGTTATTCATTCTGTCGGATTTAAGTGAAAAACGCGCTTGCCTTTTAAATCATCAAGTTTGATTGTATAGAAGATAGTGTTATGTGACTAAGCGTTATTTGACTAGAATTTATCTTATTCAAATCAACATAGGGAAAACTTTATAAATGAATCTACATAAAGAACTACATACATAAGGTTAAAAAGAATAATGAAATGTGTAGATATAGTTGTAGATTACTCGAGTAACAAACTTCTATTTAATAAACTGACAATTTCATTACTAGTTAAAGAATATATTTTACATTATAGAGTTTAAGAAAAGATCATTATTTATGATGTCGACAGCCACCTCTTTAGAAGTAAGATACATTATCTCCCTTAAGATGGGACAAACTATATATTGTATTAAGGTAGAGATGTAGGAAAGTTATATTAACTGGATCATTAACCACAAGTCACTCCCCATACCTCTGTTTAGACCAGTTTGGCCACCTGAAAATGAGTAAGGTATGATTACTTTCATTCATTTTTTTAGCAAGACAGCTTCTTACGCAGTTATATTTTTCCTATTTGTCTGGTTGAGTTCATAGTAGTTGAATTGGAATGTACAAGGAAGTGAAACACATTATTTCACGTCTAATTTTTGGTCGGAAAAATAAGTATTTAAAAGGATTACTTGTCAGTGCTTTCGTAATTCACTGACAATTATGTCATGTGCTTAGATGCATTTGATTATTGAAGATGGTCAATGATTCGAGTTCTTCACGCTATCCAACTAGATTTGACTTTAGGTATGTGTAGACAACTCATTTTACACTGATATTTTATAGACCAGACTTGAAAGGTACTATTTGAAACAGCATAGGAAAGTGGATTTCTAAATATAAGTTTTCAAACTAAAGGAAAGCAGCTTGTGACCTTCAAAACTGCGACTCTGTTAGAAGAGAATAAATTTCTTCATATATCAGTGTGCGAAATTGTACGCTCCTAAGGAGACCTTGAGATAACTAGTTTTCTTTAATAAACGTTAGTTCTTCCATAACTACATAACTGGAATAACTTTTTTCCACTCCATACTATCGCGCTGGCCTTGGTTCTTATTTGATTGGCTATTCTCACTTCTAATTTACTAGTTTTATGGGGTCCAAAGGTCATTTTCTATTGCTATATACTAAGAGTTGTTATATTTCAAGTTTGACTTAGTTAAATATCATGCTTTTTGTGTTGCGTACCGCGTTGCGTTGGGGATAATCGTTGAAGCATTGTGCGTCAGTTGCCTGATCTATGGAGTTCGTATTAAATCCCATTAGTATTAGAAGAATCTCGTATTCGTACGCAGAAATCGCCATAAGCCTAAATCATAAACACCACATGCACTCAAGAAGTTCATATGCATTGCCTATCGTTCTATCTATGAAGGTAAAATATGCATTTCCGAGAAGGAGGTTGAAACAGAACCCTATCATGAACAGTCATTTTTATAACACTTCTAATAATAATATTAGTGATAACAAGAGAGTTGATATGAAGAAATAAAGTTAAATAGTTACTTACTTGATTTATGCGCTCTTGCATGGATCTACAATGAACATAGACAGAATTTAGTGGATAATTTAGAAATCCTTCTTGAAAATAGTGTGAATATAAAACAAGCCAAGTTTCATTCAATTTAGTCATTCATAATAGTTACTTTACATTATTCCCTATACCCTAGCCCATAAATACAACAGAGAACTTTAAATTATAAATAACAGAACTGCATACACTAAACACAAACGTACACTTATTATGCAGTAAATAGAAATAACATCATTTCTAGACTTTAGTTATCACAATCCTCTTGCCTTAGGGGATCATGGTAGTACTATCAAAGGTGTTACCCATTACTTGACGCATTATCCAAACAAAAGTATCAAGTGTCCACGCAACAAAATTATTGATGAGTTATGCAAGCAAAAAATAAATATAAATACATTTGTAACAGAGTCGGTATATCTCTTGAAAAGATAGCTAATTGAGGAAAACAGCGAAGTTTATTCATAATTACTCATCAACAAATTTGTGTATGGACTGAAATACTGCTTGAGTACTCAGACCTGAGAAAGTGGTTTTCTTAAGGGGTCATTCCTCGAGCCTTTGACCTAGAGGTCGGATCTATATGACAAACGGGAAACACTAAATTACGTCTTACGTTAGCCAATAGTCAGAAACAGATTCATAAGCCAAGTTTCTTCAGGGTCATGAAGCGTTTGTACACTACTGGCTTGAAATCAGCATTTCCTAACTCCCTAAACCGAACAACCTGGAAATAAGCACACTCATTACTTTGAAACAGGTTCATGAATTTACTTTGACTCGTTCCGCAACTTCATTATCTCTGCGACATTCTTGTTAGTACACTCTTACATAATAGCACTATTTCACTAGATATACAGGACAAACTGTATTCATCTTGATCATATTGAGCATGTAGTCCTACTATTTTGCATAATAAGCTCATATAAGATAGTGAGAACAATTCATTAATAATCCACTCAATTAAAACATGATAAATATCATTAATAATTCTCTAGAGATTAGTATTATAAACTAGCGCTACTGTATAAAAAGACTGAAATAACTGATAAAAATGGCATTATCGTAAGTAACAACAAACAGAACTTAACCACTGCACTTGTCGCTTTAGAAGAAAAACCACCATGATAATAGAGGATACATTATTAAACGTCATAATAGATAGACATTTTGGGGTAAATTACTTTTATAAATACAGCTGCAACTAGTGATAAAATGATATTTAGTAGAACAACATCATAGTAATTGACGTTACTTCTCTTAATATACAATTAATCATAATGCTGGTGTGTTCAGATGCCAAATATTAATTTGATAAATATTTACTGAAACTATTTGAAGTTTTCCAATCAATCATTAATTTTCCACATTATACAAAACAAGACTAAATATGGAAGTGATAAGTGTAACTAAAAATACAGTTCTAATGCAATGAAAACGCCATTCGAAAATTGTTAAATTACTTTGTATGCCTGACTGGTAGCAAAACTACGATTGCACTGAGAGCACATAAATTCATAGTTTACAGTGGTGGATGAATATTTCTCAGGTGAATGGCCATCTAAATCAACTAAATAAAAAAATTAGCCGAAAAAAATGAAAAAAAAAACGAAAGATAATCAGCAGAAGTAATCTTTTTTTGGTATTTGTGAGATAAACGGCATCCCCAATTGCATAAATTAGGCTACATGTGACAACATCGATCTCAGTGATATATATACACTCATTATTTACATATGTTTAAATTGTGTTAAACTACTATTCTATACTTTTATCAGCCGACTTCATTAGTTTCACTTAGACGTAACCATTATATTCGGTTTTCTATTAAAATCAGAGTTGGTATTTACACTCCTTAGTAGATCATACTGTTGTTGCTGCGCTGATGTGGAAGGTGGGGACTTGAAGTGATACAAATTTGTGCTCTATTGAATATATATAAATTATTATTTATTCCCTAGCATTACATTATCTATTTACTTTCATCCATCGCGGAGACTTGATTTTCTACTCTACAGTACGAATGAATTGTTTCCTTATTTTATGTGCAACATTTCATTATAATTGCTGTATACTACAAACATAACACAAAGGTACATAAACGTACTTTCGTAGCCTAGGAGAAGCATATATCTATTAAGATATCAAGATATCAGTAAGTTTTATTTATTGGAACACATAAATACTGGTAAAAGAATGCGCCACACAAAACAATTAGAATTTAAGGGGAAGGAAAAAAAAGAGAGAATAATAACGAAGAGATTGACGTAAGGTGGTGTAATAATAATAATGGTAAAAATGGGGGAACGGAAAGGTACAATCAGAAGAAATCTTTCAGTTAAGGGAGAAACAACCACTTTTTATGAAGAAAGTAAAAGAACGTTACAGCAGGATCGCCACTGACTTCTATTCTGACCCATATCTGATAACGTCTCTAGCCACTGTGTAGCACCATCTCTACGACCCCAGCCAAGAAGTCAAGAAGGACCAACGGAAGCCAGTCCTTTGCAGCTTTCTTTCACACCACGACACCATGTCATATACTGACCACCTCTCCGCCTTCTCCAACCAGTCCCAGAGTCGGCAAATGATGCACGACGTGGAATTCTCTGGGACGACATTCGTAGAACATGCCCAAGCCACCGAAGTCGGTGTTTCAAGATGGTGACACCAATTGCATTATCGTCTCTGTGCCCGAACACACGATGCCGAACCTCTGTATTACTAACATGGAGTTGCCACCAAATGTCAGCAATCCTTCAGAGGCAACGATGATCGAACACAGGGAGTCGTCTAACGTCCTCAACTCGGAGAGGCCAGGTTTCACAAGCATAGAGCAAAACTGCTCTCATCGACGCGTTGTAGATCCGACCTTTTACAGCCAGACTAACATCACGAAGGCGCCAAAGGTGGCCCAGATTGGCATAAGCCGCTCTGGCTTTCACTATTAGTGCATTGATCTCATCACTCACACCACCAACAGCACTTATGCAGCTACCCAGATACACGAACTTCTCGACTACTTCTATCTGCTCACCACTTAGGGTGAGTACAGGATTAGAATCCTGCCAATCTTGTAGAAGGACTTTGCACTTTGAAGGTTCAAAGCACATACCATACCTACGGACACTAATTGCCAACTGATTAAGTGCGGATTTCATGGCTTGGGCATTATCGCACAGTAAGACAATATCGTCCGCATACTCAAGGTCGAGAAGTCTTTCTCCGGACAACAGATCCACACCGCCATTACTTACATCAATCAGAGCTGTTTCCAGAATGTCATCGATGGCGAAATTGAAGAAAAATGGTGAGATTGGGCACCCCTGTCTAACCCCACTGCTCGAATGAAACAATGGAGAAAGGTGGTTGTATGCCCTCACTCTGTCTGAGGTGTTTGTATATAGGGCTTCTAGGTTGTTAATAAACTTCTCAGGCACACCCTTCTTCAATAGACAATCCCAGAGAACAATCCTATCCAACGAATCGAAGGCAGCCCTGATGTCAAGAAACACTACGATTGTTGGCCTTTGATAAGTATGGCGGTGTTCTAACATTTGGCTGAGGGTGAAGATATGATCAATACATCCACGACCAGAACGAAAACCAGCCTACTCCTCGCGAGTCAATCTTTCTCGGGTTTTGAACAACCTACGAAGTATGACGGAAGCCAATAGCTTGGACACAATCGGAAGTAGACTTATCCCCCGATAGTTGTTACAGGAACGACGTGTACCCGTTTTAAAGATAGGGACAACTATCGACTCATTCCATGACGTTGGTACACTCTCTAGCTCCCAAACCTTTGTAAACAACGTCGTCAGTTCCTTAGTTAGAAAGTCACCACCATCTTTAAAAAGAGTCGGGGGTAAGTCATCTGGGTCAGGTGATTTGTAGAGCTTCAAGAGTTGGAGTTCCTTGTGGACTTCCTCCTCATTTGGTGGATCAGTCGTCGCCGGTCATGGAGGGCAGGACAGTCTGACCGATGTTGTCGGAGCAGCAGGCCAGTTGAACTGCCCTTCGAAGTAAGTATATCAAGTCAAATCTGCAAATTTTACACCAGTACTAGAGAGAAGCAATTAATAAGACGAAATGCAAATGATTCAAAATAGTAACATTACTGGCCTAAAGAAATTCTAAACAGGAAATATAATTTGAAAAGAATAGATGACAAGAATTAATATTAAAACTCAAGATCTAGAGTAAGACAATAAAAGAAATATTCCCATCACCGTAACCGATTTTGAGACATATCTTCTGAGGTTTACAATTATATATGACAATTATTTAGCTAATACTAAACAGAGAATCAACTGAATGTGTCCAGTTGAGTTTCATTAAAAACAAAAAAGAAGAATATAGGTCATTTGAATAATACGAGAATATCGACTACAGAGTTGATTTAAAGCCTTATTAGCATCTACAAATGTTTAGCAAAACGAATATAGATTATTTGAAGTTCATGATCTCCTTTACTGTTACTGCTACAAGTTTTGATCGTTCTTTAAAACTATACTATGATAAGCTTCAGATTTCAAACTATTATTCACTTCTTAATATTTGATCTAAACAGTGCGCATCCACGATCCCGCACGCGGGATTTGAACCAAGGAAGTTAAGTTTCGCGTGCGAACGCTTAACCTCTAGACCGATGAACCGGCATCCAACGGTATTAATGTCTAACTTCGACCAATCCACGATATTGCGTGACAATCTTTCATTGTCTCCTGTGGATAAATGTCTCACACCCGACACGGTTGAATTCCACTAGCCACGGCTTCGAATCCCGTGTGTGGGATTATGGATGCGCACTGCTGAGTCCCATACTAGGAAAAAAAGGCCGTCCAGTACTTTCAGGTTCTCAATTGTGGTCTAACACTGATCGGTTCATGATGTCAATTAAAACTCAGCGATCTCCAAAACCCTATACTGTTAATCTAAACAGTTAAAAAAATCAAATAGTGTATAAATCAGATTTAGCGATTAAAGTATGAAATAAAATCAGATTTCACTGACATTGAACTGAACATACAGTGAATAGCAACAAAATGTACGCATATTCCAATAATAAATCTAATAAACTCTATAATGTGGTTGAAAAATAATTTTAAGAAATGACGAGTTAGTAGGTTGTGAGTGCTGGATATTGTTACTCAAAACTTGATGTCGATTTGTATGTATTCACTGTGAAATATCACAAAATAACTGCTGTTTTAAATAAATTACATCAATCTGAAATTGACGTTTTGATTCATTTACCGTTAGCTGACTTAACTATCAACGGCTGGAGAAAAGCAAATTCTACTTGCCAGCCAATTAACAACCTAATAATTATGGACAAAATGTTTCGTAAGCTGTACATTTATTAAGTGTACAAAAATGTTTAATTATGTGACTTTCGAAACCATCATTTTCAGTTAGTAACCGCGCCAAGAAGTTCCGAGTCATTCACGTATTGTTTTTATATCAATTATCTAATAACTAACGTCATATTATTTAACCCTTAGTGTTAACAAGAATTAGAATCCAGAGCTTTTTTCCGACTGACTTTAATCAACCTACAATGAATATGAAGTACCCTGAGCTATTTAGTAATTCGGGTTAGTGGTTATAATACAGGTTGATTGATAGGATTCAATCTAGCAACATGAACTAGGAATGAAATTGATCACTATTATATAGTTAAATTGTGCGTATTCTTCATATAACAAACGTAATTTTGAAATAACTTTGAGTAAGAAATTTAGGAAATCGGAAAGCATTTTGTTAAACACTGTAAATACCTGGTTTTTCATCAGACTGATGAGCTGGTGCATGCGATCGAAGAGTGTGACGTTCAAATGCTTTATAACTACTAAAACAACGGTTACAATCAGGGCACTTATGCTTCAAGGAAGAGTTTATTGGCTAAAACGGGAAGAAAACAATAAAGTTATAAAGTGATATAAAGACAAAATAAACAACAAATAATGCATCATCAAAATCATTTACTTTTTAATGGATTTATTGAATTTATGTACATACAAATTCAGTAACTACTGCACATAACAGCCTATCGCTTGAAAAATATGATAACATTAATCCGTTTAAAAAAGGTGGGATAACCACGAATCTTTGCCAATTTTCCGAATATACTGTTATAGCTTGAACCCTTATGAACGAACTATCAAAAACCAATATATATGATTTTATGAACTAAAATTTCTACAACTGTACTAAAAACTATCCACCGACTACCTAAATATGTTAAGTATTAATTATACTCACAAATTTATCGGCTTTAATAAAAACAAAATATTTATCCCGACTACTTTTGAAGCGTAACATTCCATTTAAAAGTTATAAAATTAATTTGTACACACGAGACAGAATAAGGTATTACTAATTTTTTGCATCTCTAGACTTTCTTCATTGTGTTAATGTAAACTGAAGCAACATGGACTGATACGAATATCCATGTATTATATTGTTGCTATGTTCTGTTAGCGGGACATAGATTAGATTAAAGCATATTGGAAAATGCTGATTAGTCATTTCCTAGCTAGTCAGAGCTAGTTTATTATTTATATGTATCTAAACGCGTATACATTGGTACAAGGATGCACCAAATAGATATGCGTCACATAAATCATCCGATTGATGTGAGGGCTGGGATACTGCCCGGGTGCTAGTGGATACTCAGAGAAGACTCTAGAATCTTCGTGTAAAATTATAAACATACATTTTTCTTGTGACTCCTACTTCCACTCAGCCTAGTTTATTTGGAATATAACTGCATTTTCGTTCAACCATGTTCTTACTTGGGGACTCATTGAGTAAGTCAAAGTGTCCGAAGAACACTAAGCAGTAAGAGTAGCTGCGTTGTAATAACAGAAATCATAACATATGGTTATGTCTATTTTTTGTATACTAAATTATCGTTATGTACTAAATGATTTCTTTTTCAGTTTGCTTACAATCTATATATACAATCAACATATATTCAGAAACATATATTTATTTGTTCATTATTTACTTACATTCCTTTTTCTATTTATTTAAATGTATTTTGTTTAAACTAATGAAAGCAACCCATGATGTCGTTGAAGAAAAATTAAAGACAATGCTAAATAAGAACTTTCGTCTAAATTTAAACGAATAGTTTCACAATATTTGGGCGCCGAGTTCATTTGAGACATTAAAAAGAAGAATATATTTGTAAAATCTCAGCGAATGAATGTATCTTGTTATTGAGATTTCAGTACGGGCCTTTCCTGCTTGCAGAATTGAGAAAACGATTGAACTACATTAATAAAATCAGTTCATTTCGTAATCGATAACAGCAACTAGTATACAACATATCAACACCTGACGGCAAATACAAACAGAAGATTAATTGTAGGGAAACTTGGTGTTCGAAGTATAAAAAGAGATCACAAAGAATCCGTAAAACAACGTACATTTATAGTAATATAAACAATCAAGGGTATCGAAATTTAGTGATCTTAACAAATCAGGTGCTATCTGTGGGGTTCGAACGCGCGCTATCCAACTTTACAATCTGAGACGTTAGCAGTGATCTATTAAGGCCGTCACCAAACTTTTTTCAAGACTGAGATATTTACGACCGATCGATCACTGAGTAGTGACCTGGATCACATTTGTCTAGTCCTTTAGATCTGACCGGATTTTATCCATCAAATCGGAATTATGTACTCCGAAGTACAAATTGGGCAAACAAAAGTATAAACCGAAAAATAACCTGTCCAATTACAATCTTCCAGTGGATTATTACAACAAACTTACATCTTTCGGTGAATTAGATGCGGATAAGAATGCCCCATATACCAAAGATGAAGTAGATTCATCGTCCCCACCGGATATACCCACAGGTTTTTCCGGATTTTGAAGTTCTGGAACATTCGGTGCCGTTGTAGGTAGTGGTGGTGAGCTGTTTAAAGTGATCGTAATCTTCTTACGTGTGCAGTTCAATTCTCTTAAAACAGGAGAAACTGGTGACTGTGGGGGACTGATTGAATCAACTGAATTTAGATCGTTGGTAACAGGAGAAGCTTCATCTACATTTGTTGGAGATTTTGATGCATAAGATGTTTGGCAATACAAAGTGTTTAAAATGTCTGAAGTGTGATCTTCTTTAGTATCGGAAGCAGCGAAGTTTGAATTATCAGTGGTTAATACTGACTCCAGACCAATATGATTGGAATCATTTGAGTCATCACATGAACATAGTTCTGAATACATTTTGATCTGAATCTGGTGTCTATCAATAAGGTGAGTTTCAACTAAAGATTCATTATCTGTTCGAAAACCGGAACAAATACGACAAAGATATATAACTGATGGAGTGTTAGGTCGTTCCGTAGTAATATTTTTCTCACCTGTAAACAAAAGAAGGAAGCGCGAACCATAGTCGTAAGGGTTACATTTGCAGAAAAATAAGTGCAAAGAGAAGGATAGGTTTGGCTAGTCCTAACCTTCATACTTAAGTAAGGGAATGGAGTACATATGGACCAAATATATTGAATTAGTGAAAACAATTGTAAGGCTTTGCATTAAGAACGAGTCTTTTTTATCGTATAAAAATCGTCATTCCGTCCTTCAAAAACTAAGCATAATCAAAAAGAATATTTGCAAACGTCTGCGCTATTGTTAATTGAAAACCATGACTGTTTCAAAATCACGGTTATAGAAAATGCTAGATTACAGTTAATTTCGTTGAGACATTGTATATTGACAAGTATGGTTTAGTTTCTTGAAGATCATAAATGATTTATGTATGAAATCAAAAAGATGAATGCCATATGTTATACATTAACTATGTACTAAATAATAATAATAATAATAATAATAATAATAATAATAATATCCCCAGATTCCATTTGAACTACTTTTCTCAAACCTGAACATTCATTTAACACAGCTTTTAACCTGAATAGTATATAATGTAGAAAAATAAATCATTAAACTAATAATCTACTTCGACTGCCAAAATATTTTAAATACGAGCCTTCATATCTACGTGGAAGAAGCCGGCCAGAAATGGGGTATTGCAGAAATCTTGTTTAGTAAGCAACGAAATTGAGATCGCGTAGTTAAATTTCAGGTACTTATGTTTAAAACATACTACAGACAGGAAGCACGTTGGAGCACGCCGACTAATCCACTTCTAACCAATCAGCGATAGTGGATAAGCAGAAAACACTCTGTAATCTCCTTACGTAAAAAAATTATATATACAGTGACATTTTCTTACTATATGAACTTAGTTTAAACCACCTTTTTGCATGGAAATAATTACTTTCCTGTCTACGCTGTGTTTTAATTTTGGTATGATTGGAGTAGGGTAAAGTGTTCAAGAAACGCTGTGCAATAGAAGAATACCAGATCACAGTGAGAGACTTAATAGTTACTTTTAGCCTAAGATTGCTAATCGCCTAATTGATTCTGATTTTCTGCAGTCATTCAGGTAGTAGGCAAGAAATGAAGTGGTTGGAAGAATAACAAGGTCTAAGTTGAGCTGACTATGGCAACGCTGGTAAGTTGTTTAGTCAGTGTACATATCATTTTGATTTGGCTAATCATGTTGATTGCCCTGAACTGTTTTCAGTCATTCTACTCTATCGCAATAAATAACACACACGTTTAAGACAAGATACTCGGAAATCACTGCTAATGCTCAAAATATCACTTGACGCCCTCAAATAAAAACAAGATCTGTTTTTGAATACTATGATTCTCAATTTCTATCATTTTGATCAACTTTTTATCTGATTAATTTTTTAACAGGTGTGATTGTGATATTTCGTCTTTAAAGTTTCAGAATGACAGATAGAAATAGAATCACTATACAGTTCAAACGCTAATCTCTGTATAAACAATGGCAAAATTTTCTTGTATTGCACAAGTTATTTAACGTTTTATAAAATATATGATGACAGGTAATTAGTGTATGGTTCGTATTCTGCAAAACGGTACACATCAACAAAAGTGATACTCAATCCCTTTATTTCATGACTGTGAAACGTGGTCTTTAAAATTAGATGACCACTTTATTCCGATGTGTTAATGGGGTGTGACAAATTTAACCGATGTATACACGTACCATGTTCTGCATTGCGTTTGACTGATTGACATTTGTAGGTTACTAATATTCGATCATAGATATCACACAACCATAATCCCCATATCCTGGGCACCATCAAGTGATTAATCAGTCAGCCAGTCGTGTGAAAGGTGGAACCTAACCTATGTGTGTGTCGGTTTAAGTTACCACGCCACATTAGGACAGAGACAAAATTAACAAGATAAATCCCAGAACAGTAGAAGTAGTAACAGTACCAGTAGTAATAGGAAACATTAAGTGTAGAAAAAACGAAACAAAAATTCATAAGGAGATTTCGGGATTCAGAAACTAAAGGAAGACAAAGAGTGAATGCACTTGATCTATTGTAGACGATTGTAAGCCATGTCACCCAAAGTCTCTAACCACTGATTGCGATAATCACGCGGACCCCCACTAGGAAATCTGAGTGAGCATTGCTAACGTTAAACACGGGGTACTAGCCAGAGACGATAAATCGGTTAATTAAGTAGTAAAATCTTTATCGAATAAGGTGGTTGGAGCATGTGTTACGTATACCTAACCACCACTTCCCTAGATGCGGAATATCGTCTGGAGTAAGATTAGGTGGAAGAAAGCTAGGGACGGTCGAATCAAAATATGGAATCAACTCATGAATCTGTTGGTTGTTAAACCGAGCCATGTTGGTGTGTGCAGACTACTCGATCGAGGTCCTCTTAATTATCATGATCAATGGTTGGAGGCATGATTCAGAGTCGGTCCCAATGATACAGATCCATTCACTCTCTTTTTCTATAAGTAGATTTTGAGTTTCGAAGTAATTTTACACATTTTATTTTGTGAATTCATTCTTTACTCTTAAATTATATTACATGTTCGGTCTTTTTAATCTCGCTGCTATTTCTACAACTCCAGTATTCATCATGTTAATTTGATCTTACTGCACTGATATGCTGTGGCAGCTTAAACTGATGTACATTTAAGCTAGGTTCTACACTGCTCATGACTGAGTGAGTGATAATGAGTTCCCGTGAAAATCATTAAATTACCACCATAGTTACCTTCAGTACTTGCAATAATCAATTATTACTTTGTTAATAATAAGAAACAAGTTAGTTGAGCGAAACTATAAATATTGGATGAAATAAACGAATAAGCCAAGCGGTGGCAAATGAATACAATAAATAGGTTGTGGACGGCACATCATAGTCTGACATTTACCAAGCAAACCGCATAAAAAATACCAATTTATTTCTTAGATTTCTACGAATATTGCCTATAATAAGTGCATAATTTATTTTTGCCAGTGACTAACAAATAAGCTTATAACGACTAGTGAAACTGAAATATACCACTATCTTTGGAAATTTAGAACTAATTTTCAATGATTATCTATATGCCACGGAAGAAAAATCTATGTTGAGTACGTCAAATAATCAAGTATTGTTGACAAATATACAAGAAGCTGATGTTCCAACTTTCATGAAGGCTACATGTTACAGAAACCAGCTCACACATTGCTAATAGATCTCTAATAACGATAAAGAACGATAGACTCACTTGAATTCATCTACTATGGTTAGAGGAGACAGGTAGTATCATTGGCCTTCATACAAAGTGTAGAGTTAAGTTCACTTATACTTAGTTACTGAGTTATATTCGATCTGTCATAGGACAGAACTCGGTGAAAATGTTTGTTACATTGCAGAATATTCATGATTTGAATATGGAAAGTTTAGGGTGCCCAAGTCGTCAAATATTTAAAGACCCATGCAGCTTAGTTAATTATAAGACGGATAATAACGTTTTGCCAAATAAGTTAGAGTGAATTTCTTTAAGTGTTTTAGTGTGATCGTAAGATGATTTATGATCGGAAAGAAACGAAAAACATATATATAATTAAAGACGGAAACAACTCACATTTTATCTTGATTATGTACTTTTTCCATAGGTTGTTCAGCATAGTCCATTAAATACCATTTGAACATTGACGGAAAACCTGAGCAAGGGTGAACAATAATTAGAAAAACAACCAATAATGTGAGAACGAAACATTCTTAACATGACATACAATTAAAGAATGTCAACAACACTAACCACAACAAAGTGATAATAACAGCAAAAGTAGTAATAAATGGACATTCTAGTATTAATGGATACCGTCGAGATACCATGTTATCACCATGGTAGGACTTCACTATGCTTGACTTGAAACCTAAAATCAAGTACTGGGCTTTGTATCACAGTTGCAGCTGCATAAACTTAAGTTCCAACCATTTAAAACAGATAACTCACTGCAGCTGAGTTTACTTTCGAGATATTTACAACACTCTACCTACATGAGAGAAAAAACTAGGGGGATGACATGTTATCAATGCATAACGTTGTTGACTATTGATCTAAATCATGCTGGTTGATGCAGAATACCCTGGAGTCAGAAAAATAACTGAGATCACTCGCTTAAGACTAAGAAACGGCTAAGAATCAGTCACAATGACACAAATGACATTACTCCTTATTATCTTGATCTTTAAAACTCTAGTTCCCTCTCATACATACTGTTCTACCGTCTTTTTTAACCAGATTTTCAATACTCAAACATTATTTAAATCATTTCTGCCGTTCGTTCAGTTAGTTTCATTTCATCGTGCTTATATAGTATGACAACTTTGGGCAAAGCACATTCGTGCCAGGCTTTATGTTGATGATGACCGACTGATGGTTATTTCAAGCAATAATGTTACTTGCTTTAAAGTAATAAGCGACTTGGAGAATTTGAAGAACTAATTCAGGGGATGGAGTGCTACCGGAGAAAAAAATCGAAAAGATGCTTCACTGAAAATATCACTTTTGTAAAAGCTGTATAAGGAACCAATAAAAATAAAAATGTGGATGAAACACTTCAAATTAAGTTTCATACGAAAAATAGTCCAAAGTACTACATTTTATTTACAAAAGGGCACTAACTAAACATATTTAGACAGGATAAAAGCCGGATACAAGTAGACATTTGAGAATTTTAAGACAAAAATATAAAAATGACTTTATGAACGGAAACCCAGAGCCTTTACGGGAATCGAGTCAACGGTCAACAGGATGTACAGTAGACCTTTTGTACTTTTCCACTGCAGCGAACCTGGGAAACTATCGTTCAATTTCAAATTTCAAAGCACCATGAATAACAGTTGAGCATACAATGGATTGGTAGCACCGAATCGAATTAAGAAACTTCTAACACTGTTGTAAACCACTGGGCCCGACTACCATTAAACTGATTAATTATAGATGTTAACCAAAAGCATTGTTAACTAACGAATGAAATCCATCAATTAATTTACAACCTAATACAAGGGTTTAAAGATTAAATTTACCAAGTCTCTAAACTGCACGGTAAAGGAGCGAATAGTAAGACAAGACCAAAACAACGCGTTGTGAATTTAAAGCAGAATACTCAGTAAACGTATCTACACCATTGGGATAGACTGAGACTACATATCACGATTACCTTAAAACAAAGAATTAATAACTAATTACTGTTGGGTATTCTATTGAAATAGGTGGTGGTTCAGTAACATAAATTTGTACTACCTTGGTTAATACATGTTTGCGTGAATATATAGTTAACTCCATATATTAAATCTCATTTAAATAACCCCTACAATAACTACAGTTTTTGCCGCTTCGTAATAGTGACCAATCTTTCCACGTCAGTTTTAAGAAGTGTATTACGTACTGTAGATAGCCATGCGAACGTTTGAATATAAGATAATATTAAGGAGTATGATAAAACTATGATTCACGGATGACCCTTAGGAGACCCAAAAGTGACCTTGATAAATCCCACCTACTCACTAGGGTTAAAAGAGGGTTAGAAATTAGTATGGGGAATAAGGATTAGAATTTGTAGTCAGTGTTAGGAATTAGAATAAGGGTTTTAATTATGAACTGACATCAGTTACAATGCCGAAATCCCATTTAAACATATATATGGGTGAACTTCGTGTCGAAATCCCAGACTCTCTATCTTTAATTTCGTTGGTTCGACCAGAAGTTAGTCTTGCCAGAATTACTTAGTGCATTAGCATATATTGTCCCTCATAGTCTACAACAGATTTAACCGTATTGGCGTTAATGAACCAATAATCCAGTACAAAAGTAAAACAACAGGGATCTTTGGAGCATACTTATTAACACAATCGGTCTACGACTGAGAAGTTAAAGAAAACGGTAATGTTGAGCGGTTGTAATTAAGCAGCTTAACCATAGAGATGTGAACATATGGTAACAATGTCTACTGTAAATATTTTAAGAACTGAAACAAATATAAGCAAAACAAAGCAGATTGATAATAGCGACTGGTTATAAAAGCCAATATTTAATGCAGAAACAATTCGTGTGGTTAACTTCAAAATTAATATGAATTCGAAAGCCAACACAGCATGAATCCGGTCTGTTCAGTGACGGAGAGCTTAATGAGTAGTTCAACAGTTAATGCCTAAATAAATGAGTAAAAAAAATAGTCGCTATCAGTTGCTACACTTTCAAACCAATAGGTCACAGGTTCACAACCTCACATGGCTACTTCAATTTTGGCGGATTATCATTAAACATACAGTGTGGCTCCAACAGGAACAAAAGCACCCACACTTCCTGACTCAGTTACACCTATAATGGCACAAGACAGCAGTGTACCTATCTACTTTGCTGAAACAATTATCTCAGTAGACCTACTGTTATAAAAATGGTGCGCCTCATGTTACTTAACACCGCATAATTGAGCTTGCGACTTTAAGCCCTAAAACCATACTACCTGACAGACAAAACATAAAAGTCCCACATATAATACGGCTATAGATGAAACGAAAACTTATATTTATACTTTTTTTCTGTGGCCATTAACTACTCGGTTTTACTTTTAGTATAGTGACCCTTGCTAATTAGAAATAACCGGAACAAAAAATTGTGACGGAAGACGATATCAAAGTGATAAAAATATTTCATTTCGCATTTTTTTATTTAGAAAGACGTAATTAGAGACAAATATTTGTCAATAAAGCTGTCCAATATTGGACAGCTTTTTTGATCTCAACGGAAAAAATACACGTAATTCAATAATTTGTAGATGACAGGACAAATCTAATCTGTGGTAGATGGCCTTTTCACATAAATTTCGAATAAAAATACGTATATACTTAAAATTACCTTAGCTACATATGAGGTAAACTTGTGACAGAGAAACGAATACTTCCTAATCCCCGCTAAACTCAGTAGCACAACCACCGGTAACGTTAAACAAGGATCCATGAATTTCTTGCTATGTCCAATAAACTAATTTAAAAAGTTGTGTTTCAATAAACATTACCAGACCACAGACTTTCGTTTCCATACATTCTTGTATTAGATGAAGTAAAATATTTATTGCCTGGATAAAGTAGACGTTTAGTCTATCTTTTTCACTACTCCTAGAGATATCGACAATAACTTCGTTATAGTTAGAGCAGTCAGATCAGAGTGACTCGCCTAGTGACGGCGTTTGCTCAGAGTTAAAATATACTTTCCCTGACTGTCTTCGAGGTAACTCCCTTGAGGGCAATTTTTGCACTTCCAGACATGTTGTTTCAAACATTCTGAACGCAAATTATTTTAAGACGGACCATTATCCGAATATAGTTGAATTCCAAAGAAATGCAATAGCATCAGGCCTAGCACATGATAAAACTTACTCCTTCTGCCCCCCCCCTCTTTCCTCATTCTCGATGGCAAATCTTTGAATCCTGTGACGGATCACTCTACTAACCATCCCTGTTGCTCCAGTCACCACACCAGCAATCTCCATCATGTGGTTATTCAAGTGAGATATGAAGATAAGATGGAGAGTTCAGGCAAAAAATCATGTACTTTGCCTTATCTAAGGCCAAATTACATAACACAAAAGTGCTTTTACAGTACATGGGCGTAGCTTGGCTTAGAACATTATTCAAAACAATCTGGGATGTTGGAATTTAGATTTCAACACAGACTATTGAAACAACTCGAATTTTTTTGAAGTCTGACTTTAGATTGCTTCTATCACAGATGGTTATTTCTGTGATTAAGTTATCCGGGATTAGTATCGTGTAGTATATTTAGGTCAGGACATGATACGGTTAGCCATGTTCTAAAAAGGTGATACTCGAGAACCTCATGTAAAGTGTTTTGAGAATATTATACTCTAAAAGACGGACCAAAGCTTGACCAGCTGACATATATTTCAAAGTGACTAGTAAGATAAGCAAATTTGCATAGATATAAGTATTGCGTAGAAAATACAAGTTCTGGGAACTTTTTGTACCTCTCTGCGTCAGGGTATGTGTAAATCCAATTCACTTTAATTTTCATGTGACGATAATGTATTTGTATAAGGTTTTAGTACAAACTGTTGACCGTGTTAGTTGGGAAAAGCACGGTCAAAGCGTTTTTATGAATAATATTTGCATCTACTACATTAGTACCACTGTTGTCGACAGGCTGTTGTGTTTTGTGATAGCTGAGCCAAATAGTGCGTAACTGGTGAACTCATTTAACACTGTACTACTGGGATTACAAGACATCTTATACTTAGATTTATGAAGATTAATTGCTAGACGTGTCGGTACATACAAAATAGCTATAAATAGGATCAAATGAATTTTTACGGCTCCAACATACTCAAAAGCAAGCCCCCATACTTTTAAACACTGTTGGCAATGGTAAGGCCAAATAACTATCAGAAAATCGAACAATTCAATGGTAGCCTCACTTGATTGTTTTATGTTCATTCTAAAATCTCTGGTAAAATACTGTAACTTTGTTGGTGACTTACCGTAAATTGTGGAAGCAAATGTAAAGCAGCGTTTAAAATTTTATCACGGAACTCCGATTAATATACTACTTTGATGTTCAATTTTATTCTCCAGTGACCATACTAATCAAATCTATTGTAGCCAGTTTTATTCAGGTTCCCTGGAGACGCAGTTTATTAGATTTACAGTTGCAATAAAATGTGTTCAGTTTTTAAAAAAACATGGGGAAAAGTAGTATTGGTAAGAAAGTTCTGGTGTATCGCTGCGACTGTATCAAGTGTATATCAAATCTGTAAAAACTTAGGTTGGTTGGTTAAGAGTTGCGTGCAAACATCTAAGTAAATATCAGGACATTATAGCTCAAGTATTCATTCATTTCCTCATTTCACATAGGCACTATATTTCCTAATACTTCATATAGAATACTTAAAAGCTTTGTGTGTTTGAAAAGAAAACGTCGCGATTCACTGAACCGTCTACGATCTAAATGAGCGCCTATTTACTAGTAATCTGGTTTCTTCTATCAGTAGAACGAGAGGAACCCATCAGCAGGAAAGATCTGATAACCGTCATAATTTATTTGCCTGGAGCTTCCGGATCACTTGAAAAGTGATAAGACGGTTGATCACCCTAATATTTTTCCTCAGTCATGCAGTTCGCAAGAGTTTTCATGATATGAAGAAGTTCTGTACCGAGACTAGTCAGCGTTTTCTACCCTTGATTTAGAGGGAACGAAGTATGTGACATTGTCGGTAGTCACTACTTCTGAATAAGCAGCTCCGAGATGGAAGTTTCAGCTGTTAAAGTCTCTGCCTCAGTTGCTGTTATTTGTTTTTTGCAACCTTTATGTTTGCCTCCAGTTCCTGGAGGAAGGTGTTTTTCGTTTGTCTCCATCTTCCTTTGATAATTTAAAGCCAAAGTTTTCCTCAAGATGAAGGTTAAGGATTTATGCACATTATTTTATATCGAACTTCAGCGTTTTCGTCTAATTTCATGTTCAGCTAGCGGTTAGTATTTTCTCTGTTTGCATAAGTTGTTGCTGACGCTCTCTGCTCAATGGATTTACAGTGTTGTACGTAAACAACAGTTCATAGATTGATGTACGTTCGTATTGATTTTAGGTGACCATTTTTTGATTTTCTATACAGATAGCAGTTGGGACTTTTTTGCCGATTCGTACATTTTAATAGGAGAGTCGCTCACGTTTGATATGAACACGAAGGATGACCCAATAAAACAAAGATTTATTCGATTGAACCAAACAACTGCGTTCTTGCTTACAGGATGAGGAAACTATTCGAGTCACAATCAGCGACTACATCAAAACTGGAATTCCAAGCGTAGCTGATGCGGTGCCATAATATTTTTAGGAAAGTTTATGTCTAAAATTCAATATATTTCAACAATCACGATCACCCAACACACAGTCAAAGATCCCCTGATGCGAAATCATGCACTGTACTGCAAGGAATGAGTAATACACAAATCTTTCAAGTACCTGAGAATCGAAAGGAGCATACTAGACAAGGTGAATCAAAAATCTGTTTCCAGGAATCACATCAAACTACAAACTTTTCAAGCGGGCAATCAAGGAAAACATTTAATCAGTAACCCGTAGCTGCCATGTAGAGTTTGACCAACCAAGTCCTTATGGTCAACTATCTGGGATCACGCACTAATGAAAGCAAGGCCTGACCGAAGTCAGTCAGTAGATGTTTTTTCCAAAATGATCGAAAAATATGACTACGGACGTCCTGAGTTAAAACTAACACATGCAACACAAGGAGAAAATTTCAAAACTAAAATTCAATCAAATAAAACATTTTGGAGAAATATGGATAGTATTGATCCGCTTACACTCTTAAATACACATTAGATCATCGTTATTAGTTATTAACCCCATATACGTATACACTGGCTACCGTTTAATTCAGGAATTCCCCACCAGAAGTGTTCTGATTAGTATGGTTTTAAAAAAGTTGAAGTAGTTTGAATTATGTACAGTAGATACTCATCCTTTCTCGTAGAATAATTCAAAATACACTGGTTGGGTAGGATATGGTTCGGATTAAAATATTTTACACATAAATTTTGCGGAATTATCTAACAGATTAGCACTACTAGGATACATAGATCTCAGAGTTGATCACTAAGCTTAAACAGTCCGATACGCAAGGCATCTGGTAAATAACAAGACAACAGGCACAGAATCATCACTATTTAAAAGAAAAAGAGGTTTTCAAGTTAATCAGAAACACCATCCTACTTATTTTGGGTAGATCGAAAGGTCAGTTCCAAGGGCAACTGCCGAACCAGTGAAAATACTGAAGAAGAACTCCGAGATTAGTGCTGAGATTATAAAATAAATCTGGTTCGTAATAACCACATATATCGGTTGGAACCTTAAAACAATCACAATTGCAATTGAAGAAAATAATAACAGTTCCATCTAGTGCTAAAGCTCTAACTGGATGTGTGGATAAAATAGTTGAAACAATAACTCTACATTTAAGAGTATCGGAAAGGATTATTTGAAGTGGTATTGGTCCTAACCACAACATGTTCAAACCAGGTGATATAACTGGGAAAATATATATTCGACATTTAGTACGGAGAGAAGACCGACATTGTTGAACGCGGGAATGTCAACTCAGTCGGATGACATGGCTCAGCCTCACAGACGTGATCATTCTACATAACCTGTCTTTATTCACATTAAATATATTATCCTACAATAATAATAATAATAATAATAATAATAATAATATATTTCTGCATGAGCAAGTACACGCCATTTTTGCAGGCATGATCTACAAATTACATTTGTTGGCTCACAGCGTGCTTCCCAACTTATTAGGTTTATAGCTGTTGTAAGGTAGACTCGTGGAAAGCTTGCTGTAAACTACAACCTTGAGGAGACGCGTAGGTCAAGTTTGTTCCAGACGTCAGGAGTTCCATAGCCCTCAGAGCGAATTTCTGAAGAAAAAAAAGAGAAACAGAAGAGCAGCAAGACACTTGGATATGAAAGCCAAACGTTGCTTAACAGTGTGTAGTAGAACGGACAGAGGTATAATAAATTAGAATAAATTCGTATTATCTCTCGTTAGAGTGAAATGAAGTCAGAGGCTCCATATAAGAGAATGTACTAATGAAGAACAGTAAGTTGTGATGTTTAACAAGTTGGAGTAAGCCCACATGAAGGAAGGGAAGTCAAGGTTGGTACAAGGAAAGCGGTTTATTAGGAGGGAGTGTGCATATAGAGGGTGAAGTGTTAAGAACACAAATGACTATATCTTTTACTGTCTGTTTTTTTCTTTCTTTTTTCGTCCATCCGATTCCAGCCACACAATCCTAGTGTAAAAGTCCGAGTTAGCACGTTATAGTTTGTCTTAGTAGAACAGCTAATCCAGCATAAAATTGGAAACATGAGTCTGAGTGGTGGGTGTAGGGAGACGATCTATATCACAGGTTGATTGACTAATTCTCAGTCATAAAGAGCCTGATACGTACAAAATGTTCTGCCCCCACAAACACGGGTGGATTGAAGTTATCACCCTCACCATCAATGCTTGGAGATTATGTTTCTGCTGTTATATGTACGGATTTATACTGACACTTTTGATCTCCGATTATGAACCTCAAGTATTGAGATATAACACAAACCATACATAAAATAATACTACAGTTGCAACAGCTATACTTCAGAACCATTTCTGGAGAGCCACTTTTACACTCTGAGCCTTCGTCTGCAGTTATTGCCCTTCATGATAAAATGGTTCAAATGGTTGTAGATGGAATCGAAGAAGCTTTCGCTTAACGGGCTTCCGTATCTAGTAGCAGTGGATCATCAATACCTCCAGGCAGGAAACTAGGTATGTTAGCGAAAGAAGTGGAAAAAGAAATTGTTAAATCATACTAAGATACTATCCATAGTCCTTAAGAATATGTCAATTTTCCTCTTAAAACACTCCTGGGAATTCTTTTGGACTATCTCAGCCGGCAGCGAATTACAGCATTTGACTACTCTTTAGGAGCAGAAATTGTATCTACAGTCCTTTCTGTTTTGTTGTCTCCAATTTCTGGGTGTTACACTTTAGTTTTGTGTTGGAGCTAAACTTAAGCAGGCGTTCAAGGGGACGTCCAGAAGTGCTAAGGCTGCTGTAATCCATTAGAAGATCATCTCTAAAACGCCTAAACTCTAATGGGTAAAGATTTAGTGGTTGAAGGCTTGAATTTGAGTCCCCGAACTGATTTCGTGGCTCACCATTGGATGCGTTCCAGAGTGTCATTATGCTTTTGGAGTGAGTAGGACATACTATGCTTTCGTATGTTTTCGGGACGAATCAAACTGTTGAAGATTACGTTGAAAGTTCTTCCGTTGAACTAGCCATAAATGCACTCCATTCTTACCAGTACGAGGTTTACTCGAAAGGAATTTTTATCACAGTTAACGTAAGACTTCAAATCGTAAGACCAGCACTCCTACATCTTTTACAACTTGAGATACTTCTAGAGGGGAGTTGCCGTAGTTGTAGCTGTGGTCTGCAACATGTCTCAGATGAACTACTTTACACTTTGAAGCGTTAAAAGGGAATCCGTTGTCATCTACCCAACTTTGAAGTCAAGTTAGATCTTCCTGAAGAGATAGTATATCCTCTTTGTTGCATATTTCTCTCCAAAGTTTCACATCAATAAAAACCAATAAGTTTGACGATACCTGAAATATAAGGGCTTGGTAACATACAGAGTTCAAATCATTTATCTGCGTCTAATTTTTTCATGATACTTTGAGATTCTTATGTGTTGTAGAGATTTTCGTGTTCTGGTTGACAGCCTGAATGTAGAGGAAAAACGATAGTATGTAGTCTTGTCTGATACCACTATACGCATAGGATTCAGTTCCTCTTCAGTTTCATTGAATGGTGCTGATCTTCTAGGGTACTCTAAATTGTTGAAGGAGGATTGAAAAGATTCGTAAATCCATTCACTTGAATGCTGCCTCTTAATTAAGAAAGCTGATGTTGATCCTGACCGATAATATTGAATAGACCAAACATTTTTATTTAATATCCACAGCTTACTCCCTAACTGATTATTATTACTTTTTATTCGGTTGAAGATAGAACAAGCTTCATTCTTTTCATAAACATTCCCAGCGTTTCCACAAGTTCAGTTCGTAATGTCCTAGCTGCTGTTCGGTAGGAATGTATTTATTGTCACCTGTGTAATTAGATGAATGTTTTCATGTTATTTGTGGTAATTAAAGTATTTTAAGTTTTAGAAACATTACAAATGTTAAATATATATATTGCTACCTGTCATAACAGTAAACGTACCAAAAATCAGGCTGTCAAAGTTTTGAGTTCCATCTGGGCAGTTCATGTGATAGCGAATTGAGTTCTACAAATGGTGCATAATGAACTTACCATAATGTGACTATCTAATCTACAAAATCTCATGTCGAAATCACATTATTGTCCATACTGACTCGTCACATCGCCATAGTCGGTACTGTGGTTTGCAAGAATCATCAGAAAATAATTTGCTCACTGCAAGTGGAATAAGTCTACAGAATGACCACAACCACGTGGTCGATGCATGATACCTAAATTAAGTGGTCTCACTTTGACTTTATCTGCTGCCCAGCGGCTAACGAAGATCTTCTCAGTAGATGCATGTTCGGCTCCGCAGCCATACTTAGGTGGAAAATCAGAAACTGTCCGATTATAAAAAGTTCAGGATATCCTAAATTATTGTTTGTTCTAGTTCATATTCTAATAGTACGGAACATTTTTATCATTGCTAACAACCAAATGTCGTTTTTTTCCTTCTTACTTATTATTATGGGGCCAGTGAAATGTCACTGAGTATCGAACAGATCATCGATTCCTGTCAAGGTCAATGGCAACCAACGCACAACAGTTGATCGTATGTCATGGACTGGAACATAAGGTGGTGGTCTCACTATCTTATTAGTATTCATCCTTATTAATATATTCCCTGTTATGACCTTGAATTGTCTACTCTCGATTAAGACATTAACGCAGTAGGCTGATCGGCTAAACCTTGAGGCTAGTACGCGTGAGTTCGAGGCGGGGTAGAGAGGAGAAAACCATCCTATCACCTGATTGACTGACAAGCACGCGAATGAGAGAAGACAAGACAACTGGAACAATATTCGCTCTATTCTGATATACTGATTTCCCGTGAGTTCAGATTAGTGTTAAAGGTACATGGATAAATAAGTGATTAACCCAACCACAACGTACAATAATTTTGGAAAATACAATTATGTCCAAAACTGGGAATTAGAGTAGAAAATAAGGTGCAAAATATTGTATTTAAACTACAATAGCTTCGGAACAAAAAGGAGTATAGCAATGAATGACACATCGAACGAAAGCCCATATTCTGTAGAATGAAATAGGGACAAAAATAAATATCAATGCTTTACAAGCTTTGAATAAAATGAAATAACGTCCCGAAAAATAGTTTTCATGGTTTGTCAGGGCTTGTTGTTTCCCTGTTCACATCATTTCCTTAATAACGTCGTTTGTGCTATATGGTCTTCAAATAAGCCATAGTAATTTGGTACATCGAAGGGGTAATCCACGTTAGTATTGACCGCAAAGTGTGGCTTCGAAGTTAGCTGTCTCGCCACACTCTTCTCGTCTAACTCCAGTAGGTCTCCAGTCCTTCGACACAGATGGTCTGCGTTGGTAATCTACATTATCTTACTCACAAACTTTTCAGCCTTAAACTCCCTTTTCACATTCCCTGACCAGCTCTCTGACCTTATTATCTCCAAACAACATATCATTTGACTAGTGTCTTATGATTCATCTCATTAGTTAACCTAATAGGAGTGTGATATACTATATGGATGTTCATCCTATAATGCAGAAGATTTAGCTGTCTGATTTACGTGTAACATTGAACTAGTTGAGACAGTGTATCCTAACAGAGTGTGCAACATGGAGTCTAGATTATAGCGACATTCCACAGACGTAGCATCACAAAAGGAGGGAGAGTGGTGTTCCTGTAGAAAAAACATGATGGTGTGGAGATAACCTTAACCCATTCATGTTTGCGGGACAGAAAAGCTCGCTAACACACTGTTTCTTTTGAGGTATAACTAACCAGTGGTATGAGTGTCAACTTGCCGTGGCAAATATTTCTTTGACTCACGTTTTTAACCTTGAACTGGTTTTCTCCCTACTGGAAAATTCCAATAGCCAAGCTAAACTGAACAATTAAGCCAAGTAGAGATTCACAAATAACTCTATAAAAGTTATCATAATAAAGAAGAGCTATTTTAATTGCTATCAAAATAGCCATCTATGTATATAAACACTGTGCATTCCTTTATGCATTTTGGAAATATACATAATCTTATACATAATCCTTTGTTTTTCAACCAGCTAATATATCCTGTTGAAGAAGTTACCTGAAGCAGACAGATGTATGGCACCACTGTGGTTCTCGAAACCAATAAATTATCATTTCCTTGTTATCTTGGTGAGATATTCCACTTTTCCGTCTGCTAGTGTTTTTGCCTTCCCAAAAATCGTTTTAATTAGCCACAGTGCGTTTGAATTTATTTGCATATCTGGCTTCAGTACTTCAGCTGATATACCGTCTGTACTTGCTACCTTGCTATTATTAGTTTTTCTGATGTGTGTTGGTAATTTCTCTTACTATCGGTGTGGTGTCACCAGTTAGGGGATTGCATTTGCTGCTTCGATATCAGGTGAGTGTCGCACTTTATTCAGCTATTTCGTCGCAACTGAACTGCAGATGTTGATCTGTCCTTCTTGTCTCGACTAACCACTTCGGTTTACTATATTTTCGTTCAAGCTTTTTGATTGCGTTAAAAAGTTCGTCGTATTTCTTTCTTTTGGAGCTTTTACCGTTCTTACCGTGTCTTCTACAAGTTTCTTATTGTCAGCTCTATCACTTGTTTTCACTCATTTGTTTGTTTCTGCCAATTCACTCCGTGTCTTATCTTATGTTTGGCCGTTGTTGATTACTGTTTTCTTGTTTACACCTCTTGGATCTGGACCAGGATATCCACATAGATCCATTATTTATGCTGGTATTTCACGCTGTCCAGCACTTCCTGTCATGGTAAGGTACGTGGCTGTTGAATTCCTTTGCAGTTGTTTCCCCTGTTAACTTCCTCTTCTTACAGTAAACCTTGAAGGGCTTAAAACTCGTTACTGATAGGAATCTTGGATTCGAAAAGCTTATCAACGTCTGGAAGAAAGGCTGCATAAAATACTTTTGGTGATGTTTTACTAACTTCCCTAAGTTTAGCTTGTCTACTAAAGGCTGATGATATGAAGCTTTGTCAGATCCCCTCTTGTTCGTACACCCTTGATTGATCTTCCGAGTTTTTTATTATGCAATTGTAATCCGTCTGGTTTGCTGTAGGATGGTTCAATAGAGCCTATGTGACATTGCTCGTGTGCTTGTGGGGGGAAATTGTGCCACCAATAACCATGTTGTTCAAATCACACGTACTAGTGAGTTTCTATCCGTCACCGTCCTATTGTTTAAGTCCTCGATGTCTTCATATCCAGTGTTTTCTGAGCGGCTTTGATGTTCAGGTCGCTTATCAAGATGGTTGGGTCTTTTATTTGGCAGCTCTCTGAGATGGGCTGCAGACTCTCATAAATTTGTTCTCCACGATTTTGATGCCATCCATGTTGGGTGTGTTGCACTGGATGACACTCATTGTGAACGCTTATTTATTTGTTTTGAAACGCTCTTTGAAAAACTTCGTCAATAGGTTCTTCATCCTTTAAGCGCTTTTCGTACTCGTATGATCAACATTAGTGCTTATCTTTGTGCTCAGCGAACAAGTATTCATGATCACAAGACAATATCAGCTCTCCCAGTGCAAGTTCTTTATGCTTTACACATGTCCACCGGATCTCCTCAACTCTAAGGTTATTCGGGATGAATTTTCTTATTTTTGTGGCTATTTGCATGGTCCCCTTGGCCCTCCTAATTGTCTGGACATTAAACATACCTACATTAGATGTTACTGTGGTTGTGTGGTTTCCTGGGGCCCGTCAAATGTCATGTAACAAAATCACCAATGAGAAAAACAAATTTTATGAACTTGTTCAGCAACAGTGGCCCTGAGTCATCTCTGAACCCTTAATCGTCCCCTGTATGGTAGCTTTCCTCCCAGCTCATCCTGTACAGTCCATAACAAATGTTAGTCTCCACTGTATGAGTCATATATTTCAGAAGTACGTTGTCAATAAACAAGCAGACGAGACCACACCATAAAGGAAAAAATAATAATCACACAGGATCGTGCCCAAAGTGGCTGTAATTACGAAATTTAGAACGACAAATCATATGATAGCAGCCAATAAGTCAACTGAACTCTGATGGTGAAAGGAGTAAAATCATATGTGTAATCTAGGCGCCTAATAGCTATTCAATAAGAATATGTGCAACAATAGTTCTTAAATAATTCCCAGCAGTTATCACTCGCCCATTCTTCATTTGGGTGTAACAGGTTGTAAAATCGGGGGTAACCATGTGTATTCTGATTAGTCTTGGGTTCAGCCATGAGGCACCATAGTACTTCGGTATGAGGACATTTCTGCTCCACAAACAGAGTTTGAGTGGCTTAAGAGACTTATTTGTTTGGGTTTTTAACATGTCCATTTTTATGGTGTGACGTGGAAAATATTTGTCCAGCCTTCATCCCTTATTCGAACTTGTCTCCAGCAATAACTCTAGAATGGATCCAGAAAGAGTTATGGAACTATGAACAGGCCAGAAATATACTAATAAAGAGCGGCGCCGGTCAGCAACAACTGAATGGATTATCAACACTAGTCAAACAGCTTGACGAAAAAGCTTATAAATTACTGACTGTCCCATTTATTATGTCATGATCGTCTAGGCTGAAAAAAACAGTATGAAATTTATAGATAAAGACAGAAAGACAAAATATCTCACAATCTATAAAATTTGCCCCTTATTATTTACCTCGAACTAGTACTGCTGCCAACACTCGACCTTTAATCATAAACAACTACAGTCCTTGAGCATCGCTAATCTCACTACTCAAAGGTCATTTTGATTTCATGACGCCTGGATTTCAATTCCGAAAAAGGCTTTGAAAACATACGGCCGGACCACACATGGCTCGTCACTACTTAAAAACTGCAAATGTTGAAATTATATAGTACAGAGTAGTTCTATACATTAGTCAACTTCTGGGAGATTCTACAATCACAATATTCACCAAGGGAACGACCGTCATAATCGCATAATGCAATCAAATGTACCTGTTTCCATCGTGGATCGCTAGAACTTAAATGGCGTACTAAACATGTGATAGTCTTCAGAATACCATTTAGGAATCCTGAGACGAAAAATGAGTAGGCAGAATATGTATGATGGAGGCATCAGAATACCTCAAGATCGATATCCGGAACACAAGGAAGAAATAAAGTAGTGTGCTTTGAGAATAATAATAATAAATGCGAACATAGACACGAATTAGTGAACTTAAAACTTCCAAACTAATTATCTGGAGAAAGAGTTCTAAAATTGGAATGGAAAACCATGCTATCTTTATTTTCGTGTATTCTGCAAACCTGTGTTTTTGAATAAAAATTTACAGCTTAATGAAAGGTTTATATTTAATGTTAGATCCTTATAAGATTTTAGAAAATTAATTGAGCACTGTTTCTGTGGCACTGTACATATTAATTTGTTTCAAGGCGCGGCTTGCAGTTTTTTCACGTTCCGCAGACACTACGATGCAGACTGTATCCAACCAACCGAAAGAGAAACCTAAGGCCGTACAAGTGTTTGGGCGGAAGGTAATTTATATATTTAGGCCTCTCATGTGTTATAGAAAACAGCAACAGCTGTCGCTCACTGTAAACTCGGGTCTGGAACCATCAGAGTGAACGGCAGACCATTGGATGTACTGGAACCACGTCCTTTGTTACCCAAACTAATGGAGCCCATCCTACTCCTTGGAAAACACGGATTATCTACTTTGGACATCAGAGTTCGTGTCAGTGGTGGTGGCCGAGTGGCTCAGATATATGCTGTCAGACAAGCTATTGCTAAATCAGTTGTAGCATTCCATCAAAAATACGTCGATGAGTGTTCTAAGAACATAATTAAGGAGAAGTTCGTTCAGTATGATAGAAGCTTATTAGTTGCTGATCCAAGAAGATGTGAACCAAAGAAGTTTGGCGGCTCCGGAGCTCGTGCAAGATACCAGAAATCATACCGTTAAAGCTAGCATAAATATATTCTGATGGCTATATAGTTTCTTTTTCATTGACTGCAGATTACATTTTGTTGAACTGATTAGGATGACACTTTAAATGTTAAGTGGATAGGATGAATATATGACGTTCAGGTATGTGAAATAATATGTTTTGAAGACAAGTCAGAGCACTCATCGAGACTGACCGTTCAATTATATAAGAACTTAGTTTGATAGCCGTACAGTAGTAGTCATCTGAGGTGTATATTCGAGTGATAAGAGTCACACCGTACTTTCTATAGTCTCAAATGGTGATTGTTATTTGGAAGTTAGTTTCACTTTCGCCGCACAGAAAATACTTCATCATGAAACCTCTACAGGACCAACAATATCCGGGCCTATTCTGCATCTAAACTTCCAAATAGGATTTTCAGGGTTGATTTCCAAAACTTAGTACTGCGAAATTTGTTAGTTCAGTCACAGGAACATAAAACGAACTGTATTGATTGGATGAACTAGTCTTTATTTTACATGGCATGAGTTAGTAGAATATGTGGTTTTATATTGTGGAACTAAACATTCATGCTGTAGTGTACTTCCTAGCTGTTTAAGTTAGTTGAAATAATAGCTGGTAGCTAGTTTGGTATAGCATGATTTGTGGGTTAGCGGGTTTAACACAATGGTTTAGTGTCGTCCCGCCTCATAGACCTTACACGATAGTGTTTTCGTACATAAGTTTGGGACTAGCTTTGTTTATTTTTTTTTCGATTTTTTAATGGCTTTATTCAATATTACATTTTGGTACAATATAGAATTCTCGGCACAGGGTATTTCAACAAGTTTCTTACGCAAAAAACAGAAACAAAGACAAAAAAGATTTTAAAAAAACAACCGAAAAACTAAAACTTTTCAAATTAGAAACATGTTAAGAATGCAGGTTAATGACTAGGTTGACTCTAACAACCTGTTCGTCACAGTATATTTACTAGGTAAGGTATTATAGAACTTTTATACTTTTGCTTGCGTGCATGGATTCTAATGTAATTACGTCTCGTTCTACCAGAAGATATACAAAGAGAAAGATAAGAGTGCAGGGGATGGTTAGTATCTGATAAAATAACACCTTCCATATTTTAGTAAAGTATTTTCTATCGGTAATGAGGAACGACCAACGATTCATCGTGACCGTGACGGCTCGCTGACGGATCCTGTAGTCATTGAGAAAGGTACTGTTTTAAGGCTACTTCAGCATCTCAAACCTGATAAGCCCAGTAGTCCTGATGATATACATCCTAGGATTATGAAAGCCATATCAGATGAAATTGCTGAACCATCAAAGATACTATTTGACATGTCTCTGAGACAGTCCAGATTGCCTAGAGACTGGAAAGACGCTATAATAAGTCCGGTGTATAAGGCTGGGAGTAGGGATTTAGTAACTATAGACCCGTCAGCTTAACTAGTGCAGTTGTAAAACTGATGAGGAAAATCATTCGGATATCTGTTATAAATTATGTTGAAAGGCATAATCTTTTCTCCAGGGCACAACATGGTTTTCGGGAAGACCTATCTTGCTTGACAAATCTCTGCTGCAAAAGATCGGAATGTTCCTGTGGATGTGATTTTCATAGATCTAAGTAAGGCCTCCGATAAGGTTTCCCACTCTGGTCTTAAATTCAAACTGGAACGTTTTGGGATCCATTATACAGTCGTGGATTGGATAAGTAACTTTCTCCATGACAGGAGACAAAGTGTGAGGGTTAATGAGGCTCTCTCCTCGTGGGTACCTGTAAAAAGTGGGGTTCCCCAAGGTATAATCCTAGGTCCTCTTCTCTTTTTACTTTATGTAAATGAACTGCCAACTGTAGCAAAATCATCCGTTCTACTCTTCGCTGATGACATAAAGATTTGGAGACCCATACATAGTATGTTGGATAGATTGGTATTACAGGATGATCTTAGCTCATTGGTGGCATGGTTAGACAGGTGATCACTAGAAGTAAATCCTAATAAGAGCGTAGTGATGCAGTTAGATAACTCTGACGAATCGTATCACTATACACTACGTGGATTCGTGCTACCCAAAGTAAGAAACTATAAAGATTTAGGAGTCATATTAAACAATGATCTCAAAACCACTAATCACTGTAAGGCTGCTGCTGCAAAAGGCTATAGGGTATTATGGTCAATTCGTAGGTCTTTCCAGTATTTAGACGATGAAATGTTTAGATTACTATACCCAATTTATATGCGACCACATTTTGAATATGGAATTCAAGTACGAAGCAGATATACTGGAAAGAGTCCAAAGACGAGGTACTAAGATGGTCTATCTGGCCTATCTTATGAAGACATACTGAGACACCTTAACTTATTTCCGTTATATTACCGTAGAACACGGGGTGATCTATTATTGGCTTATCGTATACTGAACGATGACCTTGGTACTAACATGTCTTATCTCTTGTTTCTGTCAAGGACTGATCATTTGAGAGGACATTCGAAGAAAGTTCGAAAACCGAGATCAAATCGTTTACGTCTGGAGTTCCGTTCCTCGCACCGAGTAGTGAATTACTGGAATTCTCTACCGGAACACGTAATATCAGCACCGTCTGTTAATATATTCAAAACGAGATTGGACCTCCACAGTATTACGAACTGCAAGGATTAATATAGGTCGACAGACCTCCTATCCTTATTACTGAAGACTGATAAAATAACACCTGGCAGGAGTTTGCATGACTTTAGATGTCTATCCACAACCATATTATGACCTCGAAAGATTCACCACACATCTTGCTAACTGCCTTCAGCACTCTCCGCAATACAGCAAAGTCTTTTCTCAAAAGCCCGGGAAAGAATAATGAAGAACAGTAAAGAATAATAGGTAATATGCGAGAATTGACAAATTGTAAGAGTAAATGACGAGTAATCCCAAGAGCATGCAATTTCTTTATGTAGTAAGTCAGACGGAAAGCCTTCTTCGATAACAATAAAACGTGAGAAGACCAAGAGAGATCAGAGGAAAAGGTAACACCAAGATAATTGACCTTCGGATAACTGTCTTTTTGGGCGGATATAAACGGTTTCAGAACATTCCGACCAACCTCACTTGTGTAAGCATCAGGTTTCTGCTTTCTCCACATCAACTTTGTCTCGCGCCTTCTTACGGATGTATGGTACCGTTCAAGTAGTAACTTCAGACTCATAATAAGCATTCAGTAACTTGCATAAAGTATCTAGTTAGGAGCCTACTTACAGAACATTAGTTCTGATGGACATAATACGTCGCATTCACTTGGTAGTCTATGTAGTTTTTTCTGTGTAGACAAACCAATATGCCATTATGGCAACAAAAAGTCAGCGAAATAATTACGTCTCGGAATATTTAGAGTCACGAAACTCAATCTCACAGTTTCACTGGGCTTATAGGCTGTACTTGACCGGTTGGTGGGAATCAACAGGTATGACTGTTAACGAAAATTTATAAAGACGGGCATTTAAGTGGGCCTTTAGGTTAGTTATTTCCCGTATATCCTAACGATTATTCTCGTTCCACAGTCTGTTCAGATGCTGTTGCAAGTGTTGGATTCGATATGTTATGTTGGGTGGTTAAATGTAAGTAGAATCTAAACAAACAAGTTAATATCTTCACTTCGTCGTAAAAAATGTATTGTAGGGAGACTCAAGGACCACTCGGAATTCATAACTCACAAAATCTACTCCAGACAGCATTGAATTCTAAATATTAAGAATATTCATACGGACTGTAAGAGCTTAAAAGACCAAGAGCAGAAATGTCGTAAATAACAAAAAGTCTAGTACGACCGAATCGTATCTACTTCACACTCATTAGATTGTCATAGGTGGTTAAAACAATGATAGGAACGCAAGCAACAATGTGCATCATTGACTCCAAGGTGTCACGCTGTATGTAAAATAGTCTATGTACTGTGTCGACATGAATAGGTTACAAAAGCTAACTTTCGTTGTAACTGTAAACTGGAACCATCGGAGTTAGGAAGAAAGTTCATTGCTTTGACTGCACACATCTAACAATTTATCCTATGGAAGAAAACATAATTTTAGGATGGAGAATTGCAATAATGCATATGTAAGGAAGATCTATAATCCAGGACGTTCATTGCTGGATTTTAATAATGTAACGGCGCATAAATTGTTTTGATTGAGATCATGAATCGACAAATGTTAGACCACCATTGAGAACCTGGAAGCACTGGTCAACCGTTTCGTCCTAGTATGGAATTCCCCAAGAGTTTACATCCACAATCCCGCACGCGGGGCCCGGACTTCCGGTCTCAAGCGGAAGCCTAACCCCTCGACCACTGAGCCGGCGTCTAACCCCAACCAGTCCACAATACTGCGCGACCATCCTCGGTGAGGTACTGCCTCACACCCGATCACAGCTTCTCAGTAGAACTCTGATAATAACCTCTCGAAGTTGATCACTGGTGAGCACATGATAATTATCAGTATAGAGTTGTGTCTAATTATCCTATTAAAGAGGTAATTGGAAACAAAAATGAAGTTTGTTTAAACTAACAGAGAGTGCACCACGCTTTTCTGATTAAATGGGAAACTAAGTCTAATGTGCAATATGTTCAGTAGCTCCCGGCGAATTTTTATCTCCAACATGGATTTCTAACAGCCATAATTTTTAACTTGAATGAAGTATAGCCAGTCTTTTTAAGAAATTTAAATGTTTTTTGATGTCACTTCGGAAAATCACAAGAATATTAGTTTGTTTAACAATTCAAGGATTCAAAATCCAGTATTTACGTAAAATAAAAGTGCGTACAAGAAACCCGACCTCAGTCATTAAAGGAGAGAAATGATTACACGCTTAAGTTCAACAAATTTTATTGAAGACAGAAAATTATATATGAATGAAACAATTAATGTTATAAAATAAATCGATAATTATTAGTAACGGAGATACTCAAAGAATGTACAGGGATATTAAAACATGAGTAAAATACACCGCGTTCAAAAGCTTAGTTTGAAAGCAAATAAATGAGTTTTCGTATCACCAGGCATTTCACCGTTTAATGCGTTGATTCTTACCATATACTTTCGGGTTATTTTTACATTTGCCAAGCGAATTAACAACTTTTGTTGGCTTTTCACTATCATGTATGGAGGTTTGCAGTTGTTGAGTGACAGTCTAAATGTAGGGTAATAAACAGAACGTAAAAAATAGCGAGGTGAAAAGAAAAATGGATACTTAGAACTTACACTCACAAATGACAATAATGAAAAAATCTACAGTAGCTTTCCATACGTTTTGTGAATACAGATTGTTTGGATGTTTCTTGCATAATGAGAAACGTCACAACACACAACTCTATGAATTGTTGACAGTCTCTGTAGGTTATTTTTTACAACTGTACACATATAATGAATAGCAACCGAACGACCTCTTTGAACTTGAAGTGCGTTAACATTGATTAACAAGTGTTAATATTGACATCTGCAACGGATTTCATTGACTAGAATCGTCGTAAGTGGAGTGTGTGGTCAATATAAGCTGTAACTGGTCAGGGAATGAAGAAAGACACAATTGGATACCTCACACGTAAGATGGATTAGCTGATTATTGTAAAAAAACCCGACTTCTACCTACTTTGTATTTTTTTGTTCATTTACTCTTGTTGTCACTGAAGTGTGGTCTTAATTAGACGGCCAGACAAGTGTGATTATGGTTCAGCTAAAACTCCGTTTGTGTTTAAAAGACTATAATGAGAAACTTGTTTAACAATCAAAATAGACTGACAAAAATCATGAAATATTATAATTTGATCTTAAATAGACAGGAAGTTTAGCAAAATGTATGCGAAATATTACAAAAGTAATAATTTTTCAGGGAAGTCAGTCAGCTACAGCGTAGGACCAGGCACAAATATGCATCGGTTCAAGTTGCCGTAACTCACTAGCACAATAAAATGAACACCGAATTCACAGAAGCAGTCACTTCAATGGTAATAATATAAAAAGACGATTGCATATAAGGATATGATAGGAGGAAGAATTAGTTCGTAAAAAGAAAGACATAAAGTAATTCTAATTGCCTAAGTGTGACAGTTGTTCCTGGAATTTACCTTTGGCTTACTCATTGCTGAGTTCAACTCGAATGAGTCTTCTCAATGTGGCATTACTGCGTCCATTGATGCGCAAGGGGATGGGTGCTCGTATTGGAAGTACTAGCGGTAGTCTTCCATCGAGCCTCTCCGACGATGACTGATGTCAATATGGTCTATTTGAGTTCATCGTTGGTTTGGTGCAGGAAGTCGCCTTATTGGACGATGTCTCTCCTTGTGCTTAAAATTTATGCTTGTTAGATATAAACGATTGTGTGAGCACAGTTGCAGCAGACGGTCAATCACCATTATCTGTTCGCTGAGCCGGAATACTAAAACATCCACCTAAATGTCTTTCTGTTTGTTTTAAGCTACCTACTTGGACATTAAAGTCACCTGCTACGAGTACTGTCTGAGTGTTTAGCTTTTTGAAGAAACTCAAAAACCTTTCTATAAAATTCATCTTAGTTGCAGTCAGTGGGAGCGTAGGCAGGAATGATGATAAGGCAACGACCTGTATCCCTATCCTCCCGAGTTCTTACGGAACCGTTTAGCCAAATAGCACATAGGCGACTATTAACAGGATTCCATTTTAAAAGTGCTTGTTCTACCCCGCCAGCCCACGAGAGCTTGTCATCGGATCGTTAGATAAACGGAGGATGTATCTCGTCGACTCCTCGTCTTGGCTAGATGAGGTCAAGTGGTTGACCACACTAGGATCCTGCATGCGTGTTTCGTAGACACAACATACATTAATGGTACGAGATTCTAGGATTTCAGCCAAGGAGGCCAGCCGACCGCTTTGACATACGTTGAAGGCTCCAATGTGTAGTTTGAAGCGAGGTTTCAGCAGACCCGGGACAGTGTTTCGCGCACTAGAATCGTTGTCCATGGTGACACTTGAGGAGGAAGTTTAGAGTTGAATGTCGAGGCAGGAGGAATAATAGGAATTGAAGAGGGATTATGAATACAGTGAACTGGAGTGCTGTTAGAGGTGTGAGGGCGTTATCACTTCCCAGTTTCCCACACCGTGAAAGCATTCTTCTAGAGGTACCTGGAAAAGAAATAGGGTTAGAGTTGGTCCTAGTGACCTTAGCGCGTCACCGCAGTGCCCAAAGCACAACTGCTTGAGGCCGGACATACACGACCTTTTCGTATTAGCTCCATACTTGTTGTGACCTCATCGTCGGATAAGGCAAAGTTTGCATTTTTAGGGGAGACTTTTTCTAACCCCATCCGTCCTTTGTGAGAAGGCACCATCACTGCCTCGCTGGTCATCTGAGGGAGACACTTTACTGCCGTAACACCTCAGTACAGTAAGCAGTACGATTTCTCTCTTAGACCTTGAGTTTGCCGCTTTTCAACCGATCTGTCTGACATGGTAGGGCTTTAAGGAACGATTGTTACAGTCAGTATAGTCCGACTGGCATATCATGATAGGCGAGCCCGATCACCACGTAACATTAAGGTAACGGTAACAGTCGGGCCCACAGGAAGTAGCAATACGTTTGTCGTAATGAAGCTTCGCTGATCAAATTCCTTAAGTTCTTAATCAGAGTGTCTGCTCATCTTTGTGATTTTGTCGTCAAAACAAAATTTCAGTAAGCAAAATATGTTAAATCACAAAGACGGTGTCTAGGACATAATTTCTTACAAACGCATTTGCTTGAAATCCGTCGATTCTTCGGTATACTTTAGAAACAACAATTTACATAAATGTTGAGTGAGTAACCTTCACAGGTTATCTATTTATTCCCGTGCACGTGTCAAAGCACATACACTGAAAAGGCACAGAGAACAGTAAATGTTTGCATTTAAATAGAATTGAGATTGAAAGGTGTCGCAGCTCTGAATAGCCCAATGGCTCAACAAAATCTATAGAGAGCAATATTACTGACATTCATAAATGTTTTGAAATTATCAACAGATAAAAATGCAACTACTGCTTTACACTTTACTGAAGTGTAAAAAACTCAAACCAGTTGTGTATTCAGAAAGAGTCAATTGCCAGTTCATAAATACTATGATAAATTCATAATTTTTATATTTTCTGCACAATAAAATGTTATTTTATTTATTTCGAAATTATCTTTTCACTTAACGAATTCTTAAACCCAAGTATACTTTTCGAATTTCTAATAATTTCTACGCGATCTAACATGATCTTTTTCACACTCATGATACAAACTGCTTTAGCACTCTACTTCGTCCATTTCCATTTTTAATCTACCTTACACATTCTTATTTATTATATAGATAGATAATATTATAATGACAATCGTCGTCATTCTAATAATTTAGTTACTAGTGTCTACTGTATAGTATTTAAATAACAATGCGTTTGTAAGGAGCTGATGAGAAACAACAAAATAAAATGAATTCACATTATTCCACCTCAATTGAATAAGATCCAAATAAAAACGGGAACTGACCTTGCCTTTTACAGCATTGGGTTCAGAAACAATCCCAGAGTCCTAAAATCGGAAACAACTAGTGTGATTAAATTGGTCAATAAAAAATTAATAAAGTAATTTATTCAAGGTTATTCTAGTAATAGGATCCAGGATGGAAGTTTATTTATCGTGAAAGTTCATTGGCTAGATGGTTCAATATCCTAGAGTGTAACTGTTTGCTGAGTTACAGTAATCAATTCTTATAGAGATTCGAATGGTAAGCTGTTCCGAACAATTTGGCAAAGTATGAGCATAACTATCAGAAACAATCAATTTCACTGAATGATTTAATTTGATGTAGACTGCTGAAAAGATGAAAAATGTTTCAACTAGTTTTTAAAATACTCCACTTGGATTATTTAAATAAAATGAAATCGGAAAATAGTTGACAACTTACCGGTCCATTTGTAGAAACTGAGATACAATCGCCGTTATCTTTATTAAACTCAGGTTGAAGAGTTGTTATCTGATCTTCAATAAATGTAGACTCGTTGCAATCAGCAGCAAATAACAGATCTTCGTCTGGAATAGGAATTGTAGCTAAATTGTTAATATCTTCAATTGTCCTATTGGAACGATATGCTTTTAATATGCGGTGATAGGGGCCTGTTTTAGCGAATTCTGTTGGATAGGAAAACTTTCGGGATTGAGGTGTTTCCCCCGTTGGAACATAAATACGATATCTCCTATTCAATATATCTTCCATTTCATTCGGCATAACATACAGATTTGTCCCAATCAGTTGGAAACTTTCACTGAACTTGAAATTTAATGAAGATATAAAGACATGATGAAGAGCCAGGAAAAAATTTATTATGACTAACAATAGCGCGAAATCACTTCGAAACTTACCTCAATACTACGATCACTGCCTGCACCTTCTAGGCCAAGAAGAATGCGAGTGGGTTCTTGAAGAGAACTAAAAAGATTATTACTCATGATGTGTATCATTTTTGTCGTATGATCAAATAAGTTATAATCACTACGATTGTCGTTAGCCGACTGCCAGATTGAAGCTTTTTTCAATAAATCCGCACCAAGACCATCAGCAGCAAATTGTTCAACGCTCTTGCATACATTATTCATACAATTTTCCAGTTCCCCTTTTAGATTTTCGTGGTTATGTGAAACAGTATTCGTAACTTCCTTCAAACGATTAATGGACAACGTATTTGAATCGTGGGCTTTACAAACATCTTGTAAGATTTTTTCCTGTTTACTCGACAGAGACGATTTCAATTTTTCAACTTCATTCTGACTCGATCTTGAGAATTCTGTTAGACGAGAAGATCTTGATGACAGTTCACCTGAAATCTGCTAGTATAAGGAAAAAGAATTATTATGACAATATTTGAAAAATGAGGACCAACCCTCTTGGAAAACTATATATATATATAATCGTGACAATGCTTTGCCATTTCTGATGTCTCAAACGGAATGGACCATTTCGCTGATGTGTACATCAGAGTAGAGTCACATATCTGCCCTTCCTCTATTTTAAACCATATAAATTGTCAACGGGAATGACGTTTCTAACCGATAACAAAGTATTCACATATTAAAATATTGGTAACAAGCTTAAAAACAAGAAGATATAGTAGAGTAATAAAGTGATCTGTTTTAAACGTTACTAAACTAGTAGTTGTCTAAACTTAAATGTGATTACGTATATGAAAAGAGGAATTGATTATTCAGTTAATTTTAGCTCCGAAATGTTATAGAATCAGAGGAAGAATATTGAACAACAAGTTGATGCTTCCTGCTGACTCAAAAACAAGCGGAAAATATCAGTATATTAGGGACCAGAACTTATTGTTCTCTGCGGTAATTATATACTGACAATTTCGTTGGAGAAGTGAAGCATAAAAGTTGGATACAGTATTTGAGAATTGAAAAAGTGCCTAATGTTGCTGAACAGCTTGTGAAATGAAGTTATTTAATAGCTGAACTGCAAGAAGTATAAAGCGAGCATCTCTGTTAAAAAGTCTGTATGAAGCAACAGCAACATATTATAAAACATGAGAATAGAAGAGCAGAGAGTTAAAAACTATTAAATAAGCTTACCTCATCATGGCTTGCCATTAAATTCTTCAACTTGCTAGTTGTGGATTCCAATTGCTAAGATGTCAAAATATGAATGTTAAGTTGACTTTTAGAAACAAAACAAATACTGTGAATAAAAATGTGAACTATGGTATCATAATGAACCAGTTCAAATTGCTACAAAACAATAAGTGAGGCAACAAAATATTTATAAAATGATAAAATATCAAATAAAGTCCCCGGCTGTTGATTTCTTTTATTACAAGATACATGGAGAAAGAAACCACAGATAATTTTTAACTTCCGAATGCTCCTAGATTTTTTAATTTAGCGAAGGCAATAGTTCCTGTCAGTCCGTCAGCTACAACGTAGGACCAGGCACATTTATGCATCGGTCGAAGTTGCCATACCTCATTAACACAACAAGATGAACACTGGATTCATAGGAGTGATTAGGTCAAAGGTGGTAATGTATCAAAGAAAGATTGCAATAAGGATATAGCATAGGAAGAAAGATATGAAGCGATCTTAATCTCTTAGTTTGAGGGAAGATAGAGAGTGTATACACCTACGCCATTGTGATCGACTCTGAGCCATGTCACCAAGAGTCTCCAACCATTGGTTACGATAGTCACACGGATCCCAACCATGTAGTCTGACTCTACCAACATGGCTCAGACTAGAGGTTAGTGACTTCAAGCACTGATGCCACGTTTTGGTTTGGCCGCCCCTACTTCTCGTCCGACCATCTCCAACACCGGTTAGCATTGCACGTCGTGGTAATCGGTGTTCGGGCATACGTAACACGTGGCCCAACCATCTCAGTCGATGAAGATTAACAACCTCATCAACTGATTTACCATCATTACCTAATACCCTGCGTCTAACCTCACTATTACTTACCCAGTGATTCCAGCAGCAATAGCTCCTGAGAATGAAACAATTTTAAATCATTTACAGCTTTACCAATTTTAATTAATTAAATCTCTGCTAACATAAACACTGTCCATCTAGTCATTCAGTAATACAGTTATCCTATAAACTGGTTATTCATGTGGTGTACACAAAGTATACTATGTACTAGTAGCTTAATGGAGTTCTTATTAGTATTATATTCAGAAAAAATATTAACTGAACCCTCTATTTGTGTACAGAAATTCAGTTAAAACCAATGAGACTGTTCGTACAATATGAGTAAATAGTGCATTCAGCAGTATGACTTAGCACTGGAAAGTGACTCAGTATGTTTACAAATACAACCTATCATCAATGAAATCAAAAATAAATCCAGTGAAAATTTACGTAGATCTCAGTCATATACAATAACCTCTACTTATAGTGTAATTATGTAGTTCTACAGACAGATTTTATTACTCAAAGATGCCATAAATTTACATACGACCATGTGAATTTACGAAACAACATATATACGTCGCTACTTACATTAAGCAGATTCCCATACTGTGTTCTATAAGAAGCAATTTGATTTTGTATAGCCATGTCATGTTTCATTTCACCATGCACAAAACCAGAGGACAATGAAGCGAAATTATCTAGTTGCTTGATAGCATAATCCAATTCCTGATTTGATATTTGGTAAGCATCAAACTGTACGGAAAAATGATGCAAATACAAGTAAGTAGGAAATCGATGTTGTGAAAACAAGTAGATTTGCAGTTCACACTATAGACTGTAGGTTCTGAGAGAATCCTCTCTGATTATCCTAAGAGAACCAACATAAATCTCGTTAGAACAGAAAGTGAAAAAAATGACATGTAGAGCAAGCTATACGAACTGAAATTCAAATTGTGACCTTTGTTGAGGCTAATGTCCTCTATATCTGACTCCAATAAGTAATATCCTGTTAACTGAGTATTTAATGCAGGCTAAATCTCCTGGTAGAATTATGGATTTTACGCGAGATTATTCAAATTCCTGAACACCAGTTGTAGAGATAATTTGTTAATAATTAATAAAAATCCGCAAGCGTACAGAAAGCAAGCACACGATGAAACAGAGTGAGTGTAAGTTTGTGTGTTAAAAATCCATATATATTTTTGAGAGTTAACTGGGTGTGGATAAATTATCGATTATCGGTACATTGCAACCAATAGGAGGGTAGCTTAAGGGTTAATGTACAGACATGCATTCGATCATACACACCGAAATTAACATGATGAATTAAGTGTCTGAGTTACAATGAGTAGACAAATGATACAGTGGTCAAATGGGCTTGCCACACCTTCAACAATCTGTATTAATTATACTGATATATATTGATAACGAGACATGTGTACAACAGAATACAGGAGTACATACCTGATTGAGCAAACATTGATCCAGTTCATCTGCACCGATAGATAGAGATGTAACAAGTTTCTGAAGACATTCAAACTGTGGAACTATGATAGTATCACGACCAGTCCTTGCTTCAGTAGCTTGTTCTTCAGCAAATTTGTTAATTTGGTTGGCGGCGGTGATACACTCATCGGCCAGGAAAGTTCGTAGTTTTTTTACCATTTCTCGTTGCACCCTGACTGCGTTACAAGTAGACAGCATGACTTTCTCCTTTAAATTACCTGAAAATAAACATATTAAGAAACAAAATAATGTGAAAATCAAGACTAAATATTGAAATATTAATTTGCTAGGCATGAAAATAAACTAGAAACGACACAAGTATTTTTAAGTATGTACAGCATATTTTCAAGTAGTTTAACCAATCGATGATGAACCATTAGCTATAAATTTACAAGCACATTCCAAATACTACAAACAGCAGTGGCTTGATCGTAGCAAGATATGGTTATTTATGATAGGATGACCAGAAACGTCAGTTGTTATTGAGAAACATTTAGTAGTTCAAGGAACTGAATTGATTAATTACTATTCACAAAAACTAGTAAGTACGAATTTCTGTAGTATCCATCCCTAAATGGTTGGTTATTTGTTGATAGCCAATGTTGAGGATTAACAGTTACTTGACAGAATGATTTAGTAAATAAATTTTATATCTAGAATTGGAACACCTTCTTTATGTAAAGGAGAGTGATATTATCCAACCGACCAGTCAGAAATTCCAATAACGTCTTTCACAGTCACTTGATAATTTTAGTAACACCACATTTTTGTAACCCTATAGAATAATTTAAGGTATTTAAGTTGCCAATTTATTTCTAAGGATAATTGATACTGAAATTCTAGTCGAAATCTATGGATACTGTTCTCAAAGTATTTTAATCTGGATAGGAACTAAACAAGTATTTCATTTGTGTAACAGTTTTGTAGAGCACATCAGTAGTAACAGGAAGGAAATTCAATTTAAAATACCAAGTTTTAAGAGAGAAACCTCTGTATGTCTTCTCCTTTCACTGAACTCTATCAGACAGCCAAGTCAGATTCAGCGTTCAGAACAAAGACAAACCATCGTTTGTATTGAATAAAGTGACAGTCTTACAGTGAGATGGCACACAGAATATCCAAGTCGGACCTAACCAGTTAGCAGTGTCCGTAAGCATGAGATGTATCTCCTATCTTGAAAATGGATAGTACTCCTGAATGACTATAAGTTGCCTGTCTTTTATGGAGAACGACTAGAAAGATCATGTATCTGGGTAGTTTTGTGAATGCTAGTGATGAGATTTTAGGTGAGATCAATCTACATAAAGTGGAAACTTGTGTTAATCTTGACAGTCTTTGGTACCATCGTGATGTCAGTTTGGTTGTTAAAGGATGAGTTTAAAATGTGTTCGCGAAAGCAGCTGTTTTAGGCTTGTAAGTTCTTGACATTTAAGAACATCGACTTTGATAGATTGGATGTTTTATGTATATTAAAGTTGGGACTATGGAAAACAGAGGCGATCGGTTTATTATATGACGTGATGGTATGATAGTTGTATAAGATTGGTATCTGTTAGTTCATAACAATTCTTTGACTAGGGTTAGGATTGTGCAATTTAGTAGTTTTGGATGGAAATGGCTTTGAATAGAGGCCAGTGGCGTTCCTGGGGTTTTTCATTAAATTATTCATATTTATTTATTTATTTGAACACATAAATATTGGTACAAGGGGGCACCAGATACATATGCGCCACACAAATCTCATTTGATTTGTGTGAGGGCTGTGATATTGTCCGGGTGCCCGAACCGAAGCAGTAAAGCGAATCACATGAACTGGAAATTTCTGTAAAGTATATTTTGAACTAAATTGCATCTTTTATTAAATACTAGTCTTGTCCATATTAGTTACTGATATCATGACCCCTCTCTCTTTTACCTTTTTAATATGTGGTTGATTATTTTAGTGTTCTAATATAAGATAATTTTATGTGTACTATGAATGAACAAATGAAGTAACAAGGCTTAACGAAATGATACGTGAGTCCGATAAATATCTAAATCTACTACATGTAAGCAAGTTTATAGCTGAATAATGCTGAGTTTTGATATCATATTTAGCATGTCAGTCATTAACAATATCCCACCAAATAATCACGTTATCAAAAAGTGACCTAATCAGTAAATGTATCTTGATTCAAACTTAAGGTACTGATCAAACATCAAGCACTTTTTACAAGTGAAAAGCAACAGTATTAGTGTATCTGCCAAAGGTCAGTGAACTTTCTTATAATTTAACTTGGTGGATTTAAAATACATGGATTCTTGTGTAATTGCACATAATATTCTTACTTACTTGTACTATCCTGAACAAATAGGCAGAAGTCCTTCACTTGTGTAGCAAGCGTTTGAAGGTCACGTGCTATTGGGGTCAGACGCTCAGGCAACCAACTACTATGCAATGTATGCAGACGTTCACGGTTTTCTTTATCAAGGTCAGATAAGCGAACCAGTTTTTGGTGCAGACCATTCACATCACAAACGGCCGAATCAGTTGTTGATAATAATGATTTTGCCTGTTCATGAAGACGCGATTCCGTTTTCTTGTGTTCTTGGCGTAAATAATCCGTTTCTTCATAACGCATTTTTAATTTCAAAAAACGCACACGCAGATTTTCCTAAAAGTAGTAGATGAGAGTTTTCATAAAAGTACAATGGCGAAAGTGGTAGAAAATGTAATTTTTCAGCATTTGTGGCTTACGAAAAGAATTGAATTGGGATTCGTCTGCCAAATAACATCGACATTGCGTGTTAGCCAAGTGCTGTTGCGGGATATCGTCGAGACTATTCATATAATTCACATATTGTCCAAATTGAGAATCGTTATTGCAATGACTGCCAACGATGCACGATTTTCAGACGATGAAACGAGGTTTCGGCAACAGTTTATTCTAAGCACATATTAAACAAACGACTAGTACGCGCAGAACGAGACAAATTAAGGAATGTAGCTCGACGAGATGTATGGACATGAAAGTGAGTCATCAAGAGATTTAAGTAACTAACATTTAGGCTAGTAAGTGATATAAGTGAATATACAGATGGTTGATCGAAGGTAATTCTTGGTATGAGGATATGAATATAGGTGACATTTTAGATTAAATTAACAGTCTGCAAAATAGGTTAGGTGAAGGGCTTTCTAAATTGACACATACAAACGCACGTGGGGGTAAGGGTACATGGTGGATAAAAGCTTATTTATTTATTTAAACACATAAATATCGGTACAAGGGGGCACTAGATATATATGCCCCGACCGTTGTTGCTACCTTGACGTGGTGGTTGGGCTTCCCTATCGTGATGAAGCAACCGAGCTATACTGACTGGAACAACTGTTCCTCAAGGTCCTACCACGTCAGAAAGGTCGGTTGAAGAGCAGTAAGACTAAAAGCAACAAACCCAAGGTCCGAAGGCGAAGTCGTACTGCTGACTGTACAGAGGTGTGACAGCAGTAAGGTGTTTCCTTCAGACAACCAGCATGACAGCGATGCTGCCTTCCCACAAGGAGGGATAGGGTTAGAAAAGGTCGACCGCAAAAATGCACACCTCGCCTTATCCCACGGATATCCGTCTCCGGCGGTAAGGTCTCAATAAGTACGGAGCTAACACAAAAATTGCCCATAAAAAGGTCGTGTTTGACCGACCTCAAGCAGTTGTCCCTTGGGCACTGCGGTCACGCTCACAGGTCACTAAGACCACCTCTAATCCAATTTCCTTTTTAGGTACCTCCAGAAGAACCCTTCCACGGTGTGGGCAACCGGGAAGTGATAACCGCCCTCATACCTCTAACAGCACTCAAGACCACTGTATTCATAACCAACCTCCCTCTTCAATTCCTATTATTCCTCCTACATCGACTTCAAACTCTAAACTTCTTTTTTCGGCTTCCCCCTCAAGTGTCACCATAGCCAACGATTCTAGCGCTCAAAACACTGTCCCAGGGATACTGAAACCTCGCTCCACACTACACATTGGAGCCTTCAATGTACGCACCCTATGTCAAATCGGTCAGCAGGCTTCCTTGGCTAAAACCCTAGAATCTCGTACCATTGATGTATGCTGTGTCTCCGAAACACGCATACAGGATCCCAGTGTGGTCATTCACTTGACCTCACCTCGGCAAAACGGAGAGCCAACGAGATACACCCTCTGTGTATCTGGTGACCCGATGGCCAGTTCTCGTGGACTGGCAGGAGTAGGGATAGCACTAAGCACGAGGGCGGAACAAGCACTGTTAGAGTGGATCCCCGTCAACAGTCGTCTATGTGCTGTTCGGCTAAACGGCTCCGTAAGAACTCGGAAGGATAGGGACACACGTCGTTGCCTTTTTGTCGTTTCTGCCTACGCTCCCACCGACTGCAGCTCAGATGAAATGAAAGATGAATTTTACAGAAAGCTATCTGAACTTCTTCAGAAAGCTAAACGGTCAGACATAGTACTCGTAGCAGGTGACTTTAATGCCCAGATAGGTAGTTTAAACCAAACAGAAAGGCATTTATGTGGGTATTTTAGTATACCGGCACAGCGAACAGATAATGGTGATAGTCTGCTGCAACTATGCTCAGACAATCGTTTATTTTTAGCAAACACAAATTTTAAACATGAGGAGAGACATCGTCTAACATGGCGGCCCCTACACCAAACCTACGATGGACTCAAATAGACCATATTGCCATCAGTCATCAATGGAGAGGGTCGGTAGAAGATTGTCGCTCATTCTGGAGTACCTGCTCGGACTCTGACCATGCCCTAATACGGGCACGCATCTGCTTGCGCCTCACTGGACGCAAAAAAGCCACATTAAAAAGACCCATTAGAACTGAGTTGAGTAACGAGAAAACCAAAAGTAGGTTCCAGGAACAACTGGGGTCACACTTAGATAGTTCTGAAAACGAGGCTGACCCAGATGTTGCTTGGAAAGATATACAAACAGCTGTGGAAACAGCAATGAAATCTATTAGTAACTTAAACCGCAGAGTTACAAAGAACCAGTGGATTTCTTCAAAGTCTATCACACTGATGGATTCTCGCAAACTCGTCCCATCAGGTTCCGAATATGATGAAGAGCGACAATAAATCAGATCTAGGTTAAGAAAAAGTCTAAGAAACGACCGTGAGCAGTGGTGGGCAACGAAAGCAAAAGAGATGGAAAAGGCGGCGACTATAGGGAACACAAGACAGCTTTACAGACTAGTAAAAGAAACTGGAACTAATAAGTCAAATGTAAGTGAGATTATTTCGGAAAAAGACGACACTGCCATCTGCTCCCAGTCCAGACGTTTAGAACGATGGGTGGGACATTTTAGGGAACAGTTCAGCTGGCCTTCAGCTACTCTACAACTACCCTCCATTCCCAGACAGTGTGTATGGAACATTGAAGTAGGTCCCCCAACTCTTGCTGAAGTTCAAAAGGCTATAGTTAATCTGAAGCGAGGAAGGGCAGCTGGTCCAGATGGATTGGCTCCAGAAGTCTTTAAGCATGGTGGTTCAATTTTAGCGATTAGGTTGACTAATATTTTAGCTAAGATCTGGGAGTTAGACGTTATCCCATCTGACTGGTCGCAATCACTTATCGTCCCAATATATAAGAAAGGGTCAAAATCATCCTGTGACAACCATAGAGGGATTAGTTTAACTAATATAGTATCTAAAATACTAGCCTCGATAATTATCAGACGCCTAACTAAGACTCGTGAACTGCAAACACGAGAGAACCAAGCTGGCTTCAGACCTGGTCGTGGCTGCATCGACCACATATTCACCATTCGTCAGGTTCTAGGACACAGGCATACTTATCGACGTCCGACAATGGTGGTCTTTCTTGACTTAAAAGCAGCATTTAACTCGGTAGACCGCGAGATTCCGTGGCAGTGTCTGTCATTGAAATGCGTACCTCAGAAGTACATAAACCTTGTGAAGGCTCTTTACCCGAACACTACTAGTCGAGTAAGGGCTTATGGCGAACTGTCATCTACTTTTGCAACCTCAAGGTGTCCGTCAAGGCTGTCCACTCTCTCTATTTTTGTTTAACTTCATCATAGACCTACTGATGGAAATAACGTTCTCGTCGACTGAATTCTCGGGCATTGATCTCCTTCCAGGAGGTCCACTTGTCGACTTAGAATACGCAGATGACATAGTCCTGTTTGGTGAAGACGCTGACAAAATTCAGAGTCTTCTGGTAGCACTAAGCAACAATGCCAGAATGTTTGGGATGCACTTCTCTCCCTCTAAATGCAAGTTTTTGCTTCAGGACTGGCCTGCGTCAACACCTGAACTAGGGATAGGGAGTGAAGTGGTCGAACGCGTTGACAACTTCACTTATCTTGGAAGTCTGCTCAGCTCTAATGCGTTGGTGTCTGACAAAATCTCAGCACGGATTCGAAAAGCTCGTTTGGCTTTTGCCAACTTACGTCACCTATGGCGAAGGCGAGATATCCGTCTATCAATAAAAGAACGAGCATACCGCGCGGCAGCCCGTTCTGTTTTAATTTACGGCAGCGAAACATGGCCATTAAGAGTAGAAGATACTCGTAAGCTACTAGTATTTGACCACAGATGCCTCAGAAATATTGCTGGCGTCTGCTGGGATCACTGTGTAAGTAATAGTGAGGTTAGACGCAGGGTATTAGGTAATGATGGTAAATCAGTTGATGAGGTTGTTAATCTTCATCGACTGAGATGGTTGGGCCACGTGTTACGTATGCCCGAACACCGATTACCACGACGTGCAATGCTAACCGGTGTTGGAGGTGGTCGGACGAGAAGTAGGGGCGGCCAAACCAAAACGTGGCATCAGTGCTTGAAGTCACTAACCTCTAGTCTGAGCCATGTTGGTAGAGTCAGACTACATGGTTGGGATCCGTGTGACTATCGTAACCAATGGTTGGAGACTCTTGGTGACATGGCTCAGAGTCGATCACAATGGCGTAGGTGTATACACTCTCTATCTTCCCTCAAACTAAGAGATTAAGATCGCTTCATATCTTTCTTCCTATGCTATATCCTTATTGCAATCTTTCTTTGATACATTACCACCTTTGACTTAATCACTCCTATGAATCCGGTGTTCATCTTGTTGTGCTAATGCGGTATGGCAACTTGGACCGATGTATATATGTGCCTGGTCCTACGTTGTAGCTGACTGACTGAGATATATATGCACCACATAATAACAATGAGAATGGGAAGAAAAAAAGAATGTAAGGTGCGTACAAGAGAGAAGAAGGGGAAAAAGAAAACAATGACGACCACAGATTAGTATGTGGTAGTGTAATAATAATAGGGGAAACGGAAAGGTACAACCAGAAAGAACTCTTTCAGTTAAGGTTACAACCACTTTTTATGTAGAAAGTAAAAGGTTGCAGCAGGATCGCCACCTGCTTCTATTCTGAGCCATATCTGATAACGTCTCTAGCCACTGTGCTACACCATCTCTCGGACCCCAAACAGGGAGTGGGGAAGGGCCAACAGAAGCTAGCCCTATGCAGCCACGACACCATGTCATACACTGACCACCTCTCCGCCTTCTCCAACCAGTCCCAGAGTCGGCAAACAATGCACGACGTGGAATTCTCTGGGATGACATTCGTAGAACATATCCGATCCACCGAAGTCGACGTTTCAAGATGGTGACACCATTTGGATCATCGTCTCTGCGCCCGAAATCACGATGCCGAACCTCTGCATTACTAACATGAAGTTGCCACCAAATGTCAGCAATCCTTCGAAGACAACGATGATGGAACACAGAGAGTCGTCTAACATCCTCAACTCGGAGAGGCCAGGTTTCACAAACATAGTTTATTTATTTATTTATTTGAACACATAAATATTGGTACAAGAGAGCGCCAATATATATGAGCCTGTTGCCGCAGCAACAGGTCAGTTGAACTGCTCTTCGAAGAACTCTGCCCATCGTCCAAGACGTCGATGGATGTTAGTGATTGGCATCCCATCATCCTCGCAGATTGTTTCACTCACACCAGACTTCTTGCTGCCAGTGGCTCGGATGAGTTGAAAGAGCTTCCGGCAGTTACCAGATGCAGCTGCTGCTTCCAGTTCATTTGCACGCCCCGACCACCAAGCCGCAAGCGGCTTTACTCACCATTTTGATGGCGTCATGAAGATGCAACCAATGCTCATCTATATTTTTCGGTGGAATGGTAGCTAGCCTAGAAGCTAGCTCGATTCGATAATTACTTGCAACAGAAATTGCAACCAACTTGCTAACATCAATCCTTCGGTGGCGGTCACTTCGTTGTCCACTGAAAAATAAGGTGAGATTGGTGCAGACTAGGGCATGATCAGGGTCCAGGTAGGTACTCCAAAAGAAGCGGCAGTCTTGTACACAACCAAACCAGTGGTAGCTGATCGTGATGTGATCAATCTGACTCCAGGCTTGAGATACAGAGGGAGGACGCCAGGTGGCACATAGGCGATGACTGTGTCGAAAGTTAGTGCTATCCAGAAACAGGTTGTGATCTGTGCACAGTTGCAGCTACTAAATACTTAATGAAACTTACTGCATCCATCTCTTAGTCTTCTTTATCTTAAGATTAGAGTTTAAAGAACACAGAAATTCAGTTAGTTATCGTATACAGGCAGGGACAAATGCTTATTGCTAAAATCAAACTAACACTTTTACCAGGTACTTGGGTATGAGTCATTTTGATTGTGAAGCTAATGGTACTACCCAATTGCCTAAACGGAAGTCAAGTGCTACTAGCACTTGGGCCGCCTTTCCACAAATGTACGTTGGCTCAAGTTGTCAACCACATCGAAACGGCTCGGAGAAATTAACTTAACGAATCGGAACAACTGTAATACCAATGATAGTAAGAAAGATCAAACCTTGAGAATATGGTTTGAGAAGATAAAATAAAAGGATGTGCATGAAGCAATACTAAAAGTCAATATCTAGAGGAAGAAAAAGAGACTGAAATCTGAGCCGTATCACCTAACATTTTCAACCACTGATTACAATTATTGCGTGAATCCTACTAGGCACTTTATATGTGCATGGTATTTGTACTGACTAATGATTCATCCGTACTTGTTTAAACTCCCAAATGCCGTGGTACGGCCGAAGTGAGGAGACTCCGCTATTCCTCTCGAAATGCTCTCACATGCACACACGCATACAGCCACTGCCAGGGAGGTCCTAGTGGAGGCGGGGGGAATGAAATTAAGAGGACGAAAAACGAATGTCCGGGGCTTTAACTGGGTCGGTAGACATGGAGAATCTACGCAGGGGAGTTGGAAAACCCTGATTTCAAACCAGTGGTGCAAATAGGCTCCAGGATCGTGAAAGAATAAATGACGTGTGAACCCACTGTCGGTCACCGGATCCCATGGGACTGAATCTATTAACGTTGCTCCACCGCCTTGTGGATTAGATCTCTAGTTCGAAAACTCGGGGAGTTGTCCTCTAAGAGAACCACTTGCTTAGATTTGGGTGCCTGGGCAGTATTCCAGCCCTCACACAAGTCACTCAACTTGTGTGGCGCATATATATCTGGTGCCTCCTTGTACCAATGTTTGTATTTAAATAAATAAATGACTTAATTATGTGTTTATTACGAATTCCAAATATAATACGTCCGAATGTGATCATCTAGTTCTACCTGCCTTAAAATACACGATTTCGGGAATTATTAGTTAGGAAATCAATTTGAATACTTCTAATCATCGTAATTTGCTAACATGATTCAGTTAAAAAGTTGAGGGCTTCATGGACCGACCAAACACCTTGGATCAACCGCCCTCAGATTTTTCCCGAATTAATCCTATACCACCCAACATTCCAACTCGGTGTGTGGTACGTCTGCGTAATGAGCTGATTATTCTCAACTTCAACTTCAATACGATGAATGAGACTGCCTGTATCTTTTTCTTCCTTGTCAGATAGCTAAAGTGATAAGTCCAAGTTTATACAGAAGTTCTTCTTGACAGAATCAAGAATAATTAATTTACATTTGCATTAATTCGATTATTCAATGAATATTGGTTACAGAAATTTACCAATCTGAGGAATTACCATTGAACACAAGATTACAATGCATTAGTCAACATAATGAAAAATGCACTGGAAATCAAATTACTAGTTGCATATTGAGTAGCCGATACAAGTGAACACACATTTAAAATCAATGAACAAAATCCATTAAAAATTAATACAATGGAAATATGTTGGGGGATAACTAAACGAAAATCGTTTTAAGTTAGTATAAAATTCTTAGATTTGCTTTCTTTCACATACACTATCATTTGAGATTTCACTAAGCTAACAGATTAAGTAAGGTAACACACCCCAGCCACAGTCGATGAAGATTCATAACCTCATTACTGGATTTGCAATACTGGCTTCATACCTAAACCTAATTCCGAGTATTGCTACCACAGTTGTTTTAAAACACACCAGATTATACATCTTTTACTTTCATATGCCATGCTTTGGAGTCATAAAGTAATAAAGAGTAGACTGATGCGCGGTGTACTCACTCTTTGGTTAGCAGACGAACATCTCATCTACATTACAATTGATGCGAGATGCCAAAAGATTTTTTAAATACGTGTCAATGTTTCGTTAGGATCCAACACACCAGGGTTGGTAAGACTTTCAAAATAAATAAAGGAATTCACATAGCAATACTATAACCCACTGATTTGCAAAAGCAAAAAAGAACTCACTAAATCTTTTCCATAAGCAATTAACTCATTCTCCACTTCTTCCTTACGCATCCGAGTTTCACTGAGTTCTTCTTGAGTAACAGTGAATAATTCTTGAACTTGAGCGATTTCCTCTTCCAAGATTTCTCGTCTTTCTTCAAGTTCACTAAAATGTCAGAAATTCAAAATATCAAGAAAATGAGGACTAACAACACACACATATTTTAATATCTACTGAAAGCGATAAGGACTGAGCAGTTTTGCCAAAGTGTCACTCTGTTTGTACCCAAAAATCACAGATAGTGAATATCATTTCAGTGTTTAAAATTTATTTTGGAGTTCTCTTATTCAATCAAAGGCAACCTAAATGGGATGAGAAATATCAAACATAATAGGAAGTAGGGACGACTTGCCGATAGTAGCTGGCTACAGTGACATACGGATCAAACTTGTACACCCTAACAACTAATCAACACTTGCTTTTCCATATCATATTATACTAAGAGGATCATTGGAAAATTACTATGGTCAAAAGCAACAAATCCCAGGTTTAAGGATGAATCCATTCTATCTGCCAAACCAGGATGTAGAGGCAGTAAGGTTTTTCACAGATGACCAGTATCCCCAACGTTGCTGGCCTTTTATACACAATTACGCTCCTAGATAGATGAGACCATCGATCAACTTTTGAAATTTATTTAAATGTTTCCCATAATGCGAGCAACAGGGAGGTATCACTGGCCAAAGAGGGACGTGGGGGGGTAGCACAATATTGATTGGATAAAAGCACGTTCCATCCAGGATTGTTTTGGAGCACGCTGGTTGGCTATTCAGTAATTAATCAGCACTAGCGGATAACTGGAGAAAACTAGAATCTTCTCGTGTAAAATTACCAATCCACTAACGCCTTTGTTACTGTGACTCTTTTTACTATTTAACCTAGTTTATTTGAAGTATAATCACGTTTCTATTTAACCGTGTTCTGATATGGGGACTAGTCGGGTGAAGTGGTGCCTGAAGAATACTAAGCAATGAGAGATCTCAACATTAGGCCATTCCGTTCATTACTAACTAATTCACTGAGTACTTGGGTATGAGCCACACTTTCAGTGTGATAACTAGTGACACAGACCAAAGTAGACAGAACGGGTTTCGAATTCTTTGAAAATTTTACCACCGCTTATTTTCGTCACCAATATTTCCTTATTTTCTTGTAACCAGTACTTCAGGTTAGAAAATTATTTTTTTACCTATTTTTTACTTTTGTTGGTTAACTTTTTAATGCAATCTAAACTGACTAGTTTTAGAATCAATGTTTTAAACACACCTAGTTATTTAAAAAATGAAGTAAAACATGATATAATCTATTCAGTCGAATGTAATTTAACTGACCATTAGCTGTAACTACGTGAGAATTATGAATGATGAGACTAAGTAGCGGTGTCTAAAGGAAGTCATACTCGGTCTTCTCGTGCGAAGTTTTAAATGTATTGCCTTCGTACTTCAAAGGCTTTACCACCGGGGATGAGGATCTATGGGGAAAGGTGAGGTGTGACATTTCCTAACACCGTCCTTCCATTATGAGAAGGCAGTGTCGCTGCAGATGCCGGTTATCAGATAGAAACAAGTTACCATCAGCACACTCTCGTAGACTGAGAAAAATGAATTTATACTTACATCTTAAGTTGCTGCTTCTAGTTTTATCGTTTTCCAACAGACCTATCTGGGACGGTAGATTCTAAAGGAACAAGTGATCTACACAATATAGCTCGATTATGTCATAACAATAAACAAGTCCGACAGTTGCATCAAGATATCGGCTAGTCAGTGAGGCCTCAATATGCACATAATTAACTGGTCTTTTTACAGAATGAAAGTTGGCATATTCTAGTGATAAACCGTGTCACCAAGTTGAGGTACTTTTCAACAATTACGTGGACAGTGTAATACGAAACTCAACACTTATGATAAGTTATTTCAACTAAACATAAGTGAAACAAATAAACAGATAGACTTACCATATACGAATTCTTTGTTGGGCGAGTTGAGACTGCAACATCTGATAGTTTTCCTCATTTACGAAAATTCCATTTTTCGTTCTTGCAGCTTCAAGGTCTCGACGTAAACGCTCTAGCTCTTCGTTATAGCCCTTCACCAAATCAGTTTTATTAAGTCTCGCGTTAATTTCAGGTCGGTTCTCAATGTTTTTGGCTCTGTGAGCATAGTCCAGAGTTGACAAGGTTTCTTCCAAAGAAGTCATAGCAGGGCTTATAGTGGCAATTATTGAGGTTTTGGTACGTCCTCCAAGTGAGTCCTAAAATAACCGGGCACGGTTAGACATACACGGCCTATGTAGACAGGTGACAAGACCACCTATCACATGCCTTAGTAGATTGTTTGAGGAACTTTTTATTTTATTTGAACACATAAATATTGGTACAAGAGAGCGCCAATATATAACTGCTTTTGACCTCTTATTCAGAAGGAAAGATATTGAGATAAACAACCACGTAACTGCTTATTTACAGACAATCACACAAAAAAGTGAATCATCTGTAGCCTAAATAATCCTCCGGTTAGGGCCTATGGAACAACCAATACTGTAAATCTAATAATTCTACAACACAATACTTCACGTAATCTATTGAAACTGCTTAACCGGAATTGGACACAATTCAGAGCAAAAGTTAAGTGAAAACTAACAAGATGTTACTTTATCCTTTTGGCAAGATTCAATAGTGATGGGCACATGGTCTTTTGGATTGCATATTCTAGTCCGAAAGTCATAGAAAAAATTATGCGTCCTGAAAAAACCATTTACTGGGTATATACATAAAACTGAAATGTAGAGGCATCGAACACCTAAAGTGCTTAAATGCATATCCTTGTACATACTGATGATTCACTGGTGCACAAAAGGTCTATCTGTAGCTTTCTCGAACCATTTACACAATAGAAGTTAAATTGATTTTTAACTGGAAAAAAACAGAAGACAATGAAGGTTTTGGTTACCTGTAGCAAACGTGTAAGTTTGCTTTCTCTATACGGTATATGAGGAGCGTGTTCCACAAGTGAAGTTATTACACGACCCAGAGTCAGTAAACTTTGATTGATTGATCCGGCCTCACGTGCTCGCTTTTCAACAGCACCTGATCTCCCAACATTTTCACTACCAGCAAGGTCTACTAAGTGCAATTTTCCAATACGCAGCAATTCTTCACTAGTAATCGCATTTATCTCCTTTATATGGACAGTAACCGTGAAAATAGAGTGCGAGCGACTAAAAGTAAGAGACAAATCCCACGTACCTGGACTGAGCATTTAAAAGAGTACAAGCAGTTTGACGCCTAGCTATTCCTCGCTCAATAACACTGTAAACGTCATCCTTGTCCAAAACCACCACCTCCCGAAGGCCTTTGACAATAACAGAGCCCTTACGGTTTACATCGTCGTATATTGTTAAACGTGTGACATCCTCACTGGCAGACAGAAGGTCAAATAACTCCTCATTATAAACTTCTAGGAAAGATACGCGAACAGAAAAGTCAGAACCCTGGAGGATTATTACTTTCGTTAAGGACAACATACATTTGATTGCAGCGTTTCAAACAAGTGACTTAGGGCGCGAGGAATAATCCCTGCGAGTGGATCCGTTTCCCACTCATAACGAAGCTTGTCAGACCTTTCACCAGTCATCGTAAATGTTTTACCACTACCTGTTTGACCATAACTATAAAGGTTAATTAGATGCATTAAAGTTTACGCGAAAATTGTGCAATTATAGCCCAAAATTATTTCCTCAATCATTGGAGCAACCATACTTTTGTAGACGTCGATTTGCTTCGAGTATTGATTGAAGACATGATCAAAGGTGAAAACCTTTGACATACTTTTATCCCTGACTGTTACTTTTTCCCGGCTACACTCCACACATGACCGCACGGCCTTTTCCAGCTCCTGCTTATTGATAGGCCTGACCAGAATCAACACATTAAATGCAGGTGACATACCGACAACGAACCGCTACTCGAATATTTTGTTGGCATTCTCGAGTCGACATCATTCGAAACGAAACAAGCGCTTAAGACAGATAAGCTTTTAGTTGATACGGTCAAACACCTCAATCGGTAAACTTTAAACTCTAACAGTTAGGGTAAGACGAGCATTTTTCTCCGTGATATGAATTCGAATAGTAAGAGATAGGTTTTGGATAGAGAGTTATGTTACTTGAAAATGTGTGGCAAGAACAAATTAGTCAATATTAGGAATAGCGAGATGTAACACGATAAGTACTAGGATAATTAGTAGAAACATTTTAAATTCACGGGACTACAAGATTATTCTGTCAAGCGTTATCTGACGGAATATGTGAATATCAAGTGAATTACTTCAACCCAGTTGATTGACTAATTCAAGTGTGTTGTGTTTTAGTCATTTTACTGTTTTTGTCTGGTTGATTGTCAAGATTTATATCTTTTGATCAGTCTTTATGATTATATCGGTCTATATAAGTTTGAGACGTGTTGACTGACTCTTTGGACTTTTTGGATTTACTTCAGTGCATATTAGGCTGGTCTAAAATAATACTTGATTTATTATATCCCAAAGCAATTACTAGTGAAACTTATGTCAATGTCGATATAGAGAGAATTCGGTTATGGGGATGTCTGGTTCTAGTATAATTCCAATAGTAGTATAACATCACTCAACTAGTATCTGTTCAGTTCTATAGTCCTTTGACTACCATTAATACCACCGTAAATTTCAGTTTATTCAAATACTGGAATATGCATTCAAGACTATTTGAATCGGGGTTCTTAACTAGTTTATTCATTCTCAATCGTTTAGTTGAAGATGACTAATATAATAGCAACTTCACCACATTTGCTACATCAATAGGGTTAACATTGGTCCTTCCCGTGAAAGACTCCGCAGGATGGGACGTTATCACTGGACTCGGTAGGGAAACCCACAACTTACCAATTCAAACTGTGAGACATATTGCCTAGATTTCTGTGTCCTCCCTTGTTCGTTGTATCCTAGTCAACTTTCCTCTTAAATTTAGTTTATTACTAAAGGATATCTTTGATCTGGTGGAGTGGAAGGTATGATGACCAATATGATATATCAAGATTACACGACAATTAATATGTCCACACGGCACTGGTTTGTAATTCAGAGATTTTAGACATCATGAATGTGGTTTGTATCCTAGATTGAGTATCTTCTTGGTCACGCTTATTTGAACACGTTTCAAGGAAATGATATTTTTCGTAAAGTAAGGGAATAAAATAGTCAACTCGGACAAGTGTCCCTAGACAAATCTATGGATCTAATACAAACATGATGGTTATTGTTCAGCGAGATCACCGAGCTATTTTATTTACCCAACTGTATTATAATACAGGATTTATCGAGTAAAAAACTATGTTGCGATATAGAGAGTAGAGTAGTTATGAGATAGTTAAGGAGACTTATCATTTGTCCTTTCCATAACTTTCACGACTTTGTAGGGCCAGCGAAATGTCACTAAGCCCTAGCCAAATCAATGGCAGTATGGACATCGGCATCAACTGATAATACACTTATTCTACTATCGCTATAGCATCATTACTCTTGCGGCAAACTAAACATTGCTCATCGGAGGAACTGAATTACTTGTCAAAGCCATATATTTCAGGGCGACTTGATAGAACAATTAGACGCCTTGTTCTTTTCATTATTTCTATGGTTACTCGCTTTACGTTTAACCAACGTCCTACTAATATATTATTACTCGCTGTCTTCCCGATCAGTTTCTGCCGCCTACTTTCCATTTTGTTTTACAGCTCGGCAATACCCGGAGGATTCATATGAATCATTTGGTGATATGGGTGCGCAACAACTCCTAACGTGTTTGGTACCGATTCAAACGGCTGTTGAATCTGGTGGGAGAGTATTGTAGGGTCAGCGAAATGTCACTAAGCCCTAGCCAAATCATCCGGCAGTTGGGTCATTGAATATCGGGCAAATCATCGAGCCCGGTCAAGGGCAACCAACGTGCATCAGTTAATCGTATGCTATGGACTGGCCCATGCGGCAGTGGTCTTACTTTCACTTGTATTTACTTTAGTTAATATATTTCTGTAATAACGTCCTCTGTGTTGTTCAGTCTTCAAAGCATCTATGGTACCTTGATATGTCGATAGGGTAGTCCACGTAAGGTGCTGACCATGAGGTGTGACTTCGACATTAGCTACTTTGTCACATCATTCACGTCAAACTCGAATGGGCCTTCAGTCTTTCCGACATAGATCATCTACGTTGGTGATTTATAACTTCATATAGCAGCGAAATCGGTTGGTAGTTGTAGGCTTTTACCTTGTCGTCTTCTTTGTGCGAGTGTAGAAACGAACTCCTTTCAACGAAAGTAACCCATTCTTGCACTGAGCAATTGAGTTAAGGAGTAGAGGGGACAATATCGATCACCACATTCTATCAGAACTCTCAGTCTAAGTACATAAAAACCGGGAGATTATATGACTTTAGACGCCTCAAAAGTGACTTGATTTTAGAGACTCACAGTTCAAAGTTTTTATTTTGCCGTGATGGATGGATAGATAGTTTATGGATAGCACTGTGTTAGGACGGTAGGAACTAGTGGGAAGTTCTTTGGACCTTAGCCTAAGGGTGGCAATATTTTGATTGTGTACTATTCCGGTTCATAATAAGTAGTGGTATGAACCTGGCTCTTCAAAAAATTGTGTGGCATGCTTTACCAGACGAAAATGACAGGTTATTCTGTCAAATTCTGTCTTATAAGTATGCCTATTATGTATTGATTTATAGTTCGACCAGCTACATGCAACGTTGTGGTGATGTCATTCATTCCAGTAACGTGCCTATTGCTGATACATCTGCGGGAACTAGATCTCAGCTCGGTGAATAGCTTAGAAGTTTTCGTGTATGAAATGTTAACAAAACCTCAGATTGCTTACAAATGCCATAGTCAGAGATTATTATATAGTGTGCATATAACTGGTAAATCATTCATGAGGATAAAAAAAGTAATCAAAGGCAAGGTTGCTTAGTTCCAAAAGGTATAAGACTAATAAATCGTTAACCTCCTATAATCGGTTCAGTCCAGCCTATAGCAGTGTTCATCTAGTCTGAAGCGGGTAAGCTGAGATGCGTTTCAAATAAGCTTACTCCTGTTATCTAGTTTCTAATATCGAGATTAAGTTTGAAATAGGTAAATAAAAAGAGCTTAGAAGCGGTTGACTCACCCCAGGGGAGCAGGAGCTTCGGGTGATCTCGAATATACACATAATGGTCAGGATCCAAGATCAAACTTCACACTGCTTTACATTATACCGTATGTTACTGATGCTGGTAATGTAGATTTTGCGTGGGTTGATGTGTCAATAATGACCGTATCGGGTCGGTCATTTGAAACATGTGGATATTGTCACTGACAGTTATAATAAGACAAGCCTCACGCAGGACCATTATACATAGATGCTTACCGTGTATTAGTTCTCTGAGTTCGAAGATTATCAAACACAAACATTTGAAGATAAAATCTAAATACAGAATGTAAGAAACACACTGACGAAGCAATCTGTATCTGAGTGCACGGCTCAGTCCAGCAGTTAGCTTATTTATGGACTGATGCCACGATTTGATATGGTCTTCCAAATCTTTTTTATGACTTACTCCTACAACATTTATCATCGTACACCAAAGGAAACAGTGGACAGACATACGTGTTACGTGCCGCAGTTATCTCAGTTGGTATAGACCTGTAGAATTATGGTCTACTACAATTTTAGTACTGCTCTAATAATAAACCTAACCATCGCATCGTAAGTCACCAATACATGATGGAGAACAAGCTTTGTCAACCCCGAGAAACACAAAAAAAAGTAAGTTCAACCTACAATCTCCACTGAACTCTATGGAAAAGAAATTCTATTTTCAAAGTATGAGTAAATCTAAGCACAAAAGACTATTCAACACAAGAAATATATTAGTTAAATAGGCCACAACTTTCTAGGTAGGTAAATTTTCGATGTAGCAGTAATGGCGGTTATATCACTATGGATGTGAAAAAAATAATGCAACTCAAAAAGCAAAGAATCTAAATGAAGATTACAGTATGACGCACATGGCAACATGAAATAAATAAGCAAAAATGAACGTTCAGTAGTAGGTCATAGAATAAAATTTCATACACTTTCAGAGTTGTAAATAGAAACCATTAACAATTATTCTTTATAAAAATATGATATTATGGAAAATATAAATATACATGCTTCTTAGCGAAGGTAAATACACAGAAAAGCAAAAATTAAAATAAATCACACTTATTGAATAGAAATAGAGACAACAGTTTATGGAAGTAACTAATTATCATTAAAGAATACTGCAGACATTGAGTGTGCAAGATGAATAAAGACCAAATAACATAGAGACAATAGTTGCATGTATATCGAACAAGAAAACACGAAGTTATGGTCGAAAAATGGGTGACCCCAAGTCGTACCTTAAATAGAAAGAAACAAAAGCTCAACATTCCATTTTACTTTAGGCATAAAGAAGCTAAAAACTGGTGCAACATTAACTAATCAGTAGGAATAGGAAATTTATATAGGACGTTATTTAGTAAAATCAACCTTGGTGGTTCACCAGCCAATCAGAAAGATGTTTATTTTTAGAAAAGATTAGTGATAGGAAGCAATACAATCACAGTGAAAAAGTAGTTTCGATATGATATAACGACCCTTACAAGTTGAGTTGTTCATTATAGTAAAAGAAAAAGATTTATAATCAAATAATGAGAGCTTAGATAAATTTATGAGTTAGGGTAAGAACGGTTGTGGTTGGAAGCTTTAAAGTAGGAAAATACGCTTGGGCCATACGAACGTCCTTGACTATGGATTGAGTCATTTCAAGTATTCTAATTTATAAGCTGCATTAGTGAGCAGAGATTTCATTTAATCTAGTTTACGCACAATCTCATATTCACTATGTGGTTGCGTAAAAGATATTTACATTAATTCTCAGTATTTTTATAACTAAATGTTGACGATTTCCCTTATTCCTAATAAGACACATGCCGTCTTTCACTGCGATCTGAATTTTGCACAAAGCCTGAGATGTTACTATGAATTTAATTGGTCCATTTAAGATCGTCAGTATAATTTAGTTTTACCCGTTATTTGATTTGAACTGTAGGGAAACATCCATTTTGTTAAGCACCGAAAGTCAAAACAAATACTGACAAACAAAAATTAAGCATCTACATGAACGTCATAATGGTTTCTCACTTGCGGGGAATATAGTTTTAGAAGAATAATCCTAAAATATATCATGAACAAAAAATAATTTGTCTCGAAACATGCAGAAAATATTTTGAGGTATACAAGTGTAGTTGGTTACAACCAAAACCTTTCACACTTGGAAGTCGATAAATTTGTTGTTAACTCTTGTGTTATTAACCTGAGTAAATAGCTTGATTTATATTATTTTCCAAGGAAAATCTCGCTTCATTTAGTCGCAAAGTCTCCAATAGCAGATAGTGCTTCACTTCAGAAGCCAATTGGTGAAAAAATATTTAAAGATAGACATTAATCAATGGACCAGATTCATAAAACATCATGCATAATCTCATCATAACAGATATCATTAGTTGAATAGATGTACCTTCACATAGGCAGAAACCATCAGGTTGAAGTGACTAAAAATAATCTGAACAATGAGCTTATCCGACTCCATCTTCCATATATTGAGGGACAAAACAACTAAACATGATATTCACCATGTGTTTAGCTGGAATTCAACTATCCGGATTGAAAGTAATCTCTGAATACACGTATGAATACATTTTTCCAGTAAGATTGGATTTTATGAGGATAAAAAACACATATAGTGTTTATATGAATGACAAATATTTCACAAGTGGAGTGAAATACTTCGATAGTTATGATTGTTGCCTTAGTTCTAAAAAGCAATACAAACGTCTACATAAGCATATTTATTTTAAAAAAACAATAAGAAAATAAAGCATTAACCTTACCACTTAGTATCAGCTTTCCCGTCTACTGAATCAATAAGATTTATCGACAAAGTTCCGATGAAATGCGTTTTTCCACTACGTGTAAAACGCCCAACATGATTTTTGATATCCAGCCTTAGAATGGTTAATGGAAGGTGGTCAGCCTCAATCGGAAACTGAAAACTGAAGTATAAAAGAGAGGAAAATAATATCAAGTAGACGTAATTAATAGACAATTGTATATAAAGAATAATTGAAGGTAATACACTGTGAGATCAGTACTGTGTTTTCTGAAACCGAAGTTAATAAACAGAGTAGTAGTGGTACTGATCTGAGACTACCACGTTTTTAGATAATACTATAGTTTAAACAACGCAGATTATTAAAATATATGTAAAATGTGATCGATAGACGAACCCAACAATAATAAAGTGAAACGCCCACCACCACATTAACTCCCTTTGACCTTGTGTGACTGTATCTCTTTATTAACCAATCACAGTTTGATGTTCATCGTAAAACAATATTTGCTTTGTTGACTCATTTTTACTATTCTCTGGCTACTGTTCGGTATGTTATTTGTCTGTTTTTCCCTGTATTAATAGACCGTACTGTTTGTTTGTACAGTAACGATGTTAATTTATGTTTTAGAAACAGATAAAGTTTGTCTAGCCAAATAGCTTGCTTGTTCTGACTTGGGCCAAACCAAGGCTCTGTATTCGACGGTCTAGGGAATAGCTCAGAATTAAACCTGTAGGAAATTGCTTCCTACATTATATGTTCATGATCTGACAATATCCATCAAAGGTACTTTTCCAACAAAACTGTTTTTAGAATGAACAGAAAAAAACTTCGAACGGTATAGTACCTGAACACAGCATATTAATTTGGCGAGTACAGTCACTTCCGTAAATATTTAAACGTACGTATATATTCCATACATACAGATGGAAACTATAACATGTGAGATGTTACCTATCTTTTTTATGTATTGAGTAACAGATGAGGAGAAAAACCTTTAATTAAAACTGAAACATTGTTACTTATAATTTAGGAAGTATATGTTCAACAGTTATGAAAAATATGTGTCACTTTTGTATTTGTTCAATTAGTTCAATCTATAAACAATTCTCACCACTGATTCCCAATCAATGGAGTTCTTTGGTTGCATGAGAAATTAATAAAATTAATCATATGTGAGGTTCTCATTACATCACCAATCATAGGTAGGTAGCAAATGAAAGTGATAGGAGCACTTGGGGTGTAAAAATATTAGTGACATAGAAATACATGTAATCAGTAACGATTATAAACTTGGGAAATTTATGCGTGTTACAGGAACAGACAAAAATTCATCCCAAAAGAGAAACAATATATATTCTCAGGATTTGAAGCAAGATACTTAAAAAAAATGATATGCTTATTTTTAAGGCCAAGGTAGCACGACAATAGAAAGTAAAAGTGGTATCATATGAGAAAATATCTAGAAATTGAGACAGTGCAGAGCATTCCGAAGACTTAGAACGCAAATTGATGAGTACATTGAATCGATTCCTAAAAAGTGTAGCACTTTCTTGAGGTAAAATGAGTACATTTTTATTGATAATATTTTAAGAATAACACAGTAACATTATGAAAACGTATAATATTAAGTAGTAATTTAATAATTCAAAGTCATTATCAACCGTTTAATTTACTTTAATCTGAATGTTCACTTATAATACCGGATGACAAACTAAGAATTAATAACAAATATCTTATATAATATACACATACACATGTACTAACTTACTTTTCTTCGTACTTTGGATCCAAATTATCTTTAACAGTTTTAGTCTTTTTTGAATCACTGACCACATTGTCGTGTAAATCCATAAGATAAAGTTTTACATATGGATCAGATAGACCGTCTTTATCAACACCGCTTAAATGTCTACATACATAGGGATGAGATAGGAAATAAAAATATCATTAATAAACTCAACAAATCGAGGATGGATGAATTAAAAATCTAAGACAAATGAGCTATACTAAGTCAGATGCAGTTATTTTACATCATGTGATAAATGAATGAAGTTGAACACTGGGTTAATACATATGTATTGCTTCCGATCTCGTTTGTTTTTAACGTGATGCAACACACTACTTGGTGAAATTCAGTAGTTCAAGTTAGAATTATTCATTTCTTAGGGTTGTGATGTGTATGGTTGAAAAATGTTCTCAAACAGAAGTGTTGATTTATTCTCCTAACTGTCCTGGTATTTCATTTTCCTATAGTTGAAATCATGAGTCAATTGAAGCTAGACCACCATGGAAAACCTGAAAGCACTGGACGGCCGTCTCGTCCTAGTAACACCGTTGGATGCCGGCCAGCTCAGTGGTCTAACGGTTAAGCACTCGCGCGCGATACTGACAGGTTCTGAGTTCGAATCACGCGGGGGGCGGGATCGTGGATGAGCACTGCTGAGGAGTTCCATACTAGGACGAAACGGCCGTCCAGTGATTCCAGGTTTTCCATGGTGGTCTAGCTTCAATTGACTCATGATTTCAACGATTGAAATTTCTAAAAAATCTCCACAAAACCCCTTCTGATTTCATTTTTCTCCCCAAGTGAATATTTTTTACACGCAACATTCTCTGAAGCTTGCCACCTATTGAAATATAGTGCCAAATCTTATATTCTAGACAAATATCGAAAATCAAGAGGCACTAGATGGCTGTTTCGTTCCAGTATGGGACCCCTACCCCTCAGTAATGTGTACCTATGTTCCCGTCGGAGATGACTAATTTTCCTACTAATTACCTATAGTTACCGAAGTGAAAATGATGTAAATCGCGCTTTAATTAATAAAATAACGAGATGTCAATATAAAGTGTCAGTATAAATCTTCATTTAAGCATACATATTTGTATGTAGTTTTATGTCTGCATAAAAATTAAAGTATCACAATAAGAGTGGCATAAATACGAGTGAACTACTTACTGACATTCATGTACTGTTACTTCTAAATAGTTCGATAGACAATGAAACTGGATAGTTAAACGAATACGACCCAGTGACGAATTGCTTATTTGTTGTATACTATTACTAGTCATCACTTGTCTAATTGGCTGAACAGACTGATTATCGAAGTTTGTTGTTGATAAAGATTCTGTGGAAGAAATAATATCCTAGAACAAAAAATAATTTCAAAGAAAAGGTAACCGAAGTATCAGTTGACAGTAGTTTTACTTCTAGAGGTGGTTAGTATGAAGTTTAACGACAGCATAACGCATATTCATATTAATATATATACAGTTCTTGAAAGTATAGTTCTGTTCAGAGAATATCACAAACAATAAATGGATGAAATCGTCAATGTTGCTACTCAAAAGTTATCGTGAACACGTTTTCTAAAAATACCTTCAACACATTGATTTCTAGTGTGTTTAACGTTCCATAAATAAAAAAAAATTATGACCGCAAAATTTGGAGAGCTCTATAGAAGTATACGTTGTTAGTAAACAGTGGATTAAGCTTAACAAGTACTGATAGTCCATAAAATGACAAAGATTACTTGAATTATAGTCAATGAACTCAGTATATTGAAACAAAATTAATCCCAGTTTTATCTAATGTATACGTAAGATACTTGAAATGTGTATTCAGTCTTTCTCGAAGTGCTGATTTAGTACAAATTCAATTTATTGTGATCAGGGTCCCTTATAATACTGACCAAATGGTGCTATGATACAAGGAGTGCTTGTACTTTCAGGCCATAGTATCTCACGAAAGTAATTTGGAGAGTGCTCAGGCTAAATCCATCATCGAATGACTGTAGTGGTGAAAATCTCTAGGTCTTCTGACAGTCTACGTCTACATAAATAACGAAATTATTTCATAGCGTGAATAACTGTTCCTTTTACTGACAGCTAGTAAATTCTTTTCAAGAAGGGGAATAAATAAATTTATAACAGCTAGCGAACTAAATACGGAAGGAGGTTAAGACAGACAAAATAGTATCTTGCAACTTTGAAGAAGATACTGTTTTAGTGAACCGATAATGATGTTCATTTAACAGCTGTCAAAATTATTCCAGCCGAAACCAAAGGTTAACTGTTGATCGATTGTAACTTAACTATGTTAACATAAATTAAGTAATATCCTTCGGTTACAACATAAAACCACATTAAGAAAGTTTTCATTGGAGGCTAAAATCACATGAATGTAGCAAATCAAATACTAGGAAAAACCGTTGCACCATAAGTCTAGATGTGTCAACTCAATTTCTTTTGGAACCGACCATAAGAAGATCAAAACCAAACAAAAATTATAATCAAATTACTGAAGTTGAAATACAACCAATTGAATCAAATGATAATGAAATTTATTACTGTTAAGAAATAACATAAGTCATAAGTATCATAGTACTTACATTATCATCAGGAAAACGATTTCTCACAACCATTTCTGGATTTCCTGTGGGGGATTCTGCAGGTTTTTCAGTTGGGATAGTATTATCAGTACAATTCTTATTCAGGGATAAACTCCGTTTTATATTGGTATTATCATGCCCGCTTGGATTTTGGCGTTGTCCAGGAAGTAAAGCCTGTTATAATAAGAAACATTTATTTCTCCTTCGGTAATCAATCATTTAATGCATATTTAGTTGTTCTACAGAGATTATTCACAAAGTTGAAAACTATCAGCTAAACTATCATAAAAGTGTGCTAGGAATTAAATCACAACTTTGTGTAAACGTCCATAACGCGATGGATTGGTTAGTGCAAAGGAGCTAAAAACAATTACCAAATGGTTGAGAGTTATCTATTGAACAAAGGAGTTAGTCATATATGACGAAGAGCCTGGTACAAATACGGGTTAACAAAAGTTGGGATACTACATTAACATGATGAAATCAAATTAACAAGATGAATAATAAAGAAGTCGAAATAATGCAGTAGTAGTGATGATGAAAAGACTAAACACTGGGAATCTTATTTGAAAAGGCAGAAAGAATAGCTATGTATGAAGGGATATGGGAACGGAAGATCTAGAGAAATGTTAAAATGAAATATGCCTGCATCACTTTGACTGACTCTGAGTCATCCAAAGTCTCTAACCACTGGTCACGGTTAATGAGCGGACCGTGATGCAGAAATGACAGTAGGACAACGATCTATGATTAAATTTTGACAGTCAAAGGAAAAAACAGACTTGTAAGTTAAATCAATTTCTATTTAGAAATTTTGGATATTGTGTTTTCAAACTGAATAAGTATCAACTCATTCTTATTCAGTCAAGAATAACTAATGTATGTAGGTCCAGTAATTAATATTTTCTTGAATCGTATCTTCGATGACTAATCTTTACAATCACCACTCGTGATGTTACTACGTCTAAAAGTTCATTTCTCTATTCTTATGGGGTATGGAAACTGATGTATATGAGTACCAGGTTCTATGTTATGACTGACTGAATTATCTAAGACAACAAACCATAATAAAGTGGAATAAGAATCCCATATCTAAATGCTAGGCCGACACATGAAGTCAACCTGTGAAGTTATTGATTTTATGAGAAGATATAGATCTTATAGTTAGGGTCCATGAAACAATTGTAAATAATTATCAGGAACCATAAGTGGTCTATAAACAAATGACCTTTATTTAAAAAAAAATCTAAATCATGTACATTTTGTTATTTAATGTTATTATTTCATTTTCGCTAATGTTCTGTACTTGAATTAGATAATTACTATCATGAATGGTTTCACTTTTTATTGATTACATACTATATTCCAGTACATAGTATGTTAGTTGTTTTTTTCTGTCTGTCTTCTATTGGTTTGAAATTAATAGAATTCGGTGTAAAAGGATTTTATATAATTCAATTGAAGATATTTGAGAAAGAACCTTAGAAATAGTGTAGTATTTAGACAACATACAACTGTCTCAGATAACAGACTTCGGTAGTGCATGTAGACGACGAGTAGATTTATAATAGAACCAAAATATTGGCCTCATAAATTATGAATTTATTAATCTTAATAGAGTAATTAGACATGAACGTTATTTAAATGGTGTTACTCATGTAATGTGATAAAAAGAGAATTTGAAATACTGTTAACAACCAAATGTAGCAGTGTGGTGTATGCTTATTATGTCTGTCATTATAAGTAGTATGTAACACCAATCAGAAGTGGAATGGCTGACTGTAAAAGGTTGAGAAGATCGAATTGAAGAGAACGGAAATGTAAACAGAGAGTAATTATAATAGCAATAAAGGAACGATGAAGTTCGAGACAATTGATGGAAGATTTGCAAGTGAAGTATTTAATGTATTGTTTTTCATATTTTACGAAGACACTCTGTAACTTTGCGTTATACAATAAACTGGTAGTCCCCACCTGGCTTTTCATTCATTGCAATAGAATTTCAGAAAGTCAGTAATTTACGTCTTAGTAAACCCTGACGATTAAGTCAATATGGGATTATTTTCTCATGTCAAAGATATTCACGTTAAAAGTATAGTGTATCAAATCAATATTAATTAAAAATTTCAACTATTTATTCTAAAATTTTACGTAAAGTATTGATAGAACTCACCAACAGTTGTAAATGCATGTAAATGGTTGATGTTTCTCGACCTGTATCTTGTAAGGTGAATGGTTGCGTGACAGACATATTCTTCTGTGTTAATAAGGTTTGTAGTGAGATGTTACAAGATCCTAGTTTTGTCTCCGTCCGACTATCACGTATCTAAATCATGTCACAAGGGAGACATGGAGTACAATTTAACATTTTAATGAAACATGTAAAAATGATATGAAGAAATCAGGATTACGCAATGGTGTCTCGGTTATCAATTTGTACGAATACACACAGTGAACATACGAACAGACTTATAACTGTTCTACTGCACAACCTGACGTAACAGTGGATCAATTCAGTCACCGAATTGCCATGTTAGTAAGTTGTCATGCATAGATAAATATATTAGAAGCTGGAAAAACTTGAGACAGTAACTGAGAAAAATCGGACTAGAATAGTGGATGTTCAATATTTGAAGCAAGAAGTACGAGTGAGTCAGTATGAGGATGACTATAAGTTATTAACTGAAAGTCAGTGGTTTCATTGACTACGGTAATCCATTATTGTTAACGTTTCGAAATGTTTCCCAAATTACTTCAATCAATGCAGGTCACCCCTCTTACGTAATCACTGTATTTGCTTATCAGGGAATCCTCTATTTGTCATTAAGGAGCCAAAGACGAACTGAATGTCGGAGGTCGATTTGTATTCTCGGACATCAAATAGATTAAATTATACATTAAAACCTTAATTGATAGGTTATAGCGCATTACAGAAATTGTTGTTGCACTTCATGGTAAAGAATTATCTATACTACTGTTAAAATTTTTAAAAACGACCTAACAGCAGCCTGCAATAGTTTTATACTCATGTTCATATGTGCGACACATTGTTACAAAATCTCATTACTTTAGACGAGAGGTATACCAAATGATAAAATATTCTAGGTAACTAAAGATAAACTCCTACCTCTACAAATACAGAAACTATGGGTCAGTATTCTAATAAACTTAGTTTTAAGTAAGTCAACTTGATCCACATCTCTGCTTCAGTAATTATGACTACTAAAAACACCCTCCCAAAGAAAAAGAAAAACATGAGTTAAACTTACAATAAGTTGAAGTATATCAACGTTTGGATCACTAACAAGAAAATGATGTACGGAATTCCAAACAGGATTTTGTGTTTTTTCTTTAACTTCGTTTGTTTGATAATCACGTCCTAGATGGATATTACAAAATGGTGAAGGTTCTTGTAGTTGTTTTACGTGCTGATAATGGAAGAAACAGAAGAGAAAGGAAGTTGAATAAAGGGCAACTGTCTAAAATCATACGTAAATGATTCAAAGGTAATGTTTTTAGATACAAAAGAAAAAATGTTCAAGATGATGTACAAAAACATTGGATTTCAGTAACTTGTTAAACAAAAAAGGTGATTGGAAGTTACTGCAGATATACATTAGTTGCATAATGGTATCGTCAATTAGCTGAAGTAGCTTGAAAGCCAAGTGCTATTTACTGTGTCCATGTTAAAGTGTTAACTCTGCCTGGAGCCCTTCTAGAGTTACTCCCAGTCCCCAACCCGAGTAAAGGAGGCCGGTTTGACTTTGAAAATCACATTGATGATGCATAGATTGACAGACTATTCCTAACAAACTTCAGCAAGGAGAACAAAATGAAACTACTTAAATATTATTATTCACATAATCTATGGTAAAATCATTTTTACGATTAGCCTGTTCAGATTTACGTAAGTAGTCTAGATTAACTTTAGAGGCAAGTAAGATAAAGAACAGTACCAAATACACCTTTCTGTGATTAATACGACCTGTTAAAATCCATGAAGTTAGCATTTATAATCTTGTAGTTATATTCGTCATAAAATCTAGCATCAAGTGAAGTTTACACTTTAGTATCGATTTTCGAAAATGCGACTAGAGTATTGATTATACTTGTCATAAGGACTCATAACCATCAGGCGTTACACGTCAAAATCCAAAGTGATATCTATTAGGACAATGTTTTAGACAAAGAAAATCATTCATGCATAAACGTTATGATAAGTAATAGCGAAGAAATCAGTATATATTTCATTCTATCACTTTAACATAAAAACATCAATTACAAAAGTGTACATACCTAACCTTTAACAATAACCGAGTTATGATAAATGAAATGTTATCTTAAAACTTTTAAATGTTGAAAACTGAATCCTCTGGGAAGAATATTAATGAAAATGTTTAATTAGGGAAGCTGGGAACTCATTAAGAGTGTAAAATGTATATCATCAAGAACATGATATCTTAGAACACGCGAAACCTAGTCAATAAAGACATTGAAAGAAGGTACAGGCAATCTATCCAATAACCGTATTTAAATTTAAATTTGAAGAGACGATAGTATTCCTTTTTGATGTATGAATTATGGATAAATGGATGAATATTGTGAAAGTGAGCTGTCAGGTGTGACTTATTCCTATCATATATTATGCCACTTATCTCGTGACTTCTGCTACGAAGGCCCCAAATAATTTAATTTTTTTCCTGTTGCTAACAAATTATAGTTGTAAAGAGTAAGTCCTCGATAACTTTCAATGCAGATTACCACGTTGAAGTGTGCTCTTCTCTAATAAGCTGATTTCTCTCCTAGTTTGCTATTCAAAAAGGTCATCGCTGCGACTATACAAATAGTTGCTGTAACACATTCGACTTGTGAGAATAGAAAGAGCCTTTTTAACTTTTCTCTTACTGAGACGTTTGGAGGAGATTATAACGAAATTATTGTTATTGTAGGGAAGAAATTAGTTACTAGGTGAGAATACAGAGACTAACTCCAGTTTCAGACATAGCCATCTAGGAAAAAGATTTAACAATTCAAAGTTTCCTTCAAATTTATATTTTATTATTTCCATTCAATATATATAAAAAAATACTGCACATGTTTGATAAAGTTTACAAAATAACTTACTGGCAAATTATTCGCTTGTTCAATAACAACGTATAAAAATCCTGAACTCATACTTCGTCCGGATGCTTTACGATACTGTAAAGCCTGTTCCATTGACTAGTAATCATCATGTAGTTTGGAACGGCATGATTTAGTATAAAGAGAAAAGAAGGGAAACAGAAGATGAATAAAAAGCGAATATTATCACAAATAAATTATAAAATAATAAATAGAGAGGGAGTATCAGCAATGAAATTATGTCAAATCACAATTAACAAGATGAACTGAATAGTAATTGACTGACAAACGATTCGATTGTGCGAATAAAGTGACTAAGAAATAAAACAGACAGTAGGAATAACAAGTAAACATAACAACTTTCTTGTGATGAGATTTGAGATAAAAAAAATCAAAGTCAATGAATTCGCAATATCACGAAGAAAATATCCAACTAGCTTGAGAACGTTTAGTTTGTAATGCATTTTTGTACACAAAACATGAACAGCTGTATAGAATGATCGATTGCCGCACAATCATAGAGTAAACATTCAAACATGAAACACGAATGAAGATGATATACATTTACAGTGGATTTGTAATTATTTCAACAACAAATTTCATATAAATCAGTTCACAAATTAGAAATCTGAAGACTAAAATAAACAAACAGTAATCAAAACTAACAATTAATACAAGGAAATCATGTTGATTTAACGACTAACAAAGGTTTTAATATTTTTATCACTTTTAATACAATTCCGTAACCAGGTACAAGATCGTGTACTCAAATTGAAGACTGGAGTTTTATGTGAGGTCTAGCGAAATTACTTGACCCATAAAACAATATAGGTGAGGAAGATTGGAACTATTGATTTAACAACCGAAATTTAAATGCTTTAATCACTAAGTCATTTCTCGTACGGTATTCACATTCAAGATGAGTAAACCAATACCTGGTATAGAAACATAATCACCTAGATTCAGGTGAATAGATTGACTCGTGATTTCAATTGTGAAAATACCATAATCTCCACAATTCCCTCATACAAACAGTGCAATCAGATATTTATCTCATTTTTATGTGAAGCTCACAATAATCTAACTTCGATTAGATAGACTTTTAAGCATTAGGGTGCTAAGATCTAGTTATAAGCCATATATATATATATATATATATATATATATATATATATATATATATATATATATATATATATATATATATAGAGAGAGAGAGAGAGAGAGAGAAAAAAGTTTGTGGTGTTGACTAAATCAAGTTTTGCAAGTACGTCCTATAAACAGTACAAAAGTCAACATTATTTAGGCTACCACAAATGTTAATAATATGAATCATATAATATGTGACTAAATTTAAAAGTGATAATTCAATCAACTGATAAATGAAATAAAGGAAACAAAATATGTAGAAATACAATCTACAATGAAAATAGAGATTTGGAAATCTATCAAACTAAGAATATTCAATATCTTATCTGTTTAGAGAGAAAAAAACACCAACAACAATAACACAAGTATCACATAGAATCTCAATAGATGAATTATATTTTCAATAACAAAAAATAAAACAATAACCAATAGGAATTGAACAAACTAAACATTATTCTATTGAAAATGGAATGAATGCTTTAAAAAAATCTATTGAATTGTTTTTTTTTTTTGGGGGGGGAGAGTATTGATTGTAGATGGGGATATGTAATAAAAATTAATCAATCATACAAAATACACATAGACATAATGAATTAGTGGTAAATTACAAAGTGCATGCGTAATCAACTTTAACATTAAAACTGTGATACTGAAATTTACACGAACTCACCATGTATAGTATAGTTGTATGTAAAATTTGACAAGTAATCATGATTAAGAAATAGGAAAATTGAAGAAAATCAGTAAATAACAATAATATTATACTAAGATATATTTCTTGTGTAACATAATGTTACTAAATGCAAACGAATATATTTAGGGGATACTTCCAATGTGTAAACACTTGTTATATTGTCTGATATTTGTTCTACGGAGAGGGTAGTGAAGGATTAAATTGGAAGATTTTTGGCTTGTTTTTATTTTGTTTGGAAAGCATCGATTTGAGTGGTTTGTATTATTTTCTCTGAATAGGTTGTCTATACAATCTTCGTGTCAATTTCAAGGTTGCTCGTCGTTTTGAATGATCCGCTATTTCACATAAATATTTTATATACAAATCATTATGATCTCGCGTAAAATTGAAATGTCAAAAAACTTCACTCTAATAAGCTTTGAACCGTTTTTTTCGGAAATTGTAGACTAACAAACGACTTTTGAAAAGTTTAATTTGACATGGATCGAATTATACAGATGTTGATATTTTTAACTAAAATGTGATCAATCATGGTTGGTATATGTGAATCCTGCACAGATTACCTCTATATAGACATTATGACACATGTTTGTATATAATAAGCAGGATGTAGCGAGTTCCGTTTGTTTAAAAGGGATAAGCCAATCTAAGTGAGCGGCTATCTGGACTGAGTGGCTAAGTGGATAATGCAATTGGGCTGGCAGAAAAGGGTTTTGGATTCTAGTCCTAGAGTGAACATCAACTCTGGAAAGCAGCAACATCCATTTGGATAGTCTCAAACAGGACAAAACGCGCGTCCTCCATTCCATTGCTGGTCACATTATATACTAATTTCTAAAAATATTATCGGGCTCTAATATCTGAAATAGACATTCGCGGTGGTAGAGATTACGATCACTAAAAATTTATACTGGCAATCTGAAATCACTGCTTTCAAGGATTTGATTAGATTTCTAGTTGGTAGGGTAGAGAGGGTAAAAAGACCAAAAAATCTGGCTCCCTTAAAAAATCATTTCCGTAGACTGCTGATATTCCCTTAGATTTATTATGCAATTCCCAAACTACGCGAATGACTATTATGCACTTAAATTTATCAGGTATATCAAACAGTGGCGTGGCAATTGATTTGGTTACTAAACACTGTTTAGTTGAATACTTCGAAAAACGATTTTTAGAAACCATGCCAGTTATCACACAGTGATAATTTCTAGTGGTGACAACATGAAAAACAAATAAGCCTTCCATTAGGTAAGTCAAGCTCTTAATTTTACATGGAGTGCAAGGCTACTCAAGCCTAAAAAAGTAAACGTCCTTCGTTTTTTTCCAACTCACGGCAAATTGTACAACAATAATTCGACTGCATAAATGGAAAAGAGCCTCACATTGGGAAAAAGACAACTACCTAGTAGTATTTGATTCGCAATATCAGTATGTATTAACAAAAATACAGAATTGGGTGGGCTATTTGTCACTTAATCTACGATCATAAAACTTACCTTTTTAAAATTCCTAAGTTGCATGGTCAATATGTGGAAATTTGTACAATGATGAAAAGTTTATAGTTTGTATGACTGTAAAGAATAGTGGACTGTGATAAAACGAAACTATGTTTCGAACTTTGGAGATTATTGACAAAAATTAGTCAAGTGAATGTACAATCAAGTATTATTTGTCATTTAAATATAAATAATTCAATTTAATGCAAGTACCTTCATTTGTTAAATGTTCACTTAAAAGGTGAGATATGAACGAAGCAGTTTGATAACCAAAATTAAGAGCAACAACTAGGTGTACACAACTACAGAGTACTATAATTAAAGTAAATCACAAACAAGAGTTTATATCATTAGAGAATTATATCGTTATAAGTAGGTTATCGCTAGTTTTACCATAGAACTCTTTAAAGCCACAAGTTTACCCAATCAAGTAAACACTAACATAAACGAAATCCAGATTCGAGGGAGGAGTAACTAGATGATTGACAAAAAAGGCATTTAAGATAGACATGATTTTCAAATTTTAGATAAAGTTACCGATAAATTTTGCATTCATGTCGTAATTTTCTATATTGTGATAAATTATGGGATACGTATAACATCTAATCATTGAGTTTTTATCGAGAAACTAAAATAGTACACATTTAACCTATTATGTTGTATAAAATATTTAAAAACACCTCGGCAGATTAATGTCTACATTCGATTAAAAATATCACGCAAAATCATCTTGTTAATGTTTCACCAAAGGAAATTGTTTTTGAGATGATAACTTTGGCTAGTACTACGAAATGTTTTATTTGTTTGTAATACATAACAATGTTGGGTAAGACAGGGGAGTGATCTCCGGGATTCAAATACAAGCGGGTAAGGTTATAAGAGGAGCATTTCTCCAGTCTTCGATCCACAAGCCAGTGGATTAAAGTCAAGAGATGGAATCCCTTGGAAAACGGTGACCATAGTATTTTATTCGTCCAGCCTATAATAGGTAAGTCTTCTGTATTCATTACAAGTGTTGAGATTTTTGGGAAATAGATATTTTTAGAAAGCGGGAACAATACTAACGAAGTTACGTGGCAAAAAAACCACCACTTTGATTATGAGCAATTTACAGTGGCATTTAAAAAAGTAACGTTATAATGAAACGGATACTACAAAAAATTTGAACTTGTTTATCGAATCATCTGTAATTATGATTTTGTTATATATATATATATACTGATTTATCTGTTAGGATGGTGGATGGCAAGTTGTCTGTATTCACTATTCAACAACAGGAAATGGAGCATTTTCCCCAAAATATCAGGTTGTAGCACTGGCTGAAAATTGACATAGTAATCAGGAAGCAATAAAAGCTAAAACTAGTTAACCTTGGAGTTTTAACTAAAATTTCGCGTTGAAGATGCTCTGTGAACAGTAAGTGCAAACATGTATTAATAGTAATATCAAATGCAAACATATATCCAACGATTACTACAGATACTTCTTTAACATAGTTATGAAGCAGATTAAAACACTGGTCCTAAACACAGTCCACATTTCCTTGAATAAAGCAGTTTAGTTATTAGAGACGGGGTTTTCCAAACTACCAGTAAAATATTAAACAGTAAATGCCAAATAACTTAAGAATAAACTGGTGAAACAAGAAAATAAGAAAAGACAGATAATATGATTCTAAATATCTAATACTAATAGTAATAATAATGATATACGACAAAATTGAATTTAAAATTATTTTATCAGTGAAATACTCGGGTACTAGTACTGAACCGGTAATCTGGAAGGAATGTTTCCAAATCGCAAGTTTTTTAATTATAGCCGGGTAATAACAAACCTGAATTAGCAAAAGGAGGTTAGTTGAAATCGTAAACCACTTTCACAAATAAAATAAGAGGAAATCAATCGAACTGACTAGAAAATGCAGAAGAAAGTCTACGATACAGAATAAGGTAAACAGCAGGTAAGTTCCGGAAGATTAACACTAGTTAAAGGTACATTTACAAACTATAGTAATAATAATAAAATAATACCTACAAGAAAAGCTCGTTGAGCATATTGAACAGACTTCTTATCAGTATATATGAGTAAAAAATTAAAGAATAATTTTAAAGTTGATTATTTTAGTTAGCTCAGAACTATATATAACATTTGAATATAATATACATATATTTTGCGTTAAAATTCAGGCCAATATTCTATGAAGGATGTAATTTTAGATAGCTTAGTGTTTTATGATAGCCTTAGTGTATAGAACCATACCATCGCCTGAAAACAAAGAACGAAAAGAACACTGACGAACTTGTAATTTTATAAGAGAGTTTGAACTTGAATAGTTTGTTTGTTAAATCATAGTTTACATAATTACGTAATTGATAGTGAATGAAATAAGATATTAGCAATTCATAATTCTGATAAATTATAAGTTATATTTTTAACCAGATACTTTTTTCCCCGAAAAAAATAATTATACTGGCAATATAGCGAGATTAATCACTTAAGCCTGTTATTAAGGAGAACACTATGACATTTGAGTTTTTAATTTGGATAAACTTTATTCTGGCAAAGGAATATGCATCTTTCAATACAAAAATAAAGTATGTGTTCCAATTTTTAAGCATGATGATGTAACATTAAACTAACAAGTACAAATTCTTTTTTTCCAACAACTCTGAAATAGTTTACCGAAAATGCATTGCTTACAATGAACGTCCACAATTTTACATATCTAGGATTGTAATACTGACTGAAATCACGAGAAACACTCGAATGTATGTTAATTTATAGTCATCCGTGTGAATATTTATTACTATGAGATACCCTACAAAGAACACTGATGAAATGTCACAGAAAATCGATGAAAAACTTTAGACAAGTTTTAACTTGAATGAACAGTATTCAAAGTTATTCAAATTCAAATACGAGGAAACGAAAAAAAAATTTTTTGTTTTTCATTAGCTGATTAAGACTGAAATGTTTAGCAAAGTAATCAAAAATCATCAAGAGCTTACGTTATGTAACAATTCTAGAAGTAATAAGAGGAAATAGTCTATAGAATAAAGGCTAAAGATAACTATTACATAAACTATTACTTGAAGTATTCTCTTCACAATTTTTGATTACTTTGCTAAATGATACAACCCCACTTTTTATTCAATACTTAAATGTTATTTAAGAAAAGAAATGGAAGTGTTCGAAGTAAAAAACGAATATATTTTTCTAACCTGTACAAAATCCACTTCATGATTTGACAGTCGAAACCACGTTAATTGAATATGTAATGAACCAGTTTTTACCCCTTCTAATGAGGACCACTAAATAAACGGAGAAATCATTAACATATTACGTATAAAAAGGATGAGAACTAAGAAAATCTTGAATATTTTCTGTGTAAAACATTTGCTACGAATAGTTGAATAGTTTTTACAAGTTTAATGCTGAAACGAAATGATCTCTCTCTCTCTCTCTCTCTCTCTCTCTATATATATATATATATATATATATATATATATATATATATATATATATATCATTTGATTTACTTTATGTTGTCAAATATATCGTTTACTTTATTTTTATTTACTCATTTACTGAGTACAGATTCGTATACTTGACTCGTGAGTTACACTACTAGTGTGACGTTAGGTGACATTACCCGGGTGGGTTTCGAATAACGACTACTTAACCTAATGTATGAAATTATGCAGCCGTGTTTTTTGTGAGACTTAATAATGTGTAGAAACTTATTAGTCTAAAGCAATAAGCAGTTAAAGTCACTCAATTAATAGCTTTCTATATTGGGATGCTACTGAGTCTTATATAAAGAAACGTATGCTACAAGTCGAAAAGTCTGTAAATACTGATGAGAAGTCCAGAATAACTGAGTCTGATTTATGTGTCTGTATGGTATATTTTTGTACTTGGTGACAGTAATTACGCTGACCGATGGAGAAAGTCACAGTTTATCAACCCAATCATTAACTAGCAAATTTCAATCACATTCAGTGATACTGTAGGGTTCGCAATGAGTTATACTACCGAATGAAGAGCTACAAAGTAGAGAAACAGAAAGGCGAAATGATGAAACAACTACATCGACTGTTATATTTACCGAGATATATAGTTTGGTACTGTACGCACTTGAAGGCGAGTTAGGTATTTGTTGACATACTATGATACAAAACCACTATGAAGCTATCATAAATAAATGTGCTAATTAAAATCTTTGAATGAGTGATTTGGTTTGGAATAGTGTGTTAATTCCTAAGGTGGATCAAAATGGAGGATCGGTTATGTTCTGTGTTATATAAATAAGGGCGAAAACATTTGAAAAGTATAGACAGCTGAGAAATTACGGCTTAACTGTGAAACCTATAACTCCTTTTGACCTTCAAGTATTTAAATAATCCAAAGTGCTAAATTAGTTTTTTAGTCGCAAATATAGTAAAATGAGAATAATTCATATAAAACATAATGATTTCTATTTAAATCATTCAATAAAGTAATCCGTTTGTTACAAATTTTACACAACAGTTAATAAACAGAATAAATAATGTATGTCACTGTTTACATTTAATGTAGAGGCCGTGAACCTTTGAATTACACAACTGGACATGATTAAACAAGTTGCACATGCACTTTTATTATTTTTTTGATGGAATGTGATAGTTAGTATACATGAAAGATATACGTACATCCTTCTTGACAAATATTAGGAGGCTATAATAGTGTAACTAGTTCCTAGTTGCTTTGCTTCGATCATCTAAACTAGTACGGAGATGGGAAATAATGATTCAGTATTGTACAAGTAACTGTCTACATTAATAGTTCAATCAAATTCCGCAACATTTGTCTAGTATTCAAAAATGAATATAATTCATTTATTGACTTTGTATGTGATAAAAACATTAGATTTTGTAGTGTCATCATGATTTCAGTTGAAAAATCGTTGAATTTCAAGAATTATTTTGTTCTTATTAACATCGGGTTTGATGAGTAACACAATATTTTCTGATTATTAAACGTGAATTCAATAGTAGGTACTTACTTTTAAAGCTAGTCAATTTGTGATAATAGCTCAATCCTAACAAAAATATCATCAGTGAGTTAGTTTGAGGCATTTGGGACAGATATAATCTTTATTTATAACAAACAACGACTTTGTTAATCGGTTCATACACTTACCGTGTCTATTTCACCTTCACTGACTACCGACTCAACTGGTATCGAAGTACTACATTGAAATGATAAATTTAAAAGACAGAATGTACCAATATAAATAGAATAGAATAAAATATAAGTAGATGAAAACGACAGTTGCTATTGTGTCTAATACAGTGACATGAAATGTTGTACTTCAAATAATACCTGAAGTTGGATTGAAATATATTTCGTTTACTCAATACTGTGTATACGAGAAAGTAAGTCTGAAACTGCGATAAGATGGGCTTGATTAATTACATATAGTACTGGTTAGGTGACTAGCAGCAGAAAAAGAGACTAGACAGCCACTCTTTTACACTTGATAAAGTGTGTATGTTTATCAGAAAAATATAAGTGAAAGTTACATTAATGAATAGTTTGACTTGTTTAAAGTTCCATTATTAAAAAATGGGGAGAAGAATTTTACGTAGATTGTAGCTATGGTGATAACTTTAGTACAATAACCTAGAAAGGCGGCATTAAAACATACAATTTTACATAAAAATAAATGAAATCTTAAAAACCTCAAAAATAACAGCTTCATTAATTTAATAAGCGGCAAAAACTACTACATTGACAGATAATTAAAGCTAATTAATTAATTATGAAGTTGTATTCGTATTGTTCGAGGTATGCACTAACCTGGTAGCTTTGAAGGCTTAATAGGTTGTAAAAATGTGGTTCCTGTGAAAATCAGGAAGTTTCGTCTTAGTCTGGATAACCCTCATAGGATCAAGTGTTTGAAAAACATCTATGAATGAGCTGCATATATAACAATCTACTGGTCAATGAGTTATGATTAATGTCATATTTCTCTAGTCCTTTTAGTGGTGACTGAATTCTATAGATCGATTTTCAATGTGGCCACTAGTTTAAGTGGTTCGACATTGCATGCACTATACCGAGATGTTGTGTGGTTAGGTGTGATAAAAAAAGAGTAGTGTAAGCCAATAGGTGGTTAGGTGTAGTCGATAGGAAAACTTGGACCTAAGTTTCATGGTGTTTGGAACTTGTCACTTAGGTGTACCTAAACTCTTGAGAGGACTGGTGCTCTCTAGAGGATTCCATCCTACGTCCCTCTAATTCAGAGCCTGAGAAGTTTCCGCTGAGGCGTACATAACCTTGGGTGAAATATGAAAAACTGGAGTACTGGATTTTGTCCTAATGGTTGAACACTGTTGAGATACGATATCTGCAGTTTTTGGACCTCACATCCCAGAATGATTACTCAAGAAATGCATAAAAAGTCGAAATAAATCTGCAAATCATATATATATATATATATATATATATATATATATATATATATTGATGGAGTTTTGTTCTCTGAGCTCAGAGAACAAAACTCCATCAAAATCATCCACCTGAGCTACAAATCTTCTCCACCATCTCAATATATATATATATATGGTGAGAGAGACTCGTCAATCTAGTGATTCGGGAACATGACTTCCAAACACTAGATCACCTGAGGAAACAACGTTTTATCTATCAAGCTATATGAACTATTTTTACCATAATATATATGTGACAGCACCTTAGTACACAAACCTGTAATCGGTTGAGAAATGACTAAATATCATTCAATTAAAAACAGATATAACTAAACTTTCAGATGATTATATAGCTTTAATCCAACCTCTTACTTTAAAACTAATACAAATTTTCAGCTACAGTGAACAAGTTCGGTATAGTGAACAACAGCACGCCCAAGGTCTTAGGGCGAAGTCGTACTGCTGACTGTACAGAGCTGTGACGGCAGTAAGGTGTTTCCTTCAGACAACTAGCATGACAGCGATGCTGCCTTCCCACAAGGAGGGGTGGGGTTAGAAAAGGTCGACCCTAGAAATTCACACCTCATCTTATCCCACGGATATCCGTCTCCGGCGGTAAGGTCTCAACAAGCACGGAGCTAACATGAAAATCACCCACAAAAAGGTCGTGTGTGACCGACCTCAAGCAGTTGTCCCTTGGGCACTGCGGTCACACTCTCAAGTCACTAAGACCACCTTTGATCCAATTTCACTTTTAGTTACCTCCAGAAGAACCTTTCCACGGTGTGGGCAACCGGGAAGTGATAAATACTCTCATATCTCTAACAGTGCCTCTGTATAAGTGGACATGAATATGGAACCAGTAAGTTGAAGGTTTAGCAACTGGATGCCGAGGTTTGGTGTTCCGTTAGAAGAGATGAAGCTGTTTTAAAGTTAAGACATAAAGATAAGGAACAATGAAAAGTTTAACAACGATGTAGCTAACAAAGAGGATATTTTACTTCCTACTTTACGCTTGTTTTTAAAAACAAATTAATATACAGTACGTAAAATGCAAATCAAAACTGATTGAGAAAATTATTTATCGGGAGTTTATTTGGAAAGCACAAGATTGAAAACATCAAAGATTAATATCACTCTAGGTAAAGTTGGACAGTGTCCAGCAGTGGAATCCAGGACGTGTGTTTCGGCTTAACTGGGACTCGTTAGCTGGATTCACCTAGATTTACTAGCTACTATCCATCTTTGCTTAAAATGTTTATGACTTGAAAGAGCTACTGAAGCAATTCTTAGATGCACATATGTCGAAAGAGCCCAATCAATCATAGTTCAAACCAGAAGGGTTGCATATTGATGCTTTGAAAAAGATTAGTTTAATGTAGATTTTTTTTTCATTCTTCTGTTTTAATCCATATATATGCATAAAGTGACAGAAGTCAAGGTGATTAAATTAAGTAGAATATTTGTATGCAAACGATCAATGGCAGAGTGACTTGATGATTTGCTTATTATCAATTTATTTGTTGACTTGCATACTTTGTTGTGTATTTTATTCTACATTAGGTCCTAACTCAAATTTACAATAAGCAAATAAGAATTTTAAAATGGTTTTGTTTCCATAGAAATATTTAGTATTTATATGATGACAGGTTTCCAGAAAACCTTAGACCCCGACATAATTTAAATTAGCAAGTTGTAAACTGTGGCTTTGACGCTATACTGATGTACATAAAATTGATCGTCTCTAGCCTGTAATATGGTAATCTTATAGGTCAAATTCCAGTATTTTTGAATTCAGGTAACCCGTTTCAGGAATATTAATTATTGAGTAACATTCATTCTGAGTAGGTATAGATGGAAAAAATGAAATCGTTTTACATCTTTCAGCTGCTAAAACCAGACAGCTAATTTTCTAAAGCAAAAGAAAATACTTACCAACCTAAATAATCATCTTTGTTCCCTTGATCTTTATCGTATACTTCAAATGTTACTGACTGACCATGACAAATATCGACGATAGACTAAATAAAATGTTATTTAAAAAGAAAAGTAAGTAGTATTTAAATGATTGAATTGGACACAACATAAATAATAAAAAAAGAAGTTAATGAGATGTTAAATTCTAAGAAGTCTAATTAATATGAAGGAACTGTTGACATCCAGGAGAAAATTGGAAAACTAGATTACTGAATAGTTGTATATTTGAAGTTATATAAAAAAGTGAGCACAGGTAATTTACATGAATGAACACAAGAAACACAAATATCACGACAAATTTATTAACAATGGGCTAGTGAATAAAATTTCGGGAATTCTATCTAGTAAAGTTAATTTTATTTGAAATACATTCCCAGGAGTCGACACAGATAATAAAACTACGAACGAATTTCCGCTAAACGATTTTTATCACTATTGTATTAAGTATGGTCAAATACACATTACTTATTTACACCTATCACTCGTGGGATCGTAATAGCATTCTACATCCAACTCTGTCCTAGGTAATCCTATCCAGTTGTTTCCAGTTGCCATTCATCCTTTTTCATGTTTGTTTGCAATTCTCAACGCAGTGTGTTCTTTGGCCTTCTTCTTTCCCATTGCCCTTCAGGATTCCAAGTTAGCGCTTGCCTCGTGATGTAATTTAGTGATTTCCGCAATGTATTTCCTATCCATCTCCAGAGTCTTTTCCTAATTTCTTCTTCAGATGGAAGATAGTTTTTTTCTCCCACAGTAAGTTGTTACTGATGGTATCTGGCCAGCGGACGTTGAGTATCTTGCGTAGACATCTGTTTATAAATACTTGTACATTTTTGATGATCGTTGTGGTAGTTCTCCGAATTTCAGCTCTGTACAGTAGGACTATCTTGATATTCGTATTGGAGATTCTGATTTTGATACTGGTTGACAGTTGTCTTGAGTTCCATATGTTCCTCAATTTTAGGAATGCTTCCCTTGCTTTACCAATCCTTGCCTTTACATCTGCATCATATCTTCCTTGTTTATCAATGACACTGACCAGGTACGTTAACCTTTCCACCTCTCCCAGAGCTTCTCCATCAAGTATGATTTAGATGGTACTCTCTGCGTTGTACATTGGGATCTTGCTTTTCCTTTGTTTATGTTGAGACCTACTGGTGCATAGGCTGCTGCTATACTGGCTGTCTTGATCTGCATTTGTTCGTATGTATGAGGTAGAAGAGCTAGGTTACCTGCGAAATCCAAATAGTCTTGTTGCGTCTAAGCTGTCTATTATATTGGGTGGTTCGATATATATCATTTACTATCCTTAAGAAAATACCAGACAAAATGTCTCTTACACATGATCACAAATATCTCGATGAAGTGGCAAAGGCTGTTCCGCTGAGTATGCTCCATTTTCTAACACTACTAATGAACCACTTATTTGTCACTTTATTTTGGACGCTCACTTATGTTAAATAACTGCAATAATTCATGCAAATCTGCTTTAGTTGACACATAAAAGATGCATGTAAAGTGTTATATAGATGTCTTAAAAACTGGAGTGATGTGAGCTAGTTATGCGGACAGACATAAGCAGTATGTAGCAGGAACTGGGAGTAGAATGCTTAGCAGCAGAGGTTTGAAATAAATAGAAGAGGAAGAAAAACGAAAAGCAATCGGAATAAGAACTGGGTCAGAAGAATGAAGTTGTAAAGGACGACTCAAGGAAGATATTCAAATGATGTAGTTAGTTTATGATTTTCCTACTTTATAAAGCCACTGTGTGACTTAAATTAATGTATAATCGTTTATCGTACTTGAGTTCTCGTTTACTACAGTGCTATCTAGTAAAACATAATTTTTTATAGAGCGTCAAGAAAGCAAGAGAAACATATCTTAGGGTATTATGCAAACATACATAAAGATAAAAAACCAGGTCATAATGTCGAATCACTGAAGTTTGCAATATGGACGATATGATCATGACTCAGAATTCAAAAGACCATTAACAATCAGTTGCTTAATCTATAATTCCAAGGGTACATTGCAGAGTATTTACGAAGTTAAGGGCAAGTCTCTTGTGTCATCATAGAGTTGAGATGAAAATTATGTGAGTGAATAGACAGGCGAGATGCATAACTATTTTGATGAACGCTATATATTAGCAGTGTAAATCAATATAAATTTATTTCTTTTTTGTCAGTTTGAAGGTAATATGTATATAATATTTAACCTTCAGTACTTCTAGTGATATATTTTCAACTTGATGAACCTATTTGCTTATTGGTTGCAATAGTACAAAGAACTCTCAAAGTTATTAACGACTGATGAAAAAGACCTGAAGACATCAATAATATGCATTATTTTCTTATCTCGAACGGAAATCTTGACATAGTATTTTTGTCTGTTCTGACGAGTAAAATCGATAAAGGTACAATGATTTAGCTAGTCTGACCTAGAAAATGGCCGGTGGTAGAAAGCATGCAACAGAAACATACCAGTGACTGAAGTTGAAACACGGTATACAAATATGCGCACAGACAAGCGCAAATTAAAGAAAGGAAATATTTTCAGTATAAGTCACGAGGACTGAACAAATTCTAGTGTGAAATTGCACACACGTACGATATAGCATGCGTTCATTATGCAGCAAATGGTTGTTACATTTGTGACTCAATTATGAAAGTCACATAACTATCCAACTTTTGTGGATTAACATAAAAGTGAGAGAAATTAAGAATCTCAGATAGTTTATTTCTTAGTGAAAAAGACAATTCGATTAAACATGTAGACTATTAGCCAGGAGTCATTTGACCATCTATTTAAACTTATAATCCATCAAGGTTGACATACTTTTGGTAGTAATCGAAGTCAAATTTCTCATTATTAAGATGTACATGTTTATATGAAACAAAGAGGGCATTAGTTGAATGCTCATGATCCACAGGAAGACATGAATAAGCCATAACTGCATCTTCAGTACTTTTGTTTATCTGAAAATGAAGCCCCTAGTCACCTAATTGTAACAGTTTTAGGTTTTTGAACAATTAACCAACGATTTATACACAGATAAAGTTAAAAGTCCCTGATTTCATCGACTAATGCCATGCTTGCGTTTGATCACAATCCGTTATTTTCAACTTACTCTGATTACTATAGCACTGTAAATTTTGGCAGGGCACTAATATATCTGAGCAAAAATCCCAGCTAAAGATTAGATCCTTTTAACCAAAATAGGTTCACCTAACAAAAGTTTTATTCAGAAAATCGACTCGCAATTTTTGGTTTTATTTAGAGACCGCTTATCTTATAATATTCATTAGTCCTGGTGGGTTGGTGTCTAATGAAATCTCGACAACAATTGTAACAGCTCATTTGGCTTTTGCCTACTTACATCACTCATGATGTATACGAAATGTCCGTCTGCCGACATAAGGACGAATACAATTAGAGGCAGTTCGTTCTGTCCTACCATATAACTATGAAACGTGACCTAGAAGATTAGGAGAGATTTGTAGGTTGCTTGTATTTGATCATATATAGGTCGTGTATACTGAGATCATCGAGTGAAAAGTGTTGACCTTAAAAGCAAGGTAATAAATAAATATAGTAAGGTGGTTGATGAGATTATGAATAACCATTGATTTAGGTGGATGGAACATGAATTACGAATGCCGAACCACTACCTGTCATGATGCGAGATAACGGCTAACGTGGAAGTAAATTGAAAAAAAAACGTAGGGGCAACCAGATCAAAACTTGGTACCAGCATATGATGGTGGAGAAATTCGAACACTTCACTTCTATCTGAAGTTTGTGCTGATGATGTCGTTCAGAAGAACGATGAAAGCTCCACGACCAAACCATCCAGCTCAGAGAACAAAACACCACCAAAATACCAGCATATGAATTCATTGATTGTTGCTTTGCTATGTTGGAAGATGTTAACTACTTGATACACGTCTGTGTGATTGCCTTGATCGATGGTTAAAGGTATTGGTAACATAACTCTGAATTGGTCCCAATGGAGATGTATCCAATCAGATCCTGAGTTTCTGAACTATTTGGTAATTTTTATTGCGAGATCTAACGTTTTGTTTATAAATCATATCATAGTTACCTGATCTTTTTTATAACCACTGATATTATGACTATTACTTCTACTGCTTTGGTATCGCTCCAGGTAATTTTGTCTCGCTATGCTATCGTGGTGTGACAGCTTGAACCGACACACATGTATGGTCAATTTTAAACTACTTTTGGCCAACTGATATGTTTAAAGACTAAAGATCCACTTTCATTAGAATTACTGAATAGATTTCGACTTTTTTCTTGGAATGTAATTCAAAACAAAACTAGTCTGGATTCAACGGGCAAAGAAGGGAGAGAAGCTATTAGGTTGAGGACCACTAAGTCCATAGCAGTAAATCAAGCTGCTGGTGCTGGTTGGAGTGTCACTGATTGGTTCAGGGTCAAAGTTACAGAACTCGACATTCTGATTGGCGGTTTTGTTACGTGATATTAGTCAGAGGCCACAATTCATAACACACCAATTCTGAGAATAGTGGAACACTGGAAAAAGCAGAGGTTAATACACCTATTTACAATCCGCCATCGTTATTTACAATTTGTGGAAAATTGAAATAGAATAAACCTATAACATTCGCAGAACATTTAACACTGTTGTACTGAAGCCTCTAAAATGAAGCACTAGTTTACGCTACTGGGATCAATGGCTCAAGAGATTTAAAAGCTGTAGAATATATGTTTCTGCTTGTAGGAGATATTAAGGATCAGTGGAGCACAGTTGGTGTTCAGAGCAATGTTTAACAACAGGAACAAAAGAAATGAATAACTGATTTACAAACTTATCAAAAAATCCAGGAAATTTTATTTTATACCTGACAGTAAAATACTTCAGTAGAGTATATGATAGACCAATTTTGTAAAATACTACTGAACGAAAATGAGTAAAATACCACCATGGTCATGCAGTTTAGTCTGTTTGAAGTACAAAACAATCTTCGCATCAATACAAGTTAGGAAATATTTATTATGCACAGATTTTTGTACAATGACAAGAGTTGATAACACTTATCTAAACAAGTAACATAATTAAATTTAAAACAAATGATGGAGAAGGTAGAAAAGCATAAATCTATAATAGTACAATACATTTCAAATATTGTTTTTTATGGTATTCTAAAGGTTTATAAAATATGTCGATTAGTATGTAAAACATTATGCACCGTTTCATGTGCATAAATATTTGCAGTTTTCAACAAATAATGAAATGTAGGCGTTTTGGGTCGTTTTCAGATAGGAATCTTTCTAGGATAATAAACAAGTCTCATGGAAGGGAGGAGTGGTTAATATCATAAATGGTGAAGCAATCACACTATGGGGTAACCTTCACGTCTAGTAAACACAATAATGTCGTACAGAAGTGTATCCTGTAACGTGGTGTAACTTAAACATAATATTGAAGAGATAATCTGCATTTAGACTATTGTCGAAATAACGCAACCAATCTCATTAGTTAACGATATATAAATGTTACATGTTTCTGAAATAGATTTGAGTCATTAATAGACGCTTTACTAACTCTTTAAATATACTGTGATACTCTGAAATTCGCTTGAAATTAGAGGTAATTTAAAATTGCTCGAAACAAATTTATCTTAAATGCTGAGTATAGTGAGTTAGATGAGATCGAATTCGGATATGTAGAAAAAAGGAAACCAATCGATATCACGAGACAATGACTAAAAAAGACAGCAATTAAGAGAACTGAATGACCCACCTCAAAATGTTGGTTCCAAACTGGTTCTAGTGTTTCTTTAACAACAGAAGTAGTGAACGTTCTAGCGCCAACTGTGAATGAAAAAAAATTAAGTTGCCGATTTCGTGAAGTTGAAAGAGTATGTTTTTCATTGACGATCATTTTATATTCTATTACATGTAAGTTTTTCGAGAGTTATTAGGAATATCAACTCCAAGATTTACGTAAATTTAACCGAGAGGCCTCGGAGAGATGTTGCCTGAACTTCACTACAGATAGTCACTATATCCAAACCATACACAACTGATTATAAATTGGAAGAAGTGAAAATATAACAATTTTCGATTCATACACTTAACACTCATATTTTGATTCGGATCTTTGGTAGGAAGTATTGAATTAATGCCCAAGATTACAGAAATCTTCAAAACGTGATCGCAAAGCCCAAGGGCCAACTGCTTGAGGCCAGTCACGCACGGCATTTTTATGGGAAGTTTTTGATTTGTTAGCTCCGCACTTCAAAAGGCCTTACAGTCAGAAAGGGAAGTCCGTGGGGTAAGGTGAGGTGTGATATTTATAGGGTCGACTTTTTATAACCCCTTCCTTCCGTTGTGAGAAGGCAGCATCGCTGCAGATGATGGTTGTCCGAGGGAAACATCTTACTGCCGTCACATCCCTCTACAGTCAGCAGTACAACTTCACACTTAGGCCTTAAGTTGGTGGTTTGTGAATAAACTATCGGATATCAAAAGTTGCAGTATAATGAAAACTGGTTCATATTAACAAGTTACACAAGACTACAGGCGGTTAAAATAAGTGACTGCGGGATCATCTAGACGTCAGGAAGAGTGGTGACTAATCTGTTACAACAATCATGTATAAAGAATTATCGACAACCGGAGTTCCAGAAAGAAAATAGGGATAGCACAACTAACATTTTGAATCCACTTTTTAACTACATCTATTTTATTGAAAATAAAATACAAATCTACCATAAAATTGACATTTACCTCGTATAACACAATATGGATCAGATGTACGGTGTCCAATCACATTTTTATCACCTGCTTTAAGATTCCGACCAGATATGATATTGATATGAAGAACGCCCTTTTAACATTGATCAATAATGAAGGTATAAAAATAATTCGAGTAGCAATAGTGAATAAAATGAGAAATAATAATGTTCGAAAATTAATTAAGGTATTCAAAACAATTGGATGATCAGAAGAGAATAGACTTAATTGTTTACCGAGATAACACAGTTCAATATATCATAAAATTATAAAAGATGGATGCAATATGGAATCGAACTACGGAAGAGATTAAAAACCAAGAAAATGAACGGGTGTTTTCCATATTAAGAATAATATTGTTGCTTAAAACTACAAGCCACTTTTCAGACATCTTCCAAACACCAACCTGAAGATCTGTTATAATAAATGATCAATTAGTGCTACAATGATATCTGATTGCCTTAGTACATCATCCATTATTTTGAGTTTATAAACCCTTGAAAAGTACGCATAAATGAATTCACTTGTTTAAAAAAGGTACAGTTCCACCAATTGCTTTAACTAAAATACCTAAGTTCCTAGACCTGACAACAAAAATTTAAAACTACTAAGTGGAAGAAGCAATAATGTCAATTGATATCACGAACAATGATTAATACAATTCAGTATTGTTTTTTATGATACTAATCATGTTCTGAATTTGGGTTAAATAGTGTCGAGACATACTGTTCTATTCGGACTTCAGATACACGCTTACTTGAGGTAATGGATATTTCAAACGCTGTATGTCAATATCAGGAACCAGTTGAACCGGTAAACGATTTGGGAGGACGACCAACTGGTTGACAACATTACGAAGTACTGTGTTCAATGTTTGTCTGAATGGATTTAAAACAAATACAGTTGTTAAACAGTAGAAGCAATGTAAAAAATAGACAAGATCGACGTTTAATACCTTTTAAAAGTTATTTTTATCTAATTACATAACTTGTGTTTTCGAATTCTCTTGGCGACGTGAAAAATAAACTGATTACCGTGTCTTTCTCAGTCCCTAAACATTTAGTGTGTCTTAATATTTGATATTTAATTCACTTATGATATATCCAGTAATTGTGAAGATTAAGTTTCTGGCAACAAGATCATTTATTTGTGATTGCCAAGTTATTGACTAAATAAGCTATAGTTTGGACAGGAATTTTTATAGTACACCATCATGAAAATAACACATCAGTTGAATAAAAGACTTTCTACACGTCTACAACATTAAATCTGAATAGCAAGTTTATAGTAGTAGATAAGTAGTTACTTTGAAATCTATCACAGACTATTTTAAAATAACATAAAAGTACAGGAAATCTGGAAAAATTTAAGGCGCAAGGAACACAAGTATTTTATTGTTAATGAAATGTATTTTTTGGATATAAATGAAAAGAATGAAGGACTAATAAATAACAGTTGTGATTACATTTTTCAGTCATATCCAGCCATAACATATGTACACGTGAATGCCGAATAATAGTTTATAGCTTTTATAAGAGTTTGTTATTGTAAAGTTAAACTAACACCATAGACGAATATAGATTACGAAGTGATTGAGTCCTCATTGTTATCACATATTTTTAACACTGATTGAAAAAACTGCAAAGCTTCTGAACACTTGGGAAGTTTTAAGGCTTACCAATAAATTGTGTACAACTTGATCAAATGGTTGGAATTTGTTTTTTGTTTAGTGAATCGTCCGACGATAAAGCGGACAGATGTCCAGCTTGATTAACATCTACTTAAACGAAGTGTTCATCTAGTCACGTTGATCCAAGCAATAATAATTTTTAGTCCTAAAGAAATCTCTGGCTTACAGTTTTCACTGTTGCACTACTGGTCATCTTCTTAAAGAATAAATTTTCATTTATATTAAGACCCTTACGTCGAATTCATGCCGACTACCAGCGCTGGAGATCTCGAAGTAACCAAACAACTGTTCGTCCTCTCAAATCCAACATTCAATACCTTGACCATGTTACGATTATGAAACGTTAGTACATGCTTTTGTGTACAGAAATTTATTGACGGTAGAAGGATGGTGATAGTCAGTAAGCCAATGTTCAGACTACTGCAACTCATTCATATGCAGAGTCAAATGTACAATAAAGGACGTATAATTAAGTGTTCTGAAAACGTCTCATAATAGAATAACAATATAAAGTAAGAAAACTAGAAAAAATAACATATTAGAGTAAACCCACTGCAAACCAGGGAGTCCCAGGATATTTCCCATATCAGTTAAAGAGAAATTGATATACTAAAATTCAAATGAAAAATGAATGTTACTGACTGATATTTCCATAAATAATAGACAACACAGAAAAAGAGATTTACCAAGCTGATACATTTCCCACATGGTATGTGTGAAGTCACTTTGTAATGACGAGTTGAGGAAAGGAATGTATGAGTAGCTAATGTCTAGTGAATAAATTTATAAATTTTTAATGAGGATTTGTTGAATAATATAATGCTGATCGTAAACTCGTTTGATTTACTAATTCCAAATATATTTTTTACTGTCTACGGAAAGAATCATTATGGAGCATTTCTTTTTTAAATAAAGAATATAATGGTGATTTGAACGTCCAAATTACAGGAGCTTCTCTCTATCTCCATAATTCCTATAGGACAGTCTGATTTGGTAAACTTAGTAAATTTTTATGTATTTATTCATATGAATCGAAGTAATAATTATACATGACAAATAAATATAACTTAATTTCCCTATGAATTTTGTCGCCAATCAACTTCTAATTCAAACTGATAGTCTCAGAATTAGTATTTGATGGTAACGAAGGCTAATGAGATCTTGAATTTTAATATACGAAATTTTGTTGATCATGATACTTGTGATAAGCCAGAGTTATGTAGCACCTTTCCAGCTACTGTAGTTTTCAGCCAAATTAAAGAAGCTTATAGATTAGAAGATATTAACGAAGAGTTATTAGTACTAAACGGTAGCATCAGAGTACATAACTTATTTTTCTATTCAATAAATAATGAGTCATAAAATACAAATAATCCTTGCGTTGTGAATGACGGTGCATTTATAAACGACACCAAGACAATTGCCAACGTTTCCAGTACTATACTTGTAATTAATTATGAACCTTCAGATAACATAAGATCAGAAGTTATACACAAAAGTATTAACTACAAACAATATTTTCCTTAACTTACTTCCAAATCGGTAATGCCATAACCTACGTTAAGGTTTTAAGAAACCGTAGAATAATAAAAATCGCATCCATTTACTTCATTTGTACCGGACCTGATATTCTAGTACGTCTACTAAAACTGTTTAAACTTCTCGGAAAGTAAGCATATATCATAACAGCTAGAAACAATATATACATTATTGTTTCGAATCTCGAGATAAGAATGACTTGCACAAATACAGGCATGTGGAAAGCTATAGATTAATAGAAAAGAATTGAACGTCAAGAAACTTCCGGTTGTTTACTAGCTAAGGAACATATAACTAATTAGTAATATGGTTTCCTTAAATTTAAATCTTGGGTAAATTGTAACTTTGACTCTTTTAACTTCCCATTTTTTTGGACTTAATCTCGGATATCAGTTTCTTAACGGAAGACTAGTATCTCGGCATCAAATATTCAGTGAGTAGGTGCCTTGAATCTTTTCTCCGTCATAAACATTCAAGAAGATGGAACGAAATTCCTTTTGTCGGCACCCCATTTGGTCGCGGGTGGTGTATGGCAAGGTGTCTTAGGTCTTGTGCTCTTTATAGCTTCTATAAACGATAACTAAGACTGAATCAGCGTGTGTAAACTTTTTCTGTTGGCGGATGATTTTAAGGTAGCGTATTCATTTTCTTCACAAAAGCATACCAATATATAAAACTGTATCATTATAGAGCCCAGTGAGGTCGACTTATGGTGTTTGAAATGAACTGGACTTAACACTGCTAAACGTGGATGGATTTCCTTTAGTAGTCCTTTTCTCAATTATGACTTCCGACTAAATTGTACTAGTCAGCTTCAAATATAGTGGTTAAAGAGAAGATGGTTAAGCTAAAACTATTTTCAGCTAGATACAGGGTAAATTCCTAAGGCGTTATTGGGTTGTTAATAAAAAAAAACAGAATGAGCCAAACTGTCAAAAGGCGGTGTCTAAACAACTTATTCGTGATTGCATATAGAATACTACAAGTTTGCAATTGTACAGAAACTAAAGAAATATACCAATAATTACTGACTGGACTATCCAGAAAGCACACAGTAACCGCACCAGCGAACGGGACTTTTGGAACTAAAGGCTTCATAACGACACGTAGTGTACCACGCAGCTTACATTGCAAATGAAATAAAGATGGAAAGTGAAAAACATTTCATTAATCAATTGAATAGAATATAATAAATATATGGTCTTAGTTTCACGAATGACAGCATTAGTATTTACTATCCAACTGTAGACATTCATGAAAACTTTCCTAAAGAATCAAAAAAGTCTATCAATTTTAGCTAGTATCTGATTATCAGCACCATCCCTGAACATCGGTTTAGTAGTCACTACTAAAACACCGAAGTACATTTGAACGATTAATGGCACTTTTCTGAGAAAAATTATGTTTAAACCAAGTTCAAACTTCTCATTTTATCTCAAAGCTCTATTCGAGCTTGGGAGTCAGATAACCAAAGTTTCAAAGGCTTTAATTAGTCCACGAATTTTAGTTAGCTGAAAGGAATTATTGCACTTTCACATCCTTAATTTAAGCACAATATAAGCTTGGAGTTCATTACTTGTTATTTCGAACAGTTTGAGAAAATGGATTGAGTACATGCTAAAGTACCTATTCTTTGCACATTGTGTAACGCTTTGGAATCAATTATACTAAGCATGGTATTTAAGAATAGCAATATGCACGATATAATTGTCTTATTTCAGTGTGTGTAAACATTCCCATTAATCTCGTAATGAAACTATCCACAGGATCATACTCGAAATCATCAACGAGGCTTAGGAAGTTTACGTGTTGGTATGACCCTGATAAGTAAAACAAATACACTGAACAATCTAATAAAAAATTTGTCGGCCCTTGAGAGCAAAAACTATAAAACCAGAGAATACAATTTACTCACAATAAAGATAACTTTAAAATGCTTAGAGAGGACACTAATTTCGATCCTTCCAGAGGTCTAAAATGACTGTTTTTGTTTAGAAGCTGGATAAGGGTCGAATTGTTGTAACACAGAACTGTGTGATATTTCAGCAAAGTTACTGAAGACAGCTTTAAAAAAGAAGGAGTACTATTTAGTTGCTTTTGCAAGACCTACAGAATAGAGGGTGACTTCTTTCAGGTCCACTTATTAAACGAACTTAAAAACTAAACTAGCTGAACTAGATGGAATATGTCTGAAGATACTAAAGTAAGTTGAGTTGTTCGTTACTAAGCCTTTGTGTGTTGCTGTTTGTCACTATCTCGGAGGGCGATACCAAAGCAATGAGAAATTGATTCGAATTTAGTTCTGATGAAAGGACGATTAGACTTTCGTCAAAACTATCGCATTTCATTTAGTGCAAAGATGCTTTTAGTATACTATAAGAGCACTTAGACAGTCTTAGTAATTTTCGGAAGATAGTACGATTTTAAGGGAACTTCTAGTTTTTCTGACGTTTCATATAAATGGAAAAACTGGCGTTCCTCCGGATTACAAACTGCTTGTGAATTTAACTCTTATTGAGTTAAACAGGGTGTTTGATACTTATATACTTGGTTGGCATTCAAATAAACATTAGGATCAATAATTGGATGAGTGAAAAATTTCTTAGTTGGACAACGAAGAACACGGATACTCTGAACTATCCAGCTTGAAATATAAAACTCCAGAACAATTTAGAGGCATTAAAATTAATTAGCTAGACATCTATAGACTTGGTACATGCCACTTAGACTAAATGTGTAGATATACAGGGTTAAATAACCTGAAAGATATGAATTATTAAAAAGTACCTCAAACTCCTTCACTCCCGCCTTGACTTTTCCTAAGTTTACTTTGATTCTAGCATCACTGTATAGCCTGTGAAAGCATTAAATAAAGCAGGACTTACATAAGGTCTAGGTCCATAACGATTTCGTCCTTCCTGATGTTTTCATTCATATAAACTTTCACTCCACCGATTCTAGGGGGCTACAATACAAATGACTAACAAAATCCATTTACCGTGTCACCTAAGTCAATAGTAGCAAAATTAAAAGGTGTTAGTGCAGTTGGTAGATTTTGTGCAACGACAGGCTCGATAGATGCAACGATAATATCTCTCGCGTACTCACTAATGGATGGCCACATTCGTTTAATAACCTAACAAAGTATCTAATTTTTAGACTTTATTACTTTGTTTAGCCATTCCGCTCTTTCAACATCTGGAAAGTAAACCTTAGTAAATAATTTACATTATAAGATTTCATTGATGTCAAGCCTACCCAAGACGGAAGATCTCTTACGGTAAAATTTTGGATTATGAATGCTTTTTCGTCTTCTCCAATGGCTTTAAGTGAGCTTATTAACCTTGACTGCTTATTTCTAGTATGTTGCAAAACGAAGTATCCAAGCGACCCGACCAAGACCCAGGTAGTGCTAAGTCGAAAATATCCTACGCCGTAAATGGAGGCGCATGTCAGAAACAACTTAAAGTAATCCCAAGAGAGTGACAAAAATGTTTGTTTAGGAGGCAACGTCTTCTTCACTTCGTCATTGGAAGCACTTCCTTCTAACATCTTCACCTAACTAACAAACTGTCCGCGTTTATATCATCGCGCTCAAGGTCCAGAATCTGAAGGCATTAAACAATTCACACTTCCTATCGCGTAAATTCTGTTCTCTGTGCCAAAACGTAAATGGATTGTATTTTTTCACTACGTTTAGCGAAAAGACTGATCACAGGCCATAAAACGGAAAATACAGTACAAGCAAGGCTGTCCACTGACTACAAAAATGTAGGAATGCCATTATCAAATGATTTTTCGTTGCAGTGAGGGGACAATTTCAAGGAATGTCATCCCGGACCACATAGTGAAAAGCCATAACAGTAATGGTAATAAATATCAGTCTCATGAGAGTTTGCAGTCCATCTTTGAGAAGAATTCACGAAGAAACAATGCTATCAAAGAAGTCACAGGTATTCATAGTTTAACAACACTTCTACACGTAACTCTTTTTTCATTGAATTATGCTGAAGAAATTCAATCACGAGTCAGAAATGAAGGGGTTCAAAGACGTATTTGGAGAGCTATCGGCAAGCGCTTGGTCTAAGCTGGCAGATAGTCACTAGGGTCACGTAGCATGGCCTAACCATTCGTGGTCTATCGTGGATGTGTGACCTAGTGCCTTCAGCTAGGTGTACCCAGTAAAACTAATTAGATCAACCTCAATGTCGAAGACGTACAGAATTTTTTGTTTCGGGGATTTATTCACCACTACACCATCCTAACAAGCTAACTGAACAGTGATGTTAGGACGTAGAACATTAAGTGTGAATACATCATGGAAAAACATTGACTAAGAAAAAAACGAGGGTGACGAAAGACAAGGAGATCCACGTGTAGTCAAGATGATTATAAGCAACAGGATTATTTCCATTAACATACGCGAAGATATATATCTTTATTGTACCATACTAAGGAATACCAGACCTATACGACTATACGAATAGAGATCAGGAAAGTAGTGGGAGATTTTACGGGAAAGATAGCTGAGAAGGCCTTAGTTCAAGATAGATATCAGCTGCAAGTTTGAATGGTTATAAGATATATGATAATAAGAGAAAACTACAATGAAGTATATTTAAAGGTAATAATGGAGAGGTAAGCATAAATCTCCCAAATGAACACCGGAATCGTCCTCCTAAACTCTTGTAATAACTATTGGGTAAATCTGAAAGATAAGCTGAACAATAAGAAGCTGCACGAAGTGGGAAAAGAATGCTTTATTACAAGATTTCTTCATGAACAGTAAATCGATGTGTTTCCGATGGCCAGGAGTTTCTGGAATGGTAAGAATAATATGAGGATAGGTCAGCATCCAGTTGGAAATGTTACTCGTGACTTTTTACTTTCTAGATGTTTATTTGAAATCTTTATCAAACGCTGATTAGACAAAATGTTTCACAGAGTTTTTAGCGCCCCTCCGGACTCTTTCGAGGAATATTTCGGAACCCTCCAATAGACAGCTTTGAACTTATGTGAGGTATCGGACCTCAAAAAGCGCTAAGATAAAAAATAGACATCTACAGTCTACCTCACTAACGTTTAGTCAAGAAAAAGGAGGAAGACAACAGCCACAGGCACCTGAATAAGAGCAGAGGAAGCTAACGCTCAGAAGTATACAGACTGAGATATCGAAATCCGACAATTAAATAAAAGTGTTGCGGATCTACAATGCTGTACAACAACGTTGTTCGTCACGGCATGTTAGTCGACGATCCAAAAGCCAGTCAAACTAGATGTAAGGAACAAAGGGGTTCAAAGATATGTTTGAAGATACGTTTAGTAGCATTTAATGTAAACTGACAGGTTGTTGTACAAGATTAGTTAAACGGTGTATACAAACGTGATCTGGTGAATATGGTTAAACGGGCACTTTCAGTTATGGACTTATCCGTTATTACTAGAAAGATTGACAGAACAGAATTATTTGTTATGCGCATCTTTTTGCTCCTACTGAAATTTCGTTACAGTTGCAATACGCTTACTTCGAAAGGACTTTTGAGGAAGAAATAAAGGATTATAGTATACTTCGTTATCAGTACTATTATAATAATAGATCTAGTTCTAAAACTGTAGAGATGTCATGTTATGAATGCTTAATCTATAGAATCTTACGTGCATGTCATATCACTTTCTCTTCTGACTCGTCTTATCGTAACAATACGCGCGGAAACGTTTGGAGCTTATGAAGAACACACTTAGGCTAAAAATAGAATAGTTCGTTTAATGTGAGTAAAGACAGCTCACACAAGACGACCATGTCTGCGAGGCCGAGCCATGCTATCCGATTGAATGAATAAACATTCCCGTGTTCTCCATTGTTAACCTTTTCGTGACAATCGTTGAATATTAATGTTTTCAAAAATTGTAAACCCGGCTTCAAAGGTCGTGCAGTTGGGGTCCAATGCCATTACAGAAATACCGAAAACCTGGAAAATGGAATACCTCGTCAAGATTTCGCTGATATAAAGTCTTGGCATGTGCGTACAATACAGAGATTACGCTACTATCAATGCCAGAATAAGTTTAAAACAGTGTAGATCCCGTATTATATAACGGCAATCTGGCTTTCATCACGATCGGTCGTTCACAGATTAAGTCTTTCCACTGTTGATCACGATTAAGCTATGGTTTCTTTGGAAGTATGCTTCAATATTTATTATGAAAAATCGTTTGCCAGCTATGGAAGAATACAAGTGATTTAAGTGGAACATACTTGGTCAGTAACCTACACTACAAGTTAGTTCACACACAATCTTCCCTAGTCCTATTAAGTTTGTATATATGAACTATTTGTAACATTAGATCTGAAGTTGTGACTCGCTTCAGCAAATATCTCTATGATCTTGAGAAAACGGCAAACTCCTAACGTCTGCTCAAACTTATCCTGCAAGAAAATGGCTATCTGAATTTATAACTTGAACAACAACTGGTAATGTATGGTCTCGTTATAAATCTAGGGCACCAGATATTGTTAGGATCTTTATTTGACCTCTTTGGTGGTTCTTTCATTCAATTCTAAGTTGAAGTCCTCTTTCATTATGTAAATGTTTGTGAGGATATTTTCTCGTTCCAATATTATTTGCTAAGTTTCAATTATGCTCTCATTACTCGAAGCGTGAATTCTAGGCAACCAACAATCTTATTAGAGTTAGTTATTTAGGTTGGATGCTTGTCGCCATATAAGGATCCTAGTTACAACATGTTTTTGTCTCCTAGACGGCAAGACGTTATCCCGATGTAATCGGTTTACGTAGATTGAAGTTCAATTGTTACTGAATGCCTACTTATTTTAGCTACCGCAGAGCAATTAAATACCTGTTGGAGCACATTGAAGAATTCATGTTGGGTTGCAGGTTTTCGTTTAAAATCATAGAATATCTGAAAGTAGACTCAGAGTATAGAACGAGTGAGGCATATTGAATTTTCCAATTACAGTCAGTCTAGATGGGTGACTTTTGATTAACAAGGAGAGTTGTCTTTCGACTAAGTGTAGTCGTCTAAATTTCAGTATTTTTAATGGATATGGTTCCTTTCGTTCGTGACAACACTTAACTAGTATGAGGAAGGAATTTCGATAGCATGTCCAGTAAAACAATCTGCTAAAACCATACAAATTGCACTCAAAATAAGTAAAGGTAGTCTTATCTATGACCAAAGGTTCAATGTAATATGCAACCAAAAAAGTCCGTGATGCCAACGTAATGCTACTGGGCCTTAGCGAAATCATCTGGAATCCGGACAACTGAATATCGAACAGCATTCAAAGCCATGGCGACATGTCATTTGGCGTTTTCTGAAATATGCTTATCCTTTCAAGGCGCACGTTTTACCAAGTTAAGATAGTCCACAAACACTCCAATGACATCAGGCACTTCAAATATGAAATAATAGCCTTGATGCAAGCAGACTAAAAACGCTGAAATAAAAAGATTGCAATTTCAATCCCAAGCAAGCTTTTATCCTGTGTCGATTGGCCTAGGTGACGGCGATGTCACTCCATACCTTCTACACACTATTACTAATAAATTTCCGTTGTTCGTGTTGTATGGTCATCAAGGTAGCTATGGACCTGAAAACAATGAAGGGTTGATCCATCTTGGATATTGAACATGAAGTGCGGCGTCGATGCGAGCTGCTTGGACAAACCATTTCTGTCCAACTTGAGTAGGCCCCTAATCATCGACGAAAATCACCGACGTTGGTGATTTACAAGTCAAGATGACAGACTTATATTTGGGAATAAGAAAAAAGATTATGTTATGTAAAATAATTTTTTTCAAACAAGCCCACATATATGTGCAAACGCAAAGATAAATCAATGGAGTATTATAGTTTGCGGGCATGATAGAATCCAAATACTTTATTGATTTCGTAAAAATGTATCAAACTTCCAGTCAGCTTAATTATAACATCAACGACTTTTGTGTCTCACCAAGTTAATTTAGAGCTTGATAAGCTGTATGTTTATTTCGCTGTGATGCGATGCTTGAAAAAGTAAGTGATTGATAGTAACACGTACACTCAGATTTGAATGTGGATATAAATAAAATTATATTTGATAAATACTAAATTTAAATGTCTTTGACTCATGTATCGGTCTTCAATATAGACTTGCATATACAGTAGTATTACTTATTGTCCACATTTGATATCCAGAACTATATCAGCTGAACTTGAACTTAATATAAGCCATCGGCACGAACTCACCATACTTGAGATGGTAGTCTCTACCGAGATTTTTGTGAATGTGTCTATAGTTGAGAATTTCTTGGCACATTGATGACTGTGAACAGGGGAAGTAGGTTTAGTTAAACCAGTAGGTCGTCATATGGCAGTTTTGCGACTTTGGAAACCTTTTTCAAAACGTCACTATCTTTTTTACGAACGGGATGGGTACATCCCAGTTTCGGATGAATGAACAACGTATACAAAGTCATACAGTTTTTAACATGGCTAACGACTCTACATAATGATCAGAGAGTCCGAAAACTCTTGGAGAATATTGCACGCAGTGTGTAATAACTGTAATGTCTCAGTTAATGACGTCTCTTAGGTAATTTTGTGTCCGGAAAACACATAGCTCATTGTTATTCACCGTCCATGTGTTTGTACCCTGGTGACGAATGTGCAACATAATGTATTTGGAGGCATCAATAGGCCAATGTAAAGTTTAGACTAATAAGACAAACTCTGCAGTTCATTTTCAAATTGCAAACTACAAATCCTTGTATATTTGCTTTTTCACCCCTAGTTCTGGCTTCAGATAACATAACGTTGTCATAAACATGTGAAAGAATTAGAAATGCATGGTCATTCCTATATTGCGGTGGCATATGATCGTCGGCCATGGGAAAATAGCGATAGTTTTACCGAGATGTTTGATTGAGGCAGAAAAATCAAGCAATGCACACTTTGATTTACTCAACGCGTTATTTACAAAACTTTTCATTATGACTCTCAGAAGTATTGACAAACAGCTTGTTCAAGCCACTTATCTTCGTTGGAACTGGCGAGTATGGTCATCTATAACTGAAACTATTTGAGACCCCTCAGTTTTTACGGTACTTAATAAACATTCATGTTTATTAAGAGTGTCTGCTATCGTCAACTAAGCAGTAATTCATAAAAGCTTCTCTAAACTATATACTTTCCGTACAAACTAACCATTCCCAGCCAAGTTCGGAGATGTACTTCACAGAAATCTTCATTTCAATATGACTGAAATTACAAAAGCTTTCAAGTACAAACACGTCCAAGTTGTAATTTAGTGGAAGACTGATCATTTTATGAACGATTAGTAGATCTTAACATTATCTCTCGTGACAAATAATAATTAATGCTTGTCTAGTGTCCACATGAAATAAATCAGTTCAAAGTCTAAAAATGCGTCAGCGTGGACTTATTCAACATTGAGATTGTTATAGAGCCATGTTTGGTTGATTTGGAAGATAAGGTTGAATTTGACTTAATAAATCGACAAACAGAGCGTACATCTTAAAATAGACTACAGTTATTTGCCAAAACGTACAAGCTAAAGCTTTTGAAAATGTACGGGTATATGGTAATTAGAAGTATTCGAATTCACGGAATAGTACAATTTACAGCACGTAAAAGTAGATAAACACAAATGAACGTATTGTATTTGGAATTAGTAATTAACGGACAATCAAGTACAAAAGATTCATTAGTTTGTACAAATATCACAGAGTATTAACAAAATAGCAAACATTTGGTACAAAGCTGAGAAATATAAATTCGAAGATGCCCATGACAACTTGTTACACATACTTGAAAACGTCCAAAGTTAGTTTTCTGTCATATCCAGTAACGTCTTTGGCGGGTTGGATAATGGAGTTTGGATTCTACTGGGAGCATTACTGCCTCCAAAATTTTAGATGGCTATTACTGGAGATCGTTAATACCGCAAAACCTAGGATCATGGTTTCTTACCAGACACCTCCACCTGTGTAATACCTCAACATGGTACAACTGATGTCGAATCACTCAAATAAGTGGTCAAATTGCAAGTTGATCTGATGAATTTGATCAGAGGTAGTTATCTAGAAAATAATCAAATTCGCTTTAGAATTAGTGAGATGGAGTTATAAAAGAATGGCATGGAAAAGCCATGGATGTAAATTTTACCAGGTTGTAAGTCAAACAGAAAACAATTACTGTGAATGGGAGATTTATCTAAAAATGGTAATATTACAAGATGTATTAATCTGTCAGAAACAGAGGAAGAATGTATTTGTAAAATCTCGGCGATATGGTTGAGATTTTATAAATGCATTCTTCTTCTTTAACGTTTCACATTAACTCGGCGCCCAAGTACTGCAAAACTATTCGATCAAATTTAGACGAAAGTTCTTATTTATTATTCTGCAGTCGCATCAAATTATCGAAGAAAATGCACAATCTGTTAGATAGTTAATAAATTTATTGAAGTTTCCGATAAATGATTCCGAAAAACGATCTATGGTTCTGTCCGTATGTTTATAAAACATATAACTTCCAGAACCAAAGTAGAGAATTAAGTAGCTCCTAAGAGATTCATTATTGTCTGTACATTATTGATAAGTACAACTGGGTCCACAAAATGTTTCTTATGAATAACAACTCTGTGCAAATGCTATACAAACACATTTTTATTCATACTACACACAAGTCTATTTACAGTGAACATTTTCCTTCCAATTATTTTTCGTAACCCTAAATTACTTACTCGATGATGATTGAAGAGAGGAATTATGTACAAGCGTTTGTCATTTTATACTGTCACCACATTAATAAAATAATCAAGGGAAGATTTTGTTTAAAACAAATATTTCAGTAAAACCGAGAGTAAAACGACCAAAAATTGAATATGTAAAGATAATGAGATTATTGACAGGGTAATCTCAAGAAATGTAATGAATTATAGACATTAAGTTGATTTCGCTTCATCCCTCAGTAAGATAAAATAAGCAGAGATTTTAAATCTCTCCCTACTTAATCAAAGCTTCTTTAATAGTTTAACACCAATCTAATATCTATAAGTTTGAAGGTAGTGTGACTAAACACTTAAAAACAAATTTACCATAGTTACATTATTCTTCGTGTCTGTTGGAATTAAAATCATTAAATATTTTAGTTTCAGTGTTTCTAAATTACTTTATAATCCTTCCTAATCTCTTAGTTGATGATTCACTGTTCGGTTGTACAACTTTCCATCTTTTTCTTTACAACTTTGAAATTTCCTTTTTTATTATGTATAAATTCTAAACTATTTCCGACTATAAATTGGAAATTTCCTCCTCTGTACTCATTTGATTTAATCTTGTCACTTTCCTATTTATTTGTTTATTTACGTTTGTCATATAAAGAAACAATATTATTAACTGGATAGTGTTTTGAACAAAATTCTCTGTGGATAACATCATCATTATGACTTCCAGTTTGTGTAAGGATCGAGTTCCAACTTCATCTTTAAAATATTCTAATCTGTTCACGTATTAAATCCGTATAATGTTAAGTTGTTTTTGGCCAAAAGTTATGTGCTCTACATCTCATCTATGGGAACAAATATGAAGTTTGCAGCTAATATCTGGAAAATTGTTATGGTGAATGGTTTCACATTGAGTCTCAACTGCAAATGCACTTATTCGCTTCTTAACCCTGACTGTTTTTATGTGATCGTGTTTTAATTACGTGTTTTAATTGTGTCCGTAACTTATTTTTGTCCAAATATAAATATTGAGTCACGCTTGATCAAATCGAGTTGGCTGACTCGCATTCTCTGTGTGTTATTCCGTTTCTTTTCGCTTCACTTCGCTTCGTTTATTTGATCGTCTGTTTAGATCAACAAGTGTATGGAATGTCAACACTCGAAATTCATTCTCGTATTCGGCTTATTTTATTCCGTTATTCTCTAACGCAAATTAAGTCGATAATTGTTTAAGAGGGTTGGCGACATGTATATTTCGATAACAATCAGCATATGATTTAACTGGATTCAGATACGGGGTAACTAAAACTAAAGATAGGCACATCAATAAATAAATCTTTAAACTTAACAGAAGGAGATTAGTTTCATATTGATAGATCACCAGTGTTAATGTGTCGTAGTTAAAAAAATATATCTCCTTTGAATTTTTGTATATACGAACTCTTTATATAGCCATTTGCTGGTTTTATATCATATCGAATTACTTCTACAACGGTTAATTAAAATGTCAACTTTACCGTATTTAAATTGGTTATTTCTGTTTTTTTATTAGTAAGAATATCAAATCAATTGCAACATACTATGGAGTGATTAATGAACTACTAGTTACGTTGGTAGCGTTTAAAGTCTGGTAGCTACTGAAACGATTTTCGTTAGAAATTTCTAGAAAGTTCCATCTGGTTCGTTAGTTTGTAATGACCACATTCCTGTGAAAATGTGTGATAAAGTTGACGAGTGGATAAAGATTTTTTTGTAATTCTAGATAAATTATTACATAATACACTTATAGTCATGTTGATTGAGAAACGTGTCGTTAAGTGGAATATTTTTAACATTTGTTTTATGATTAAAGATAGCACTGAATGAAAAACTGTAACATGCTGTTCAATTCACAATAATAGTTTTAATGCAGTTACAACTATAAATGAAACAATTATTTAAACAATAATTTACATTAAATAAACATCATCGTTATCATTATACAGAATAACAACTAAAAACGATGGCTTGATTATCAACTAACAGTATTTAGTGATTTGGTCCTCATTTTAGATTATCTACAAGTGTTAAACAATAATTCTACATAAATTCAAGTCTATGTTATTCAAAGGTAAAGGCAAATAATTTACCACAGTATCAATGAGTTTGAGTCAAATGGTTTTCATTTTAAAAATCGTTGCTCAATTAGACTATCTAAGTTGTTGAATATGTGTTCTGCTCAGAAGTATTGAATCAAGTTTTTTTAAAAAACTATCTATCACATGCTTGTGGTTTTAAATAATTAGGATTATTATTTCAGTTTATGATACTAGGCAACTTCATATGATATAAAAGCTTTAAAATTCCATTTAAATAAATTCAAGTGTCTATTTAAAGGATTAAAAAAGTTGTAACAATCTAGATAAATTTGTAGCTAAGTAATTTAACAAAACTAATAATGTTTTGTTAAACTTAATGAAACATAGTAACGTTTATTTTTAATGTATTTCTAGTATCTTATACAAAATTATGGCCAAAGTTTGAAGTTTTTCTAACAATTTCAGACTTAATTATTATTGTTAGGTTTATTAATTTAGATGGATGAGTTTTTTCCTCCTCTAAACTTTTTGTTGTTGTTGGTTGATTGATAATTATACAAAGCGCCATAAATTTAAAGAAAAAGAAAAATGGACATCCATAAACTAAATTCTATTGAAATAAACTTTAAAATGAGTAACTCTGAGTTTAAGTATAATATAAATCTTATAATAATATGTATGAACATAGAAGAGAATGTTCAGTTAGTAAAATAGGATATAGTAGTTTAATTATAACATGTAATTCACAAAACAAAATAAGAAAACGGAAATTGATAAGAGGTTTTTAAGTGTTATGATTAATAATTTGCTTGTTATAAAATCCACTTAAAGACAATTAATAAAATTTGTTTAGCTTAACATAATATGTAAGTTGATTGGATGATTGATGAATGTGTGTATATGGAAAATAACATTTAGTTACTAACATGAAAGGAAATGATAAGAAATTGAATGAACATATTTTTTTTGTAACGAACATGGAGACAGATAATAATGAGTAAATTATTTTTTTTGTGTGTTTGAGAAAATGTTGTACAGTATGCAACTTCTTAATATCTGATAATTTATCTCGACTGTTCTGTTATGTAATACAGACAGTTGAATGCTTTAGACAATTTACGCACACGGTTGCTAAATCATCCATGTTTCGGAGAAGTGACGGAAGTTGATTAATTAATTTCTAGTCTGCGTACACAGCTGGAAAGTGACTGCCAAACGTATAAACGTGTTGATGAAAGCCTCCGTGAATCCTTGATAAGCAGTAATGTTAACGAAGTAATAGCAGTCATTCATAATCCGCCAAGTAGTCCAGAAACGTCCTTTTCAGAGACATGCTTTGCCGTGGATTCAAATCCCATTTCCCCCCAAACACCATGTACGAAAACTGACTTGTCCAGCTCACAGAAAGACGATGTCTTATTAAATGCCCATGAAATTATTGCAGTACCCATCCACGAAGAAAGAGAAAATGAATCAAGGAGCATAATGAAGACAATTGCATTAAATGGAGCTCGGCATTCTACTACAAAAGTTCCTGATGAATGTACTTATCGGGGTTCTCTAGTTATTTTACCAGATATGAGTTATCTTAATGACTCACATGCTTTTGACTAGATTTCTTGCAAAAATGAGGAAAATTTGTCGGATGCATCAAACGATGGTCAAGAACCTAATAAAATTTTGATAAATGCTGATTATTCTAGTGCTCGATCATCTACTAATGAGATTTTCAAGAGACTTGATGAAAATGTTTCACAAGAATCAAACCTTATTGACCTCCTATCTAGTGTCTCTGATCCTCACCATCTAATCAGTTCTAGTGGACTCTCTACTCAATTCAGGAAATATGTTTTAAATAGAGTCACACTAACTGTAACTTGGGTATATGAGGACCCAACATTTTTTCGTGGAGGAGGATAAAGTCAGGAAATTCAAAATCAGGATCTAGACGTTGAGTCTTCAAAAAAGAAGTGGAGGTGATAAGATGGAAAGAAAAGTCAAAATTTGATTGATTTAGTAATTATGAGCTTATGAGCTTCCTTTCTGATTAAATGTGATGATTATTCAGTGTCGTATTCGGTTTTGTTTTCTCGTATGATATTTTATTCTGTATAATATACGACATTCTTGTATTTAATTAACATGAACTATGCTCTATATGTGATTTGTTATAACTCTAAGTATTTTTTATATATATGATTTCATCCTAATTATTAATCAAAGTGTGTGTACGAATCAATATAAAAATGAGTGTATTTTTGACTAGTCGTCGTCGTGTTTTGGGGTTAATAAATCTTTACTTATACCAGTCTTTGTGTTTTTAATTTCGCATCGTGGGACTTGCAGAGGTCCCTCGTTTTGAGTATAAGTGATAAGCGTTTACGACACAGCAATCAGCGACGATCAGCTATAACAAGTAGCATTCAAATGACAAGATGTGGCAAATACACCTATCATTTAGTACATATTTCTTACAGAATACTTTTTTCTATAGGTTGAAATATGGAACCAATAGTTTGGAAAAAGCGTAAAACTTGTAAAAAAGGGGATGAAAGTTTATCAAATTTATATTAGAACGTGTATATCGGTAAATCACAAATCAAAGAATAAAAATCTTGGATAAGAATATTAAACTGGGAATTACACATAGAGTGGACAGAACTTCATAAATTTAATAAGTTTGTATGTTCATATATAACTTGTTTTAGAAATATGAGTCACTATTGCATTTTTATCAGAGATGGATGGTGTTTAGCAGTGGAAACCAGGACGCGCGTTTCGTCACTGTGAGAATATCAACTCTGAGATGCATCCAGCTGACGAGTTTCAAATGAGACGAAACGCGCGTCCTGCATTCCACTGCTAGCCACTATCATCTCAGCTTATGATGATTATGACTGAAGGTAGTATCGAGGCAATCCACACAGGATGCACATTTACCAATAAGAGACGGATAAATTGTACTCTTAAACATCAATAGAAGATTCAAACAACCAGTGCAAAGATGAATTAATATTAGATTTTGTTTAGAGAGGCAGGAAATAACAACCGTTAATTTCATTTTGAATGTCACGGTTAAAAACATTGGTGACGTCAATGCTTAGAAATAAGGTTCATAACCTTGAACAAGTAAATTCGCTTTACCTAATGAAAGCAAGTCGTGGTAAAAACTAGCTTTTACCCTTTGAAAAATAATCAGACATCTTTCAATAAATGAGATTTGAGACAGAATGAAATACAGTAAATAGTGTTCAAATGTTATTTTCTTCCCATGACTTCAAATTTTCATCGAACTTGATGACTTTTCCACTTTACAATGATCTGGTATTCTCAAAATTTAATCGAAATAATTGATGACATATTTCCTTCCTTCCTGAGTGTTCAAATTTTCTACGAAATATATTCAAGTGAGGTAGAGGAGTGGAAATTACGAACTGACCCAAGTTAGAATATCTTTGAAGACCAAGAAACACTGAACAGCTGATTCATTGCAGTATTATTTATTTTCTTCCATTGACAATTCAGTTTTACTTAAATTTTGAGTATTACTTGATATATTTACAGTTTGTTTTTATTAAATTACATGTTTAAATATTTTCACTGTCTTATTTACTGAAAAATAGATACTTAATTTATACAATACAAGTATAAAGTTTACACGTACAACTTGGTTACATGACGTAACTAATGTAAAACGTTAGTCGATCGCTCCAATCACTAAACAACAGGAAACGTGTTAAATATAACAAAATGAACCATACAAATAGTCAAACGGATTATGATCACGGTGGAAGATATTTGTCAGCCATAAAGTTTATCTATCTATCTATCTATCTATCTATCTATCTATATATATATATATATATATATATATATATATATATATATATATATAGCAAAAGTGTTGCTTATGTTTGCAGTTGCAAAAATTGAAGATTCATTCACAATGGAATTTACATTTTTATGGTGATTTACGAATATGGACAAAAATAGTCTGTAGTCTTCGTGTAAAAAATCATGCACTATGGTATATTTAAAGGTATTAGAACTTACTGTACTTTTTATAAATAATATGATTAGTGAATACTAAAGGAAGGAGAATAAATATAGGCAAAAACATGTTAAGTGAGAGGTGAAATGAGAATGGTAAAATCATATGTATTGGCTTATATCGATATTTTTAACTAGTAACGATCAAATAAACATTTTTGGAAGGTACATTTTAAGATTATTTGCCATTCAGAGTTCCTTTCAACAAATGATTATCAGTAAAGCTAAGCAACTTATCAAGCTTTGAAATATACACAGCAAGTGTTTTTGCATAAAACATCATTTTTAATAAAGATAGAATAGTTGTCTGATATTTAAAAATTTTGAAAAAGATTTTTATTGGCTAGATTAACTTTATAGTATGAATACAACTATCCTTTTTTGGGGTCTAGGAAAGAAAAAACGATGTTCAATCATTTATGTTGTTACATAAAAGCGACTTTGTGAAAAACTAAATGTTTGTAAGCGATTGTAAACAATTGGTTGTATTTGTTTAATTTCACATGATATTGTTGATTAATTGGGTAGCAATCATTTTGTGTTAAGTATAAATACAAGTAGAATACTGTTTATCACCAACTACCTCATCACTATTAAGTATGTTTGTATCTAGTAATGAGCACTATATTATTCAACTGTCAAGTTAAAATTGGATAGTGTAATGTTCCTAATAGAATTATGAGAAGTTCATCATAATGAAAAGTTTGGTAACCGTTAGATGCAATTGACTAAATCCTTGCAAGAAACTGTATATAGTGACTTTATGCAAAATTGTCAGCAAAAATGTCCGGATATCTGAAGATTTAGGTTCAACTTCACTTTTCTTAATTGATATTTAATAATAATAATAATTTCAGAAATTTGGATATCAGTATTCAAGGATTATACGCCATTCTAAAAATAATCCCTTGTGTTTCCAAAACTATGCTAAAATTAATAACCCCTCAGTGAGTTAGAAAATCCTTGTATTCGGTAGGTACGCTTTATACATATATTGGCCATAATGAAGCACTGAGATTATTTTTCATTCTGAGTTGTGACTATTAGACTACGCTTCCATAACCTCACGTGACGTAGTGGTAATTATTTTAAGTTATCAGTGAAAACTCAGGAGTTCAAGGAATTGAAATTCTAAACTCGCCTTAATCGCCGTTACTTCATCATGACTGATTTTTCGACGCTGGAACTAACTGGGAAAATAGGAGAGGTGTCCATGGTGCTGTGATATGAAAGAAAGCTGTATTTTACAGTCATCTGCCGATTCGGCACGACTCTCCAGCTGGAATTCAAGAGGTATTCTTAGTGACTGGCGACATTATTAGACATGACTAAGAATGGATTAAACAGAACTAATGTTATTACTGTTCATGGTTGAAGCTCATCCACAAAAGCATATTGACGTACTCTGTGAATTTATATTGCTTGAGAACTACTCATGCATTAAAGTAAAGCATGTTCGCTTTACTTACTAAAGAACCATCTTTCGAATTATTTCTTAATACAACATTGGTAAAATGTGTTAACAAGCTTTTTTTAAACAATATCAGTATTTATTTTTAATAACGAAGAGTTGAAAACTAACCACAGTTTATACAGGTTCTTTACTCAGAGAACTAGCACTAATGTTTGTAGAACATATTACATTCAGTATAGACTCAAACATTTTCATTTAACTTTTAAACGAATGAGAGGACAATGTTCAGTGTATTTTAAGACTTTTAACTAACTGGTTTGTTAAAGAACTAGAGCTGAAATTGAAGCCGATATAATAACACTAACAAAAAAATTTATAAGCTTTAAACCAGCTCAATAAAAGTAGAATAGGAAATTATTTTAATATCTCTGCAATGTTTGAGAGCGTTCATATAACTTTGGCGACTTGTCAAATATCATTTTCATTATCTAACATAGACAAGTATAATGATGAATATTGAATACACACTAATCAATGTATCCATTTCTTGTTGTTTATTCACTAATTTGGTTCAGTGTCAATCCAAATTTGGGCATTACTTCAAAATAATTACTTCAAATAATCTAGATGTTAGTAAGCAATTAAATCTTTTTTAAAAAATTTTTACGAGAAAATCAATAACATACTTAACAACTAATATAATTAATAAGGAAATTAGTTTATTTGCATAAAATCAGACAATCAAAAGAGATTTATCTTATCTAATTTTCATATTGAATTTTTCTGCTTTGTTCTGGAAAAAAATAAAGAAAGTCTTTGTTCTTGCAAATCTCGATGTTTGCTTCATTATTCTTGAGTTTAATTTGATATAATTTGTTTTAAATCAATCCATAGTAGAAATAGTTGATCGATTATGGTCACTTCCCAATAACTGATTGTCGGGTTGTTATGTTTATGAGTTTGTATTGATGTTTGTCAGTTAAAGATGAGACAAAATTTAATAGAAGCGTATTTGTTTAAAACTAGCATAGATATCTAAAGTAATTAAATGTAAGAAAGTAGGTTGAGAAGGAAATCAAAGATAATTCAATTTGATTGAGACATCTACTTTCTATTTGAAAATTCTAATCACGATGTGATTTGATTTACCGGCTTATTGTAAGCGAATGTTTTTAATATTTAATAATTTTCTTGAATGATTTCATATTGACTCATAAAAAAATGACATTTGAAATAATGGATTGCTGTTATTACTTGTTCACACATGAGTTAGCATTCACTAATCTCTTAGTTCATATTAGCTGTTTGATTTGTAATTTACCTGTTAAATATCCTTCCAACTAGAACAGAAGGTAAATACAGCTGTATTAATATCTTTAGCTGTCAAGAGCTCTCTGGAATAAATAATATTTTCTTTACATATATGCGAAAGTATGTAACTGAACAGTTTTCATGAAAACTAGAGTTCGTAATAACATGAAATTATAGATTTACAAAATATTCATTTATTTATGGATTGGATTTTTTAATCATTGTAAACCACAAAGAAGTCTGTACCTTGAACTGGTAATAGCTGGGAGCTATTTAAAAAATAGTATGTACAAGAAAGAGTCTTTTCAAATTTTCGACTATAACCATTCACACGATCAACTATGACGGAAATCAATCTATGATTTTCACATATTATGACATAATGGAGCAAAATATAGTAATATCAGTTCTCCAGATTCTTGTATTTGACAGTTCAGAATGCTTACCATTAAATACTATTGATTAGTGATGCTTCTTAAAATTATTTTTCAATAATTCACGTTAAAGAAGAGATATATAACTTATTAGTAAAAGATGAACTGTTCACTTCAGTATTTAGGAAGGATTTCATTTGTGGTATTCGTTAGTGATTAGCTTACAACTAAACCGAAAGTAAAATAGTGGTAGTAAACCGATTGGTGCTGAATATAAACCGACTAAGTGTTTGTTTAGTCCTTAATGATGATTGAATTTATCGACTGAATTTTATCGTGTTCATCACTCTTAGTGTAAGTACATTAAGTCTATAGTCGCAAAATCGCTACTCTCATACTGCATTGGTTGTACTTAAGACTGACACTGGAAAAATCAGTTCGGTAAAGATCTTAGATACACTGCTGATACAACTAGCACTAAACCTAGGTTCATTACTTCCTGTAGATTATTTCTAACAAAATCGGAACGTAATATTTTTATTTTGTATTTTTGCCCCTTTTGCTAACTGGATTAGTTCGCAAATTAATGAGATCACAAATATTCAAGGATTTTTCTTGGAATTCTAGATAACTATTGATGGCAACATTCAGTGACATTTTAATGTGAAGCGCAGCATAACTTTACTAATCCACCAAAAATCAGATGTTTTGTATGACAATGTCATCATATAAGACTTATCTATGGGTTTCTTTCAAGGGTTCTAAAAGTTGGAATTTTTCAGTTAATTTCATTTGGATGCCTAACAGGTTTACCAGAATTGTATGAATGAAACTTACGCATAGTAATTGGAGTGTTTTGATCTGAACGGCACGAACTTTTGTGCATTCGAGATTTAAGTGTTAATGTAAACGCTTCTTTTAGTAATTTGCTTTCTCTATGTAAGTTACCCGAAATGTGACGAAACTTTCACTGTATACTAGTTTATATCTATATGTGCTCACTGTGCATTATTAAAAACTTAGATAATCACTATACAGCGATATATGAAAGTACAACCAGTTATTCTAAACTTCTACATTCTTTTAACAATTATACTATTGATGTGGTCCCGCACATGAAAAAGTTCTTAAAGCTACTGATAATACTCTATGTTTTAACTATTTAGTTCGAGTTTATCAAACAAAGTGCAAACTATTTTTATGTTTGCTATTAAACTGAGTAAAAACCAATCTATGTACTTTGAAAACGACTATGCATGATCTTCAACTGTTTCAAACTAACAAAAATACACTTATCTTGAGGTTAACTTGTGAATGTACATGCATATTAGAATGAAACAGCTAACAATTATTTTCTGATTTTAAATAGTTGTCCAACTGAGGTCAACCTGTGACATAGACTATAAAATATATATATATGTCTTCTTTTATACCATCACTATCAAATGAATATTATTTTCTTTACGTACTATTCATATTATCATTCAAGTTTTGCAAATACCCCATTAATAAATGAAACTTTACTGTCTAAACAATATTCAGTATTAACAAAAAAACCCATTAAGTCAATATCTATGTGAACAACGATACAAAAAAGAGAACAACAATAGAATTAATGATAAAATGTAACAACGTTTATTCAAACAACATTGAAATTGTGAACATCCAAAAAGAGATCGAAGTATTATTATTATTATACAAAATAGTGTTCCTCACGTGATTTTCATTTATATTTTGTTTTCTTTACTTATATCATTACCTGGTTTATAAGCAAAGATGGATAGTGGCTAGCATTGGAATTTAGGCTACGCGTTTCGTACTATTCGGGACTCATCAGCTGGATGTGCCTGCATCTTAAAGGACGAAACTCGTGTCCTGGATTCCAATGCTAGCCACTATCCATCTTTGCTTATAATGCTTGTAAATTAAAGCAATATCTAGGCAATACACACAGCATGCACATATGCCAATAAGAGACTGATCAATTGCAGTCCTAAACATCAATGGGAAGATTCAAGTAAAACAATACCAAGAGAATTTCCTAGTTTGGTTCTTCTAAGTTTTTTTTTTATTTCCAAGAAGACGTTTTTGTGATGCGTTTTAACTAATCAAGTCTTCATATTTTTATAATTTACAAACATTCTAGTTATGAGAGTAAATACTCTATTTAATTTGATTCATTCATTGATACAATATTACAAAATAATAATTAAATGGAAATACAGCTTAGAATTATTTATTATATCACTGAGTTTATTTGATGAATATGTGAATTTATTATTATTTTTTAATGTATACTCAATAATGTTTAATTATGAAATGTTCGGATTAGTTATGTTTTATGTATTCTTTTAATGTTTTAATGTCATTCTATTTTTGTAGATAAATAAATGGATATTGTATTAGAGATAGATAAAAGTTGGATAATGTATAATTTTCATTAGGCTAAGTTTGTTTTTTCGTCTATCCGATGTAAATCCATGTATCTATTTGTTTTGGAACAATTTTCTGGAACTCTGCATACATAAACATGGATACAAACATACCTTTTATTCATATATATATATATATATATATATATATATATATATATATATATATACTTAATTGTATTTTGCTGATTTATGCTACATTTATCAGTAAATGTTTATTTTTTTCAAAAATTCGATCCTACTTATACATTATATAATCTTCTCTCTTAATTTATAAATTTGCAATTTATTTCATAAGATAATTAGATATTGTTATATCAATGTAAACCAGTATCACTTTCGAAGATGAAAATGGATCAACAGAAACCATAAAAAAAGTTTACGCAGTCGATTTTTGGGTGTAAAGTTGAATAAAACCAAAACAACAATGTTTCTGGAATAATATGAATTCATTATGTTTCGGGGTTTAATATCAGCTGCTTACAGTATATATATATTAATGTGTTACATCAGGATATGATATATAAAGCTTTCATTTGCAAAATAATGTCATCATGTGACCTAGTGAAAAACGTATAATGCACAAGAGATCTCTATATTGTGTATGTTGATGTTTTTTGTAGATTATATTCAGTGAGAAAATATTTGAATGTTGACAGTTGTTAGACTATCATCGGCTACATTTATTGGTGTGGCACATAGTTTTCTACAAAATTAATGCTACAAAAAATCCTATAAACATTTGGACTACATCAGTGACTTGTGTATGCTTCAGTATAATTGACAGGTCTATAAATATGGATCTACTTACGAGGTACTGCTATTTTTTCATCACTGATCAACGTCTACGGACATAATGACGCACACATTTAATTCAACAGTTTAAGACCTTCCACAAATTATTCCAGTTCATTGCACTAAATGAGTAGGTACAACTTCAACTGTGAATGAATTTTTTTTATCATTCATAAAATCAAAAATTCAATATTCGGAAATGTAAACAAATTTCCTGTCATATAAAACTTCGTAACTAATTTTTTGTTTATAATAAAATTGAGACTCTAAGCTTGTTTGAATTCATTGCAGTACATAAAGTAGAATGTTTAGTCACTTTTGATAGTTATTCATTAGCTTGTCTACAACCTCACTCATGTTTAATTTAATCGTTTTGATCCTTGTATTCCCTTTCATTGGCATTTTAACGGTAAACTATCAATCAACATACAAAATAAAACCTTGTTTCTTTTGTTAGCATAGTGAATGAATCATTTTGAAGATTTGGATTAGTTTCTTTTAGAATGAAGTATGTAAAAAGCGTATTACTTATCAAACAGTAAATATAAATTTATAGAAATTAAAGAAAAGAAAATACGAACACCCATTATTACGAAGAACTTCAATGAAGTAACCTTTTCAAAACACATGTTTTTATAATTTATTAGTTAAATTTACGAATCATTTAAAGCTAAACTATCATGGAAAACCTGGGAACACTGGAAGGCATTTTCGTCCTAGTATGGGACTCCTCAGCAGTGCGCATCTATGATCCCACTCTTGGGATGTGGTTTACCTAAAACTGTTCAATTAGAACTCAAGTAATTCATTCTATATGTTAACACTCAATTATCGAAATTACCAAAAAACTAATAACAGTTTTGATATGACATGATGAAAAGGCAAAATTACATTCTTGATTCTTGCTCAACATTATTTCTGTTTTTTTTGTATTCCATATGATGATTACTCGATGTAATATTCGTTTTATTTTCCAATCTCATATGTTGTTGAGTATAGCATTGATTTAGTTCAATGTGACGTTTATTCAACATATGACATTCTTTTTGTTAAATTGATGTAAGCTATGTTCAGCATGATATACAGCATGTAATTTGTTATAATTCTAGGCGTTTCTCATATATGTAACTTTTTCTAATTAATAATCAAATAGGTATACAAATCGGACACCTCATCAAAATACCAATGAAAGGTGGTCTGAGCAATTTTGAAAACTACAGAGACATCAAACTACTATCAGTACCAGGAAAAGTTTTCAATAGAGTGTTTCTGAACCAGATGAAAGACCCAGTAGACGCCCAACTTCGAGATCAACAGGTTGGATTCCATAAGCATAGGTCGTGCTCAGCCCAAACTACAACCCTACTGACTATCGTCGAACAATCATTTGAATGGAACTCGTCACTATGAACCAACTCCCTTAGCTATGAGAAGTCGTAGGACAGTGTGGATTGGAGAACCTTATGGAACATTCTTCGGCACTATTGAGTTTCCGAGAAGATTGTCAATATTATCCGGAACTCATACGACGGAAAACAGTGCAAAGTAGTGCATAGAGAACAGCTGACAGATGTATTTCAAGTAAGGACCGGATTCATACAGGGCTGTTTACTCTCTCCCTTCCTCTTTCTTCTGGTGATCGACTGGATTATGAAGACCTCGACATTTGAAGGAAAACACGGAATACAATGGACAGCTCAGAATCAATTAGACGATATGGAGTTCGCAGATGACCTATCCCTTCTATCTCATATACACGAACAAATGCAAATGAAGACAACAAGTGTAGCAGCAGCTTCTGCATTGATAGGCCTTAACATACACAAAGGAAGAGGCGAGATCCCCAAATACAACACAGAGAATACCAATGCAATCACACTTGATAGTGAAACTCTGGAAGGGGTCGAATGTTTCACGTACCTGGGAAGTATCATCGATGAACAAGGAGGATCGGATGCAGACGTAAAGACGAGGATTGGTGGAACAAAGACAGCATTCCTAAAACTGAAAAACATATGGAACTCAAAACAACTTTCAACCAATATCAAAGTCAGAATCTTCAATACCAACGTCAAGAGAGTCCTACAGTACAGAGCTGAACGTGGAGAACTAGCACAACCATCATCAAAAAGGTTCAAGTACTTATAAATAGTTGTCTACGCAAGATACTCAGTATCCATTGGCCGGGTACCATCACCAAGAGCCTACGGTGGAAGAAGACAGACCAACTTCCAGATGAAGAGGAAATTAGGAAAAGACGTATTCCGTCTCGGGTAGGGATACGTATCTACCTCGGTACAATGGAAGATGGTCAGGCAATTCCGTGAAATGGTTGAGGTTAGACATTAACTCCGTTGGATGCCGACTCAGTGGATTAAAAGTCAAGCGTTCGCATGCGAGACCGAAGGCCATGGCTCTAAATTCCACGAGCAGGATAGTGAATGCTCACTGCTGAGGAGTCCCACAATCGGACGAAACGGCCGTTCAATGCTTCCAGGTTTTCAATGGTGGTCTAACATCAATGGGTTCATGATCTCAGTTGCAAACTTAATAATCTCCACAACCACATACTGATAGATAGGAAAAGACGTTAGACGTAGATACGGCACACATTACGGAAATCACCAAGCTGCATCGCGCGGCAAGCCCTGACTTGGAATCCTGAATGGAAGCGGAAAAGAGGTAGGCCAAAGAATATATTACGTCGGGAAACAGAAGAAGATATGAAAAAGATGGATAACATCCGGAAAGGATTTCTCACGGCAGAGTTGAGTGGAGAATGCTGGTGGGTAGCCTATGCTTTTCCGCGAGGAATAAGAGGCGTAAGTAAGTAATTAAGTGTACAACTCAATGTATCTTCGGCTAGAGCTATCGTTGTGTTTTTCCGGTGAATAAATCTTCATTTGTACTTGTTTTCAGTGTTCTTACTTCATGTCATGAGAATTTTAGTGATTTCATGTTTCAAGAATAAGTAATAAGCGATGCGGATATAATGAGTTCATATCACAAGAATCAGATACCAGCTGTTTTAAATACGTTTATGCGAGCAAATTTTAAAATTTAAGCTTTAGCGTCACTCTAAAGAATAGTCTAATTACGATACCTTTGTTTCCCCAAAAAAGGTTAGTAAACACATTCTACACAATATACTAATAGTCGTCCAAAGAATCAGTCGATTGAGGGACATTTGAAGCTTCAAAGAACAGCATGTCTAGCGTACGTTTTACCAAATACTGAATTTTTCAAAGTTATTCTTTTTGGTGGTAATACAAAGTTTGTTCGAGAACTGGTATATTTCTTTTCTTAGTCTATTTGGCCACTTCATAATAGTGCATTTACGTGGATTAAGTTTTATTGCAGTTTTCTCAAAGCTGTTTTACGAACTTTATATGAATAACAAAAAATTTATTCATCAATAAACAGGTCATCTTATAGGTATCGTTACCAAGGTTTGATTTGATAAGTTCGAATAAATTGAGCATTGGGTAGATTGTTATAAATAAATAATATATTTGTAATATCCCAATGACACATTATTCTTATTGTTTCGTTTTACTAATAAAACTTGGATTAATTTTATTTTAGTTATTTATTCTCTGAAGAAGTGCCTTGCACTAAGTCACGAAACGTCAGAAAATCTGATTTTTCTACTCATTGGGATATTACAAATATATAATTCATTTATAGAAAGTCATCTTGTTGAAGTTAATTTGTATTGCATAAATGTAATTTACATTAAACTGTATACATTTTTATGTCCACGTCGGAAATAACATTGTAAACAAAGTACTCATAACTTACAGATGACAATTTTAGGTTGAAATCACTATTAAAACATCCACAAATGATACATTACTTAAAGAGTTGACACTTTTAACTGTACGCATACAGTAACAAATATTTAATAACTTTATTCAATTACAAAACTAAGTGTATGGTTGTTTGTTGTACTACTGTAGTAAACGAAGATTCAGATACAGTAAGCCATTTTATTGTTTTATACAAAGTTACACAGTGGCCTTGTAAAATATGAAAGTCATACATTAAATATGTCACTTGGACATTTTACTTGAGTTGTCCTTTGCCTACTCCACCATACTTCTAATTATATTATTCTTCTTGTTTTCTTTATTTCAGTTTTCTGCTGACAAGCATTTTACTTCATATTCCTGCTACATACTACTTATATCTGTCCATATAGGAAGCGCACAACATACTGCATCTGAAATAAACTAATAGTTATAAATGATCAACATTTGTATGTGAAATGGATAGTTGCCTACTTACATAATCAGATGACAAAGTAAGAAGACGAAATGAGTAGATGAGAATTTATTTGACACCAAAATGTAGATCAAAATGATATATATATATATATATATATATATATATATATATATATATATATATATATATATATATATATATATACAGTCTTTGAATAACAGATATAACATTCTTGATCACGCTTTGAAATGTGATTACATGTGAGATCATATGAAATAATTCATCAGTTTTTCTCAGAATATCAGGGGATCATATACAATCAAATCAAAAAAGAAATGACAATACCAAGGGTATAATGTATGTGTTATGATTCAGAACGGTGGGTAAAACTACATTTCGGTACAAAAATAATTTTTGATGTCTTCCATAAAAGAATCACCAAATTTATGCCTAATTATTTATGATGTAGATTGTTTTAAGAATAATTAGAGGGGTTCCAGGATAAAGATTTGACCGTTAAGGTAAACCATAGCATTGGTCAAACGGCTATCGGTAATATTTCTGGATGATCACTGAACTATATTCGAAACGAGAAAAATTAAACTTATGAGGTGTTAAATTTTGACTCTGAGGTTTACGAGAATTCTAAATATCACAAGACTTTAAGACTGCGGGTCTACCGTCTTACTGAGTTATAGACACTGTAAAGTACTTTCTAGTTTTTTGTAGATTTCCAGACAGTGGGTATCTGGTGGTAAAACTCATAATATATTGTATGAATAACTTCGTGCATCTGCTTTCAGTAACACTAATTTGTGTGCTGTTTTAATTGATTAAAGTAATGATAAATATAGAAGACCTTGGACATAGTGGACATCCGTGAAAAGGTCGGAAAAAACATCCAATCCATTGATTTAATAGAGTTATGTCGTTTGATAATTACGTTCATTCTTTTTTGTTTATTTACTTTTATTATTAGAAGAGAAACAATTTGGGTCCATGATAAAATATATAAGATGTAGGAATAGCTGAAGCAATGTAAAGATAGCCTTAATGGTTTTACATCACTTCACACAGTGCAGCATGAACAATTACGATTAGAAAGATAACAAGAATGATATGAACAACGGTGTCGGTAACAAGGAAATTGAAAAACAAACAAATTTCAGTTGAAAATTACAGTTTTTCAGCTGAGCCTTTCTCATCACGAAATATTATAAAAAAATATCTAACTGAGGAAAATAATTAGTGAATTGTCAACCGAATTATTTAGTTTAGGTTACGTAAAACCACCAATCATCTTCGAATAAATCTTCAACTGGTCACCTTTTTATAAATATGTTTTATTAGTTTTGGTATTGTTACACGTTAAATGATCATAAATCTAATTGGAAAATTTGTAATGTAAACTACATAAATCTTTCGACATAAGTAGTGTGTAACACCAATCAGTAATAGTGGAATGCCTAGCAGCAGAAGGCTAAGAATGTCTAGTTTAAAAAAAAGAAAGGTAAATAGGAAAAATTGTGAAGTAGAAGAATCATATAGAATGTGAAGGACAATTAATGGAAGATTTACAAATAAAGTAATTAATGTATAGTTCTCGTATTCTGTAATTATGTATTAAACAATAATTTGGTTAACCTACTCTGATTGTTCGTTCACTACAAATTGACCTATTAATAACTGTTAAGTTTATGTTGAGTTTCAATATATGTGTTCTAACGTTTCTCAACAAGATTATGGACGTACTAATCAGATTTAAGATAACAGATTTTGGCTTTCGGCGTGAAATTCTTTATCCATTCGCTTAAATAACGTCTTGGCATTTTAGCTGGTGTCAGTTCATGATGATAACTGTAAATCGAATTTTTATCCTTAACCATCAACTGTAAGTCTCAATCCTTATCCTTCACACAGGTTTAAAACCCTCATTTAGCTTTAGTCAGTAGATAGACATTCTCAAGGCCACTTCAACGTCGCTCAAAGGTCATCCATAAATTATAGTCTCACTAGATAATCTAACATCGAACAATCTAAATGTTATATATCTTTACCAAGATAAGTTTACGATGTTGACGTTTTAACTGAATTCTGTTTACATTTATAAATTGATTTGATAAGTTCTCTTTGTTTTTTGTTTTCTCATAGGTCATCGTTGTTTATATTTTTGTTTATACATGTGAATGTCAAGTAAGTCTGACATCTGGTTTATTCTCATATTCAAAGAAAACATAAACACATGAAAACAAGTTTTTACATATAACAACGATCGATAAATTATTTTTGACAGCAACATTAAAACAAAAGCAATTTGGGATATTTTGAAGAATTTATCTTTGTCAGTATATATATATATATATATATATATATATATATATATATATATATATATATATTGAAAAATGACTCTCCTAACTACTCAGTTATCTCGAATCATTCTCATTTTCTGACAGTTTGACTTCATAATGTACACCAAATAAATGTTAGTGTTGATCTAAAATATTACTAAAACCGTATAGTTCCAAAAGAGAATCTAACAGTATTATGACATTAAAATAAAATTTATTTACAGTATACGTGTAACTGTTATTTGATGGCAATGAAACTTGTATGATTATGCCGTGTCTCCAGTTATATTTCGTATTACTTCCTGTGTATCCAGACGTCATTATCTTTTTGTGTAAACGATTTAAAAATATAAAACACAATTGAATAGTTTCAGTATACTTCAGTGGACTTACACTGAAGCTTTTTTTAATTATAAATGATTCACAATTATTGTCAATAAGCGATCAGTATGAGCTTGTGAAGATTATTGAAAATTTATTGAGACCACGAATTGATCAAAATTAGACTTTTTTAAAATCTGGAAGTACTGGACGACCGTTCCGTTTTAGTATGCAACTGAAAGGTGTGCATTCTCCGGTCTACAACTGGGAATTGTAACAAAGACTTTCGGTTTTGTGAAAGGAACCTTCTGGAATTGTAATAGAAAGCAGTGACAAATGGGAATTAGATTAGAATATGATGTTTGAATAACTGATCTCATTTACTTACAATAATAACATTATTAACTTAACAAAAAACCACGAAACTTAGTTGTATATATTTACAAAAGTAAAAAAGCTCATACTTTGGCTGTCTAACTTAAAAATATTTCTACTCAAATACAGAAACGTTTCTGTTATTTAACGAAAATATTTTCAAGTGACTTTTTTTCTCTCTATATAAACTTCTAGTATAGTAGCAGAAGGCAATACGTGACTAGTGATATTTAACATTGACAAATTTACAATGATATTTGATGGTATAATTGCCAACTTTAAACTGATCAATTTATTTAAAATTTACTGTAATATCTTTGCATCACTAAGCCTGAACTATATTTGAATTTCTTTTTTGAAATGAGTAAAAACTTTAGTTGATTTAGTTTGTTCACTCAAATAATGATTGGTGTTTTTGACTTAGTGTAGAATAAGGTTGTTGTCATTCATTCTTTCCAGTAGCTTTCTCATTGTGATCCCAAAGATCGTTCACATTCTCTCAATGAAAAGCAGTAAAACAAATGATTGTTCGAATGACATTAATGTGTATTTTCTTAATGTTTGGTGATTCGATGAATTGAGAAAGGAGTCTTTTAAAGAAGAATGATGTAGTTTGTTACCTATATATATGTAATTTGTGTATACTTATTGGTATAAGGAATAATCTTATATTTAATTACACAGTATGACCATAGGAATTCTTGATGCCTTATGAATTCAATTTTTCTCAATAGAATAGAAAACTTTAGAATGTAAAGATTTTTTATTTGAAAGTTCATTAAGATAATTAGTACAACCACATATTTTAAATAAAAATTGTCAGCTTTTATTATTCCTAGAACGTTCTTCATGTGTGGTGTATCCAAATATAAAAAGTGAAATAAACTATGTTAAATAATTGATAGCAGAAATATACAAGTTCATTTAGTGGCAGATCGCTAGAAGAAATAACTGATGATGAAACTTTCCATTTCAAACAAATAAAGCAAGGAGATCATATGATTATGAAATTTTCAATACTGGGAAAAGTTGCTAATCCAACTCCATATTAATATGCAACTGATAAACTCGGGAGTTGTACAACCTTTTATTTTCTAGGTTTAAATGCTGTGATGTAGGTAAATTATTTTACTTTCGGAATTACAATAAGTGATGATTTTAGTGGCTGAAAGCATTTGATGTAAATAATTGCTGTAACATTTGTTGAAAATTATACTGATGATCACAGTCCTATCATCGTCTTCAATACAGTGTTAAGTTTATTAAAACAATATAAAAAAATAAAATCCTCAAGTACTGTACTTTTGTGATGAACAGTTTTCACCATACTATCATGTTACGAAATCAAATCTGAGAACTAATCGTCACTTATAAGCAAAGACGGACATATGCTAACAAGAAACTGATCAATCGCAGTTTTAAACAATAATGGGATGATACAAGCAAACAATAATGAATGAATTTAATCGTCACTTATTTGTACACTTAGTCCTATAGTTCATATCGTACCACTTTTCTCTCTTATGACAGTAAGCAGTGTTTTGTCAAACACTTGGTTGATTGCCTTTCATTTTCATATGTAAAGTGTCTATATTTTAATGTTTTATAGATGTTTTTGTTACCAATAATTCAAAATAAAATTCAGGTTCAACAAATGATAAGATAACAGAAAAAAGACGTTATTTTATTCATTTCTGTTTTCTAAACCTTATTCTCCTGAGAATGGAATGAATGAATCGAATGATGAAAAACTGTCTGAGGATGAAATACAAAATGGAAAAATGCCTCCTTGATGGAATTTATTTAAATTTAAATAAGAACAGAACTTACACATAAACTTAAATCTGTTTGCCTGAAAAGTAATTTAAATATTATTTGAAACGGAACGTGTCATTTATATTGAACAATAAAAAGTCGGAAGTTGTTGATTTAAATATAAGATGTTTGTCAATTATAAACGTTTTTCAACATAAACTTATAGTTTTGGATTAAAATCTCGTGATACTTATTAAGATGCATTCACTCTCTGGCTTTGATTATCGACATAACATTTTAATAAATGAAACGAATTGCTATTATGGAGTTGTAAAGATCGAAGTTAGATAATCACTGAAAATATGAAAGTAATAGACGCCCGTTTTTTCGTATCACTGAAATTTCTATCAGTGGATATTCACAACTCCGTTGCGGATAATCTAACTCAGGGCCTTCAGTCTCACTTGCGAACGCTCAACCTTTATATCAATGCAGTGGTGTGCAAGTTTTACTTCGTTCATTTTGTGATATTGGGCAATCATCTTCGATTGTCTTCAGTGAGTATCACCCTCAAACCCAATGCGATTGCATTTCATGCTAGAATTTTCTATATAAGTGGTTCTTCAACTTTGATTAGTTCGCGATTTCTGTGAAAAGAATTATGTCGAACAGATGGTGTGGAATTATATTTTTCTGGGTGTTAATTTCGTTACTATTTTTCTAACATCATTACTCTAAATAAGTTCACTGTTTGATAATTCTGCTGGATTATCATACTTGTTATAAAGCTACACATTTTTAGGTTTGATAAAGTTTGTTATAAAGTACATATATAAACACATAGATATCTCTAAACTGGCAGTTATATTAAACTACATAGTCTAAAAAAACACCACGATTGGAACCAATCACCTAAACTACGAATATTCCCTAACATTTCTGTAGCAATTTGCATAAATTGTGTTAAATAAGATCTTGGTTTCATTATTCTGTCACTAATTTTCATATATCATAATACCTTAAACATCTGATCGGGAGTTAGTGATATTTTTAAGTTATTAAAACAATGTAGCTATATAGGAATGACTGCTAAAGATAAATTTGCATACAACTCTCTATTTATGAAATGAAAATATGAGCTTTTTCATGCTTCATCCTGGTGATGCGATTAAAATTGATTACATTGTGATTGTTTAAAATATTCATGTCCATTCTGCTTGGTTTTAGAGAAAGTAAACTGATAAATGATTTGCCATTAGAGGATTGACTTTAAATATAACTTCATTATTGAGTAATACATGTTTTGACTAACTCTGTTCAATGTATTTTAAATTTGTAATATAGAAACAATTGAGATAAACTTCACCTTGTTTGTTGTATTAATGCTGCTTATATTTTTTAAAATCAACAAATGTGGTAACTTAAAACAGATATCCCAGTAATTAGATCCAAATAAGATTTAGTGTAATGCAAATAACGCGATGTCATAAGATGAAAATGCCTAATAATATTAAAAATTGAACATTGGGTTGTAAAACATATAGTAGCTTTCATTATAGATTCATCATAAACTGAAATATTTGGTTTTAAGTCATAAAAGTTGTTTTGTAGTTGAGTACATTTCATTTGAATCATTTATATTTGAAACTTGATATTTGTGTATGCTAGTCTAGGTAGAAAAACGTGATCTGAAATTAATCCGACATTTTTGCTTGTTATTCATGTTATCAGTTTTAATATTGATTAAAATTAGCCCCCAAATACCCTGGTACGGCCGATAGTGGTGAGAGTCCGCTCTCCCTCTCGAAATGCTTTCACATGGCCACGCGTATATAGCCTATGCCAAGGAAGTCCTACTCACTGTCTTCTCGTGGCGGGGGTGTTGTTTGCGAAATTGAGAGAACGAAAAGCGAACGTCCGGCGCTTTGACCGAGTTAATGGACACAGAAAGTCCACCTAGGGGAGTTGGAAAACACTCATTTCAAACCAATGGTGCACATGGGCTCCAGTATTCTGAAGGAACAAATGGCGTATGAACGAATCGTTGGTCACCGACTATCATGGGACTGCATCTCCTTACGCTGCTTCACCGCCTTGTGAATTAGACCTTTAGGTCAAAGGCTCCGGGTTTGACCCCTAAGAAAACCACTTGCTTCAGTTTGGGCTACCGGGCAGTATCACAGCCCTCACACATATCAAATGAGATCTGTGTGGAGCATATGTATTTGGTGGCTCCTTGTATCTATGTGTTAAAATAACTAAATAAAATAAATAGTCAGAATAGAAGTATTTATGATACTATACGAAGAATATTTACAAAAAATTATATCTAGACTGGTTGATACACGAAATCCATCTGGATTTATTACTCAAAATCGTTTACGAATGCATACTTGCTTCTTTTCAAGAATGTGATAACGAAGCTTAAAGAATCCAGATTAAGGTAGAATTTGATTGGATATACTAGATGATTATAATATTTGAAATAGTATGTTAACGCACAGAATGCATTTGGAATAGCGTAAAGCTGAAAACGATACAGTTTACTGTTACTTTCTATAGACTAACAATTCATAGCAAAAGATATGAATTTACGAAACTGACAAGCAGTTTAAGTTTAATTTCACTTGAAAATAAAAAAATCCTTCCTTTAGATGTGGATGGAAGTTATTTTTAAATCTTCATCATTTACTTCTTAAATTACAAGACAATGTGTTGAACCAAAAATTATATTAACTCAAAAACAGCAATAAAGTTATCACGTCCAAACGTTGGTGTTATAATATATCAAGTATAAGTTATAAACAGAAATAAAAATTAAGGGACGTTACTTATATCGGCAGGCTTGTGTGTGTTTGGGTTGCGTTTTGTACTAGAATACACAATTATAGATGATTAATAGTTCCGATGAGGTTGTTATGGTTCCAGTAATATAGCCAGACGTAGAATATAATCTAAATGTGGCCGCAATCTATAAATGTAGATGATAGATATTTTAGAGTTCAATTATCATAACCACAGGTAATGGAGAACGAGATACGTGTGTATAGCAGTGTATTTACGAGCACTTAACAACGTTTGTCATTATATGAGTGTTACACAACGGATGAAAGTGTGCTCAAGGTCATGCACTTAAACAACATGTACAATCGTTTTGTGGTAAATGTACAAACTGTGAAAATTACCAAAATAAATGCAAGTAATATCAAAAATTAATTACAAAATAAGTTTTTCATGCTCATCTCCACAACATGTATGATTAAAACGGTTGATATTTTCCTATTTAATTTGATGATTGTTTTTTTAAAGTTACTTAAAGGTAAGATGAGTTTGATTCATTTAATTATACCATTTCACTGAAATAACTGTCAGTATATTTCTTTAGTTCGCTTGAAGACAGTTAATCTCTTCGTTAGATTACAGGAATAATAACGATATTATTGTTATTGCTTAATATAATTTGAGCACATATGTCAGTGTACAGAGATGTTGTTTTATACCGTTTTCCGTTGAATTAAACTAGTTACTAGTAGAGGTTTCTTTTCTAATATTTGGTTTATGCAATAATAAGTAAATATACTAATGTTATTACTAGGACTTTGTTATAAAGCTTAATCTTTTAATAAAAAAGTGAATTTACTTTTATAAAGATAATAACAATATTAATGGTGAGAGAAAAGGTTGGACATTGAAAGTTCGATTTAGAATGGAAATACAGGTTAATTGAATGAAAAAATTTATTAAATTAATTTAGGAATTCAGGATCTAAGGAAAGACAAAGAATGAATACACCTGTACCATTATAGATGATTTTGAGTCATCCGTTTAATATCATTACCACTTATACGTTTAAACACTTATATCTAACATTAGTGTTAAACAGATAACAGAATTTTTACATTGACTTTAAATAAACACGTTTAAAAAAATTCTGTTCTTTTCATATTTCATTGTTTCACTTGTATAAAATATGATAGTCCCATCAACTGTCAAGTTAATTTAACAAATACGAAAACCGCACTTTGATCAAAACTATTAGGGAACAGAAAGAAAAAAAGCAATGTCAGCTAAACGGCAAAACATATTTATCTAAATTGAAAACATACTAGAGTTCCGACTGATTGAAAAAGACTGTTGTTAGTTTATTTTACAAAGTAATTAGTCATTATAGTAACCGAAGTAAAGTGGAGTGTTGCATAAAATGTAAATTTAATAATATACAATAATTTTTTATTCCTATTGCAGAAATTTTCAGGTTTCTTCGTGTTAACTAAATACTTTTCTACGACAAAAGGGTTTTATTAAAAATGATATATATTGGCGGCCTGCTTGAACATCTGTGATATATGTTTCTGCCTTGTAGACATTTCATCAAGTTATCTGTTTTCTTGTTTGTTTCAAGATTTCATTATGTTTATTAATCGCATAACCCATCGAGGCGCTGTACAAATTGCAAAAAGATCCCAATCTGAGACATCGTGATTGCTGACAGTATAGAGCGAAAAGAATGTAAATTATTCAGATGTCGATTTCTGGACTGTTAACTCCTAACTGGAGGCCACTCAACACTTGTCGTCAGTATCGACGAAGAAGTAAGAAACGGAAACATATTGGAATACTTTGTGCTGAGAATTCTATATTGTAACAAAAATATAATATTCAATAGAGCTAATAATAATTAAAGAAAATATTAAAGAGTTTACTTTGACCTAACAAGCCTTCGTGTGTAAATGTGATGTTAACATGTCTGTTAGTAATTTCTGATTACAAAATTTATTTCATTCTGTATTGATTATATCCTAGTGTTGAAATTTATAACTCACAATCATACTCATTAATTTTTATAACAAGAAATCAGAAATACAAGAAGTATTCAAAAGTTATTTCATGAAACTGAGGCAAAATAATATTAAGTAATCAACAACTTTATAGTCAATATTGTAGTGTGTTAAATGAAGAGAATATATCTGATTTCCAGCCTAATGTTGGATTACATCCTGTAATTGATTGTATTGTTCCTGTAAATTTTCATTATGTTTTATTCAGTTACTAGATGAGTAATAATTAGCTTTTTAAAGAGTAACTAAAGGATTAACTTGCATAGAATTCTTTTCAAACAACTTATTGTTTTTCTCTGAGATAATCATTAAAACTGTATTATACAGAGGTCAGCAAACATCACGTCTAATGATGGATAATGACTAGCAGTGGAATCCAGAACGCGCGTTTCGTCCTATTTGGGACTCGTCAGCTGGATGTACCTGCATCTCGGAGTTGATGTCCACTCTGGGACTCGGACTCAGTACCACTCGCTTCAAACGCCATCGCTTTATCCACTCAGTCACTGAGTCCTGATAGCCACTTGCTTGTGCAGTGGGGTGAATTTAAATTCACTTGGTATTGTTTGGCTTGTATCTTCCCATTGAGGTTTAAGATGGCAATTTATCAGTCTGTTACTGGCATATGTGCATACTGTGCGTATGCCTCGATATTGCCTTAATTCACAAGCTTTTTGTAAGCAATGATGGATAGTGGCTAGCAGAGAACATCAGAGAACATCATCTTACCTCACAGCCAATCAGAAATAAGGAACAATACCTATTATAACCTAATATAGACATTACTAATCCAATATTAAAGTAACTGTAGTACACTACAACTAATAACATAAAACATTAAATGTATTTTATGTTATATATACAATAATCAATAATGTTAAAACTAAGCGTTATGTAGGAGAATTCGAAACTTCAAACAAGGTTTACCGGATAAATGTTATGTTACTCAAATGTATCCATTTTCATCAAAACTATATCTTGATTATTATTGTTATTATAACCAAAAATATTAGTATTCTTACATTTAGCTAAGGAAATCAACTTATCTCAAAAAATAATAATAATAAACTTACCGATAGTATCAACAGTTAATAAATCTCAATTCATTCTAATGAGAAAATAAACTTTCAAAATTGGAACGACACTTAGAATATCAAAGATCTTATTCTATGTATCTAGATTAGTATTGTGTTATAAAATCAATGATTAGCTTTGTTCTTGAGTTCTACTATTTATTAGTTATTAGAATATAAACTGAAATTTTCATGTATTTCTCTATGACGTTTTGACAGCGGAAATTATTGGAAAAAAATATTTTGTTTTTATCTCTAATGAATTCATAAAAGAAATTGACTATTTCGGATGTCAATGTAATTGATATTAATTTTCTTAGGACTTTTTATTTTATCGAACAATGAAACCGCTTGGTTACTACTACTGTTATGATAATAATGTAGTTATTGTTCATTCATGATAGTTTTGAATAAAATGTAATAATCATCATTGAATGTATCTAATCAGTTTAATGAATCTTTATTATCTAATTGTTTATTACTTGTCATTTGAACTTGAAATTTGTTTGTCATTGAAAAAAACTGTCTAAGAGTAGTCTCACAATTCAGTTTCAATATTTGATTAAGAGTTAGTTTATGATATTGTATGTTAAAGTATTACACTTATTGATGACCACTGATATTAGTGGTAATAGTCGTTTGTCAAAGAATGAATTTATATTTTAAAACCTCTACACTAAAATTTTATTGTCGATAAAGTTGCTAGAACTGAAATGAGTATTGTATATATATATGTGATATTTTTAAACGTCTGATGACTGTCTTGTGAATATTAAGCACTAACCAATTTATAGTCGACATGCACATATTCTAAGAAAAAAAATAAGTGATACGTTTTGTGAGAAACAGCTGAACCGTTCAATAGAAGAAAAAGATAGTAAAAGTTTAACCAAACAAATAGACTTAAAGTTTAAATTACAACATAATAATGACAAAACTGGTTAACATTAAATACGTTTCTTATGGTTCTTGGCAGAAAAATATATGAATCGCTTTCTATATGAGCAATTAGGGTTCTTTTGACAATTTTTGCTTTGATTTATAGGATAAAATTGCTTTATATCCTAAATTTCGTGCACATAAATAATGATCTCACTTTGAGACGATAGACATTATCTGGAGATTTTTATTCTTATCTTGAATGTGTATTTGATATTCATTAAAATATATTGGTGAAATTATGCCTCTAATTTGAGTACTCATGATCAAAATTCGAAGATTCACAAATGTATAACTACTTTCTAATTTGATAGGTTACTTTTATATAATCTGTTCTGATGAATATCTCATAGGTTAGTGATTGTTAGTACTAAGCTGTATGACACACACAGTAGATAAACGAGCAATTGAAAACCTAAGATACTATTTTCAGACTACGATATTAGTTAGTATGATAGCTGATTATGTGTCAGTAACAAATGAAGCATTTTAAACTAACATCAGGTAGTGCAAAAATCCCAATGATTATATTTAGAAAATATATTGAATTCACTTTAATCATTCAAACAAAAGCAATGTTACATATGAATTATTGTTGGTGGAAGAATTCCTGCAATCGCATACTTTACAACTGTGTGGTTGAATGGGTGAAGTAAAAAATCGTATTCGGGTTGAAGAATAAGGATTTAAAAGTAGTATTGAATTTTACATACTGTGTCGTCGGAAATCGTTGGAAATTTATATATTAAGCATTTATTTGTTATTGTTTATCGTTCATTATGAACTTAACAAACGACAAAGAATGGAGACTAATTAAAGACTTAAAATTCTAAGAAGCCAAAAGACTATAACACATTCTACTGCCTAAATGATAACCTGAAGTAAAATATTCGAGTATTACCAACATATATATATGCATCTTTTTTTAGTTTTTTAAAATTTTCCTTATTGCGTACAGAGTGTTCAGTAAGTCAATCATAACAAAATTAAAATCCGACAGTTTCACGCTATTAAAGGTTCCTAATTATTATATCAGGACATAATAATACAACTAATCCAGTAGCAAACGCAGGAGTTGATATTATTATTAAATTGAATATGGGTAGAAAAATGGTTCATTAAGAATAAAAGAGATGAAACAGTAAAACAAGAAAAAATATCAATAAGTCCCAATGTCCAAAAAACAACGAAAATGTTGAGTATAGTTGTGTGAATTCGACTAGTTTCTAAGCATATCTCATATCCTATACAAACATTGATCGAGATTACTCCGTGGACTATAATTAAGAAGTTTGAAACTTTTACCACGCTTCTGTTTCAATTTGTTTTTATGTATTAAACAGATAGAATACAGAAAAATCACTTGCACTTTAAAAACCCTAACCTATTTATGTTTAGCCTTTTCTACAGTCGGATTGAGGTTTCTTCATCTTTCTTAGACACTCAATCCATTTATGTATCTCAAACTACTGATTTTTTCAATCCTAAAAGATACTTGTCTTCTTAAATTTTCTAGTTGTCTATTTCATTTTCTAAACTATCTACACACTTCACTTTTTAATAAATAATATTCTGATTAGTTTTCGCACTTGATCAATTCATTTTTCTTTACATTATTTTACATTTATTTGATTTCATGTTTTTCCCCCACTTTGTTCTAAAAAAGCAGAGTAAAAAAAGGCATATACGTCCTTTTGTTGTTGATTTACTGCAATTGTTTTTAAATTGTAAACCTCAGAAGAGAATTTACAAAATATGTAAATATGTACATAAGAACGCATAGTTTCATAGTATATGGGCACTGAATTAATGTAAAATATTAAGGAGAAAGAATTTATTCATAAAATGTCAGCGATTGAATGTGTAGTAAATCCAACGTTTTGCTCGGTAATCTGCTTCAAACTTTATCAAAGAAATACAATCAAATATCAAAATAATCAAAGTTATGTAATATTTTTTTAAAATTATCATTAATATTCTAATAAAGGTTTTAGCAAGTAAAGCTATATTTTTAAGAAATGTATGCAGAAAATTTTAGTTTTATTACACAAAGATTATAGATTAAAACGATAGGTTAAGCGTTCTCGCGCGCGACAGATAGGTCCTGGATTTGAGTCCTGTGTGCGGGATCGTGGGTGCGCACTGCTGAGGTATGCCATACCAGGACGAAACGACTGTCCAACGCTTCCAGGTTTTTTATGATGGTCTAGATTTAATAGACTAATGAATTCAACTATAAGTTTATTATAATACCCGCAAAAGCCCTCTTTGATTACAATAAATGTAAGCAAATTTAAGTAAAGAGCCTGTAAAAATAATTTTAAATTAAGTAGTATATTATAATTATCGAACTGGTTGTTAAATTTTAACATAATTTGTTAATTCATTTCGTTGCTTACATATTTTGGACCATGTGACGAATTTTGTCGAAGAGAATAATCAAAGTTAGATCGTTCTTCTTTATAAAAACATTAAAGTTCTTGCTGTGTACAAAGCAACTCTCTCTCTCTCTCCCTCTCTCTCTCTCTCTATATATATATATATATATATATATATATATATATATATATATAGTTATGGTTTTTCTCAAGGCCTGGTCATCAAAAGAAAACAAATGAGACCAAGTCAAATTCTGTTAATTAATGTTTCTAGAAAAATAACTTTTCACCAATTGAAACTTTTGAACCATTTATCATAATTAATGATGAAAATACAATAAATATCATTACCAAATTATTATGGTGAATCCGGTCAAATACACTAAAAAAACAATTTCTTATAGAAGAAAATATAAGAAAAAAAAGCATGTCCATAGAAATTCCTATTTATATTGCCAGCATATATATGTTTCGTTCTTGCTCTAGACTATGAAAATGCAAAAAAATAATATGAATTTAGTTATTACTGCCAACAATAACAATTATGAGTAGATAACATTTTATTTATATAAGTAATAATGATAAAAACCAGTAAAATAAAAACTTATTTAAGTAAATACTTGGTACCAGTATAAAGAATTGACTGACAGTTGTTCTCTACTAGTTGAACATTTTGAAATATTCTATAATAGTTATTTCCTTGACGACTTAAACTTTTTTTGTTTTGTTGTCTGAAATTCTACAAGATAATTCTTTAATAAATGTTAAAACATTTTGTATGAAATCTAATAGTTGTTTAATACTGACGCCTATAGTATACTTATTTCTAACAAACAAAAATGCCATAACAGATTCAATAATGAACAAACAAAAACAATAAAACAGATGGTTTACAGAGATTGTTGAATTTGTTGATTAAATAACTTCAAATAGACTAGATATCACTGAACAGTTGTTTCATCCAAAACACAATCAGTTATATGTTATATTTATCAGTTACGCAGCTAAGTACTGAATACACGAGTCAAATAGAAAAAAATACTTTAAAAACATTGCCACATTTTATGTAAATAATGCAGCTCAAATATATCTCTTTAGTTGCAATGGTAAATTCAAGTATTAATAAAATAAACCGTAAGAATCAAAGTAAAAATAGTTAAGAAAGTATTTATATCCTCTTCAACATTTGAGTCATCAAATTATAATTACCTTTCTTAAACTCATTATCTATTATTTAATATATAAAACTGAATAAATTGAAGATATTTACAATTTTAAATGCTTATATTAAGTAATGTAGAAAATAAAAACATTTTCTTCCAGCTGGAAATGAACTGCTCGTATGATTTACTTTAACTTTTAAAGTGATGATGGATTAAAATACTTTAGTGCTGATTGGACTAGAAATTTAGTTACTTAATATGCCAGTGAGTCTTATTACCCATGTAAACTTTAAATTTTCGAAATCAAATGATGGTGGCTTTGATAAAACATTTGAGTACATTAGATATTTCCATAAACGCGAAGCATAGTTCAATGTTAGACAAAGTTTGTTTATTAAGTCCCCCTGAAATGTGACGTAATTTTATGAAGTACTTTCAGCAACCAATTACAGGTTACGTACTGATTTGATAAGTTTGCAATCAATTCACATTATAACTGTCTAATTTGTCAAACGATTCTTATCTACAAACATTAGAATATCGGATACAGTTAACATTTCGATTCTTTATAATTTAGAATTGTCCATACTCTACACTAATAAATGTAATGTCTATCAAATTTGTAAGCGAAATCTTTAAAATTCTTTCACCTTTTTATGAATGAAAAAACTTCCAGTGAATTTCATTTTTATGCAGGTTTAAAATTGGTATACTCTTCTAGAATGCTTTTTATACTTATACTATTATTATTGTTATTCTAAAACTTAAAATCTTAAATTGTTGAATATCTTAGTTTGTTACGCACGAGTTATTATACTTTAAAGAGAGTTATATATGTATATATGCATGTACATATAGCTGAATTTGAAAATTACTTTTCGTAAGGTTTTTTAAAAAGATTGGTTTCACATTACAAATGAACTTGCGTTTTTCTTGTTTGTCTATTTTTATTAATAAGGTATTTCCAGATTTTAAATAAATTTAATTTAATTATACACAAGACTATGTGGTCTCAGTGGTCTAGATGTTAAGCGTTCGCGCTCGAGACCGATAGATCCTGGGTTCGAATTTCGTGAGGCGGGGTCGTGGATGTGCACTTCTGAGGGGTTCCACAATAGGACGAAACGGCCGTCCAGTGCTTCCAGGTTTTCCATAGTGGTGTAGCTTCAATTAACTCATGATCTTAACCATTAAAATTACAAGACGATGTGTTTAGATACTAAGTTGTTCGGTGATAAACTAAATGATATTCATTGTGTCCAATTTTGTATTAGCTCAATAAATTTTAATTAAAATGAACAGACTGTATAAATTATTTTTGTAAAGTTTTTCGGCATATAATTTGGTAAGTGCTATTTGATTAATTTCTAATGTTTTTTTTCAAATTAGTCAATTAGTTCAAATCTCAGTGATTACATTGTAAACTTAGGTCTTCGTATATGTTATCCATGGTTAGCTTATTTCCTGATAGTATGCAACTTTTAAGTGAAATAGATTATTTTACAATAAGACATTGTAATTATTAAACCTAGGCTTATAAAACTCGGTATCTCATGGTTTTGTTGTGTTTATTATGACATGATGTAACTGTTTTTTTTTACGATGTATTCAAAATACATTAACTAGTGTATTAAATTTGATGATAATTGATGCTTCTTTTAGTTAAATCCACAATCATCGATAAATTAACTGACGGAAATGAATTGTACATGCAAATATCAAGAATATTTCATTTACAATTCTATCGTGTGTATGATTTGAATGATGAATAAGAAAGATGTAATTGTATGATGAGCTGATGTAATTTGAAAAACTACTCTACCACTATTGAAACATGTTCTTGAAAAGTTCATATTTTCTATATTTTTTAAGAGATCTGTCCATATTTATTCACTTCAGGTAAATAAAATTTTACAATGACAGTTGCTGACGCTACGAGTTTCTGATGTAATAATAATAGAAGCATAATAACTTAATTGTCATCAGAAGAGCGTATCGATATTGCAGATTCCGGAGAAATTCGCCTTTAACCATGAAAGTTTTCCATATGAAGACCTTTTACCTTTCATGAGAGAATTTAAACGAATTCTTTGGATTTCTCTGGCTTAAACAGCAGATATTGAAGAAAGGAGATCTTATTGACTATAAGTACTACAGAGGGATCACACACTTGTAAATACTGAACAAAGTTTTTATAAAGGTGTAGATAAACCGTAAACAAAAGCTAGGTTTGTAAGGATCGATCATGTGCTTATGAAATTTCTACACAAAGGATCATTATTGAACTATTAATTAAATAGATCTCATCACTATAAACTAACCTTCTTAATTATATGTGACTAGGAAAACTAAAATTTTCTGGTACTAAGAAATACCGAGAATGATCGTCACCATCGCGAAGAGCTCCTATGGGGGACCGAACTTAGAACTTCTTCATGGAGATTAGCTCACGGATGCATTCTAATTGAAGACTCATGTCAAATAAGGCTGTCTATTCTCAATGCTTCTTTATCTTTTAACTGTTTTTGCGTTATGTAGATATCCATGTCCCAATAGGAGCACGGAATATAATGGACACCTTGGACGCACCTGGATAATTTGGACTGATAGTGTAGCAGAATCTTCTGCCGCGATCGAACTCAACATTCAAGACTCTGAAGTACGATGCAGCGAGTGCCAACCAGATCACACTTGATAGCAAAACTCTGAACGAGGCGGTAGCCCTTACGTACCTGGGCAGCATCACCAATACACAAGGAAGATCTGATACAGGTGTGAAGCAAGACAAATATTCATATACTTTAATAGTCTTTGAGACTCCATACAACTGCCATTCAAGACTAAAATTAGGACTTTTAACACAAATGTCAAAAGTGCTACTGTATGGAGGCTAAACATGAAGATCTGATACTGCAATCACCAAAAAGTACAGAAGTCTAAGTACCAGACTACAGAATCCTTGGCAAGGAACCATCACCATTAACCAATTGTGACAGAAAACAGAATGGCTTACAGCTGAGGAGGAAGTTGGGAAGATTCTGGAAGTGGATCAGAACCAATAAAACTGTATCATTAGGGAAGCATTCACTTGAAATTTTTAGACAAAGGGAAAAGATACAGACTAAAGAACATACGGGGTCGGGAATAGGAGGCAATAGTTGGGAGCATGAATAACACTTGGTTACAACTAGAAATATAAGCATTTATGACCAAGTTAATTGGACTTTTTTAGTTGGTGGTCAACGCTCCAAGAAGCGTTACAGGCGTATGATGAAGTACATTGCAAAATAAGGAAGAGTTTTTTTAGATTGTTATATTATCTCTTATAGAAAAATATCGTTTAAGCTGATCAAGGATATCCACCATTTATTACATATTTTTAGGGGTAATAATTCTATACTTATTTTCAGTGTTCATCTTCTCTGTCTAAGATTACTCATATATTTTATTTTTATTATCTAGCCAAGTGATATAATCAATATAAATAAGTTATATTTTAATCATGAAAGCCATCAGTTTCCTGGGTTGTATTATTCAATATCAGTTTAGTTGCGGGCAAGGCTGTTATATGACAGATAAGAATTTAATTGGTCGAATGAATAAAAAAGTGGTATTCAGTTAATCTAATGTTATATGTTACATAAAACAATAAGGCATATTTAGAAAGAAATGTTGATTCACTGATGCATGTGAAGTGTATTGTTAATTAAATTAAAAGTAGACTGATTATATAAACAAAAGTAGGGAGAAAATAGTCAGCGTTTTGCTTCAGTTTCGATATAAACAAGTAACAAAAATATATCATAACGAATAGTAGCCTTAACGTGTTATTATAATCTGTAACGATATATGTATATATAACTCAGTTCATTATAGTCTAAAATTAATGCATACTCGACTAGTTGGAAAAGTAATAATTGTAATCAGTAGTGTAAAAACCGCTAGGAATCGTCATATTAATATCATTTTTTGTGCTCAAATACCGTTTAGTTAAGAAAAGAAGCAGTGTCGCTTATGAACTTGAAAATTAAAAACCACAGGGCCTATCAGTTAAGGTTAAGGTGACAAACCAGCGTTCTCATAACCAAATGTTATTTATAGAGATTGAAGCAATTTAACTTTGTCTCAAGAAACAATGTTTGGGGTTCTGTGAATGTGAAGATATCTTGAGGAATATTAGAACTAATGGAAATACAGAGTCCGACCGATAAACAAAGAAATTATAACCACCTGATATATAAATAGAGTGCAATTAGCCTAAAGATATTTAAACAATTGTAAACTGCCACCATCTACAAATCTGTACATTTTTAGCTGATGCGTCTAGGTTCTGCAGAAATAAGAAAAACATTGTTTAATTTGTAGTCATCAAACTGGAGTCAAATTGAAACAAACCACAAAATTATCATCAATCAATGTAATTGGTGATTTCTATCTATCTTCTCACAGGATAAAGCTCCATCTCTAACAATGTTTTACTGCAACTTAATGTATTCACTTGAAAGTTTGTCATCAGTAAATAAATAATATTTATGATGAAAAAGGTTTAGTAATTAACGTCCTGTTATTGTAATAGCAAATAAAAATCTCAAGTTAATAAAAAATGTAATGTAATGGTCAGAATAAACTGGTAATAGAGAAAATTTCACTTTCCAAGAAAGGTTAACAAGCAATAAGATGTCCATTATTGAATGGAGTTACGTGTACAAAGCGTATAAATATGAAATTTAGCGGCATGATAATCTACACTGGCTATTGTGTTATGAATACAATAGACTGATTTAATTCACGAAACTGCCTGTCTCTAGGCTTTTCTTTTATCACGCAATGTTCTGTTAGAATATTATGTTAAAATAAATTAATTAATAAATTATAATACTGACTAACTAAAGTTTTATTTATAGTTAAACGCAACTCTTTTTCATATGTTCTATTTTGATTTCTGCAAGTTGAACATACAGTATTAATCCTTTTCAAAATGAACGACAATCCTTATACAATTTGGGTACGCTTTATCATTTTCATGTTTACGTATAGGTTATAACGTAAATTAAAACTTATTAAGTAAGCTATTACATGAACGTTTTGTGTAACACTTTTGAACAGTGTGTTTATAAGGTTCTGTGGTCCATGTTTTCATTTCGATTAAACTGTAGATATATGGATAATCCAATTCCTGATTATCAATTTATATTAGTGTGTAATCATTTTTAACACATCACAATAACATTCTATCTACGTAAACTGAATATTTTTTATTCAGTACCACAAACTGAATTAAGAAATCCAATCCATGTATAAATTAACTTATGATAGTTGACAGATGAAATTACTCATGCAGAATTTTAACGACTAAATGTCAATACATGAATTAAGTGAAGTGTTCGCATTAAATTATCTTTTTTGAAGTATCTCTTATATGATGATAAACAACAACTTCTAGTAGATTCATATGTCTAAACCATATACTGCGGTAAAGTTTGATTCTATTTAGATACCTATTTTATGCAATTTTATAATAAAAACTTGAGAATGAATAAAATATATTTTTGCATGAACTTATGCATATAAATTTTAGTTTAGTTTATATAGGTATTCTTAACCGATCGAAGGCTAGGATGGTCGTACAGGCCCACAATATACTGTAAATAGTCAACATCAGTTGACTTGTTTAACATGTTGATATGTTATGGTATTTTAAATTTCCTAAGTGGACAGAACTGAACAGAACAAATGTAACAAGCTGTAAGAAAATAAACAATATATACAACAACAATATAAGTAGAAAACATTGCTAGGTACTTATAGTATTGAAAGAGCTTATAAATGCTACACTTATTATAAGATTACTTATATGCAGTTTAAGATAGTGAGAGTTTTATGGGAATGAAAATTCAAAAACTAATCTAAGAACATCTGGAAAAAATTCTGATGAGTGGTTGTAAATTTTCAACATTTTTCGCATACCGTTTTGACAAAACTTGTTGCATGAACAGAAGCTATACATTTTTTATTACTGGTACGAGACATTGTTTTCAGGATATAAGAGCAAGAATCATTTTAATGAGCTGTTCACTTTGTAACAAAAAAGACAACACTTTACATATTGATCACATGAAAATATTACGTTATGTTTTGGCAAAATATCTTGTGTCACTTGCTGCATGGTGCTAATAATATGATTACTGGGTTATATGAGGCCATCAGAGGTTAACCTGTAGAAATCTTTAGCTGAAAAATAATCCTTATGAAAACATTTCAATCAAGGTTTTCCTCAACTCATAGATGTAAAACGACGTATCTAATTAGCAAAGGGAAATGTATTAAGTATCCTAAGAGGTCTAGAATAAATAATTTATAATTTTGCTTTTCTTTAGTTCCTTAGACATTATCTATTGACACTTTTAATTCAACAGAGACGATCTTTGAGGATTTCATTAAAGTAGGTATTGATGTATTAACTTACATAGAATGCTATAAATTTTATATTGGTGGAAGTAAACTGAAAGGTTTTAGACTTTCAATACTTCGTTTTTTTATCATACTTTAATTTACATACTGACAATTTTTAAATGGTTAATTTTCTTCATAATGGCATTTAGTAATTCCTTACGGAACGGAATGACTGTTACGTCTTGTAACACCTTAACTGTTACCATAAAGTTAGTGACTATGGAATTTTATTAAGCGTTCTTCTATATGAAGTTAAAGCTAAAACATATTCAAGGAACAAATCTACAGATCAGAACAGGGTATACTTTTGAAAATAGTCAGTATTTTGACCCTGACTAGTTTTATCGGTACAGTAAAAATAATATGATAGTCGATAAAGTTTAATGTGGTGTTAATTAAAGGGGTAAAACTGAAGTAAAACCAGAGATTAAGCATTATGAATTTCTAAAAATAAAAATAATGAATATGGATTATCTTTGATTTTAAATTTTGGTATTTAATTTATGGAGTTATTTCACTGAGCTCAACACTAGCTTAGTACAGAGAGTATTTTGACTACCAACCAACATTTTCATAATTATGTACTACTTTCTGTTTTCATCGTCTCTAAACATTAACTCTAATAAACTTGATTTTTAGTATTATATTACATGAAAGATCTATTCAGTGAGTAAATTACTGTTGTGAAAAGGAAGTATTATGTATGTAAACTGTTTTTGACACTAAAGAAAAGTTCTGTTGAAATGATCAAAGTTTAAAAAAACAGATTTATAATTGTTTTATTTACTTCTACAATCTTAAAATCAGGAATAGTGATTAGCATAATTTGTGACTGAGTAATTTTGAAATTATCTGTATTTTTTTCCGGGCAATATGAAAATTGAATGAAACCATTACTTAATAATAGTTTTAAAAGGAACAAGTAAACTTCTAAGTATTCTTCACAATTGAATAATATTTATTTTATGTATACCTGTGTGTTATGCTTGATTGTATGTAATTATTACCTTTTAACAGTAGTAATTAGCAAAGTTTTGAGGGAAGAATAATTTTATAATTTTGTAGACCGACAAGTCTAACTAATGCATAATATATTAGTGGGCGCCTCTGTTGCTATATATATATACATAAATATATTCAAAATTTTATTTGTGTCTATCAACTGAAGAACAAGCGGAACTATACAAGCGTATATTTCAAATACATGTACATTTAAGTATATAGAAACAATATAATGTATGTTGTAATGCATGCAAACATTAACTCTTCTAATGTATTGCATTGATATACACACTGACAAAACTTTATGTATAAAATTCTGTTACAATTATCTCGACTCTTTTAATTGTTAAACAAAGTGGCAAGAATAACAGATGGGTATATGTTATAACCAGAAAAATAAAATGGAATAAAATCATTGAAATTATGTTTTTTACTAAATTGATGATAATCGCCATCATAAAAATAGCGGTAAATGTAAAGAAAAAATAATAATGAAGTCACTCGAAGTAATAATTTGGGTGACATTTGTTCATTTATTTTTCTATTTTTTATTTCACGTCGAAAATAACTTATTTGGAAGCTTCGAGAATGTTCGAATGAAAGATTTACTTTATTACACAGCAGTCAATAATTTCAGAAAATACTCATTACTACACGAATCCTAGTCCATATACTTAAACCAATATATACATTATATTGAGTTATTATCTAGATCAAGTTGATTTCAGTCGTAACTCACAACTCCGTCACTACCATTACAAAATTAATTTCATGATACATCTCTTTCATTTTGCTGAAAAGCAAAATATTGTTAATATTCAAGCCTAAAAAAATCAAGATCAGCTTCACATTAAATATCTTGTTGGGTAACCGAAATTTTAATGATTTAAATGAAGTTTTAGCTAACTTGGAGACTTCTACCTGAAGTTCAATAACATATAAGTAAAGTCAGAACGGGTTTTGTGGAGATTTTAGTAATTTCAATAGTTGAAATCATGATTCAATTGAAGCTAGACCAACATGGAAAACCTGGAAGTACTGAAAATTAACATCGTTGAATGGCAGCTCACTGGTGTAATGATTAAGCGCTCGCGCGCGAGACTGATAGATCCTGGGTATGAATCTCGCGGGGTGCGGGATCGTCGATGCGCGCTGCTGAGAAGTCTCATACTAGGACGAAACGGCCTTGGAGTGCTTCCAGGTTTTCCATGGTGGTCTAGCTTCAATTGACTCATGATTTGATTTATTGATATAATTAAAGCTTTGTCAACAGTCATTTTTATTCAAGCAAATACAAAATATTTCAAGTATATGGAAAACTTGAAATTTCTGTTCTATCAAAGATTCACTTTTAAATTAAATTTTAATTAATTAATTTACATATTTATTTAACCTAAAAGTTTGGGATTTTTAATTGTCACAATGAAAATACTTAATCTATTTGTATATTTTTTCCAATTAAATTATCAGTAAACCAGTTGAGGTTATTGTGGAATTCACAAATTATAATTTACTAGTGTAATGAACGAGAATACAAGCGGGGACAACCAAATGTACTTTGACACAAAACCACAGAGTCTCTTAATAAAGTCTGAAAACCATAAGGTAAGTTCTTCATTTGCAAAATGTTAATCAACCATCTCAAACTTCATTATTCTTTCGTTTCCACACCAATGATTCTCTTTTCTCGTTCTCTTCTCTTCGATCTTCTTAACCTTTTGCTACCAGGTATTTCACATTTAATTGATGATACCTATTACTTATATCTATCGACATCGGTAGCACACACTACACTAGAGTGTACTTTTAATTACTTTCAGATTTTTATAAGGAATCAAAATGAATTTATTGATACTTTTATCATATACCCCTAGATAAAGTTACTTCACTCCCCTTCTTCTCACGAATAATTTTATTTAATACAAAGTGAAAACCAGCTAAACAATACAGATGAGTCATATTTTGTGAGAATAATAATAATTCGGGGACATTTTTCACATATTCATAATCAGTGGTGATTGTTTCTATAAATTCATCGATTTAATGCTCAAAAAAGTGTTGTGTTTTTGTAACCAGAAAACTAATATTGAAATTTAATACAATGATATCACAATGAGTTATTTGTATCCTTTATTAACTAAAGAATAACAATAAGGGATAGAGAACAAAATAAATATAATAACTAAATTACAGTATTCTAGTTGATATAGACAATAGTTTAAGTTACACAAAACAAATTTCCTGTTTATTTGAATTTACTGATACATTTGATTCGTTGTCTTTATCAATAGTATGTCTGTTTAGGCTTCTATCTATTTCCGGTTTATAAAAAGAAAAAAACTGACAAGTTCTCTTTTATAACGAATATACTTGTTAAACGGAAATGAATTTTTGTCGAATAGAAAGAAATAGAATGAAATTCCATTTTTTCAAAGACAAAATTCTATCTTTATATGATAAGGAAATTTAAGTTATTCATTCTTTACACAAGACAGTCATGATATTAGTTATTTTTACTCTTATCAAAATGGAAAATAACAAAATTCCTTAATGTTTAAATTGTATTGTGCATAACGTTATATTTATTACAAATGATATCGTGGGTTTCTGTGATCAGTATTTTAATGTAATTCTTCTGCTGGTTTAACTGTTCAAGTAAACTTTTTATGGTATATCAAGAATTTGTCAGAGAGGTAGGCCAGGTTTGTGTATTTTTGACAGATCGTATAATCGTGGTATTATTGATCCTGTTGGTTTTATGCGCTCAATAATATGTTCATTTTTCATTTTTTTTAAATGAACTTCAATCAGTTGCTTTTCTGTCATTTCAGTCTTGATTTTCTCGTTAATTGGTTTTGAGAATTTGATGTCATTTGATAGTAACTTTGTCATTCTTTCGACATAAATCTTGCGGTCTAGTAGCACTAAACCTGCACCTTTATCTGGACCTGTTATAATCAAGTCTTTATTGTATCTAAGAGATAAAAAAAGTTATTATCAGATGACATCAAATTCTCATAGCCAATTAATGAGAAAAACAAGACGGAAATGATAGAAAAGTAACTGATTGAAGTTCATAAGAGAATGGGAAATGATGTCAATCGACGAACATGTCTTTGAGCGCATAAAACTTTCTATGGAACAATTGATAAAAACGACATATTAGAATGAATGAAACAACAATAAAGTTTTATTGTCATAAAACCATAGAAACAACATAAATTTCATTCTTGATATTTCTCGTTGATCTATACTGTTATAAATTCAACAAACAATAACAGTATCAAAAATTGATATACACATCTTTATTACAAGATTTTAATTAGAAGAATTGTAGTCAACTTGTTGCAATCCATTCCTTTCCTTTAACTTGAAAATATAAAAAAAATAATTAACCTAATAACACCCACAGCAGCTTTTATCGTAAACAACACGAAACATATTTCGCATCTATTGGTCAGATCCACAATTTTTACTAATTAACTGTAATGAAAACAGTGATGTAGTAAAATTTCTTGGTGATTTATGTTTCGTTTATCGATTTATATTGAAAAGTTTACATTAACTATGTACAGGATTAGAGCTTTCAAATTTACATCATGGAAACCGTTGTAAATTACTAGAAATTAGCTAGTTTTTATGATTTTAAGCTAAAATTACCAGAACAAAAGAACTATTAAAATTACAACCGATTCTATTTTATCAAACGATTGCAATAATCCTTAATACAGTGTATCTCTAAAGTCAGTGCGTTAAATTGTGTTTACAAAACACCACAATTGTGACTTTTACATTTCCGAATTTAGAAAGAAATGTAAAAAATGTAATAGTCATATATTCTGGCAAATCAATTGGTGGATTAGTGAAACTTCATCAGTTGAAATGACTGGGAGTAGGTTGGAAGAAAGCTAGGTGCGGCCAAATAAAAACGTGGCACAAATCCATGAAGTCGTTGACAAGTGGAATGATCCATGGTCCATGGTCCATATGATGTTTATCAGGTCACTCATTTTATTGTGTTATGAAAATTATATGGACAATGTTTTTATGCTTCTAAACAGTTTAAAATCATAATTCTTCATTCTACTTCTTTATTAAGTTTTGTCTGAAATCATTTAGCTCATTTATGTTAACAGAGTAATAATTATTTAGTCTTGATTTAAAAAAGAAAGTTTCAGATTCATAATAAATGGACAATTGCTTTTCATTATGTAGTGTTTATCATTTAGAATTCTGAAGGAAAAACTCGAAATGAAAGTTCAACTCTTTGTAAATAGTGAGCTTTTCTATATATTATGGTATTTGTTTTTCTAAAAAAACTGAATAAAACATCAAAATGTTTCAAAATCTAGTGAGAAAATTGAATTCACCAGCTTTATTCAAAAAGTTGAATTGTGTTTTCTGAATCTTATGAATTATTATTAACTGTGTGCTAATAAAACAAAATATTGGTGCCTGGCCCATGCTCCTCCATATGGGATGGCAGGCATATGTAATAAAACAAGAGTAGAAGAGCATAATAGACCTTGAGTAAAAAGTTTTATCCAAAATCAGTGATTTTGAAAATTCCTTGGGAAAGTCATCAAACTGCATTTCAACCTGACAAAGACGCACTTGACGAAATCGAAGATATTCTTGAGAAAAAAAGTAAATAATAGTATTAATCTTGAGAAAGTTCATTTGAGGATAACACAGAAATCCAGTATGTATCATCTTATGTTGATTGAGAGAAACAGTGTACTCAGTATGAAAGTAACCAGGAACATTACATGTGATGGAATTATACGGTAAGGAATTTATTATTTATTATAACTCATTGTCCTTCTTTTGATTTATATGAATAAATAGTCTTACTTATAAACTATATGAAATAAAATATATCGTTATCTTAATGTGTTGTTTACATTCTCATTTTACGTAAACATGGTAACTCGTAAACACTATACTTATACGTGACAATCATATAGATCATTTTTAAATATTAACGTCATGTTCGATTTATAAGTTCAGTTTAAGGTGAATTTTATTTTTGTAATTCATTTTGAGCTAGGTAATCTTCAAAAGATATTATTATTATTATCGTTATTGACATTGTATTATACGAATGGATTAAACTAATAAACAGATTTTATTGACTAACTATTTCATATTGATGACTGCCAAGATCAAAGGCTTACTTTTGACCAGTTGAAATACAATTTCTTGAAAAATAATTTTGTTTCATTTTGTTGACATATTGACACGATTCATAAGATATGTCTTTGTGAATTGTACAAAGGAAATTAACCTAAAGATACTTTAACAGTTTTTGATTTTATCTCTATTCAAAGAACTTTGATATTGCTTGAATGTAAAACAAAAAAAATTAGCCAAATCATACGTTTTTTTTCTTTGAACTTACATTTTATAAGTCGTTAATTACAAAGGAAATCAAATTTTTCTTAATGTAATATATTAGCTCAAAATAAGTAAATGTATATGTGTGTTTGCTAAGGCTTCTTGACCAAGGGATAATTTTGAAACGAAATCCTTTAACTTGTGTAAACTGTATAACTTTGAAATAGGAGAGGATATGTACAAATAAGGGAATAAAAAAAAGAGAGGAAACACCATCCACTTCTTTACTGAGTTCAGACAGAGACCAAGTTGTTCAATAAGCATGGAAATATTAGTACCCATTATTGTTTACCAAATTTTGAACAGAAATGTCAAGATGCAATACAACATTTTGACCAATCCTAAAAACAAACGATACGTGTGTCCTTAATCCCAGTACTCATTACAATTAAAACAATTAACCATTTCGTCAATATAAATGATTTCTTAGAATATTCGGTCGAAATATTGATAATAAATGAGTAATTTTCATACAAATATGATTAACATAATTTACAGTTTCCTTACAGCTTGATATATGAGTTAATTTGCATGTGATCATCTAGTATATGATTAAATTTTCTGTTAAAATGTAGTTTCTATGTAATTAGATAAGAAATTATAAATGAAAAATAAAATAATCTAAATAATTTATATTTAAGATAATTATACAGGAATTTAATTAAAGGATATAAACTTCAGCAAAACAACATTTATTCAGTAATTATACATTGATTCTAATGAATTGTATTCTCAAGTGACCAAGTTAATTACTTCCTTTGAATTTTACTATAACCAAAGTGAATTTGAATTAATTTATTTCATTTATCATTTTGTTAAGTTAAGGATTTGAAAATGCAAAATATAATGTCTTAAATACTTTCAACCTGTACTATTAAGGTGTCAGCAGTGTATTCTTTAAAGTTATTCTATGACAGTAAACAATTTATCGTGTCGAAGATAAATGATACAACCGATTGCATATAAAAAAAGAAAATGTTATAGTTTTAAAATGAATGAATAAGATCAATTGTAAGTTGATATTCTTTTCAAAATGGACAAATTTTTTATTATATCATCAAGCTTTTGAATGAAAATTATTATATTTTAATAGTTGGATTCATGAGTCGATGTAAGCTAGACCACCACTGAAAAGCTGGAAGCACTGGACTGTCATTTCATCCTAGTTAATGACTTCTCAGTAGTGCACATCCATGACCACGCATATGGATGAAAGATTGCGCAAGATCATTGATCGGTTGGAGTTAGATTCGGTATTTGCGCGTGGACCGAAGGTACTTGGTTCGAGTTTCGTGTGAGTAATCGTGGATATGCGCTGCTTCTGAGGATTCCCATACTAAAACAAGTTGGCAGTCTAGTGCTTCCAGGTTTTCAATGATGGCCTAGCTTAGATCGATTCATGGACTCAACTATTAAAATTACTACAATTTTCACAAATTCCTATTCTGATATTTTTAATCTGTCAAAATTGAAATGTGTGCTATTTACTTGCATGATATATTTAGGTTTGCGTAATAACAACGAATAGCTTCATTGATAAAAGGGACCAAGATGGGCTGAAAATATGGTCCGCATTGGTTTTAAATTTTTGGTTGTTAATAAATCTATGTTTAGGTTATTTTGTTGCATTGAAATGAAACCATTAAAATTACCCAACATCTACTGACTTATCATAAAATATACATATTTTCATGTGTTTCGAGCAGACATTCATTGTCATTCCTAAGGAAAAATTTCTCACGCTTACGGTTTACCTAGAGTTGGCAGAAATTTCGAAGAATAACTTTTTAACTAACTGACGTCACCTAATGAACCATTAGAAAAGGTAGACAGCTATTCCATTCTATTTTAATGATTTGGTCTACCGTTCTATGCATGGCCGAAAGTACGGCATTTATGTCTCGCAAGTGGTCACTAAAATTTCAAACTGAAATAAAATTGTTTATCTTTGCTTTTTATTTCCTAATAGTTGTACTGTATTGTGTGCTATTGATGTCAACAGATATAAGTAGTATGTATCATTAATCGAAAATGTAATGCCTGGCGGTAGAGAGTTAAGAAGATAAAAGATAAGAGAACGAGACGAGTTGGTGATTGGTATGAAAATGAAGGAAGGTCAAGTTTGAGACCTTTGACTAACATTTTGCAAATAACGTATTTGCAGCATGGTTCTCAGATTTAATAAGAGATTCTGTGATTTTGTGCTCAGATGCATTTGGTTGTACCCACCTGTGTTCTCGTTCACCATAATACAACTGAATTCCAAAATATATTTGTGAAATGAATAATACCAGGTTATTGAATGCCCGGAAAATATTCCGACTCGATACCTAACATCAGTTGTTTTCACAAGGTAGTAAAATAAAATTAATTTTCACTTCGATTTTCTATAGACTTCTGCTTGAATAAATAGATTCTATCATAATATTAGATATGACTAGCCTGACAAACCTATAGATCATTGTCAATACCTAAATATAGATGTACACAATTATTTTCGATTGAATTTCTCTAATCACTTTGCATATTATTTATTTGCATGTGAATTTCGATACAAACACTCATTTTTTCTTCTATACTCTTTATTTTTAATAAAAGAAAAACAAAATTTATCCAACAGTTAATCGTATTATGTTTTACCGCTCAGCAAATGAAGGTATGTTTTCGACAATACTTTAAACTTCAAATCAACACCATTTTGTTATTTCTTATTTAGAGAGATAGAAAAATTTCACTTAAATCTAAACTAAAAAGCAGTTGATGAGGTTTGAAACATTTCCTCAGTGAAAAGAATTAATTGATTACTCAAGATGTATATTACTTAAAAATTATTTTCGGGTAGAACAAGCCAAAAATTAGCGGTCGATTGCAATTACCAATAGCTGAGTAAATAACTGAAGATTGTACTAAATATTGGTCACATTGAGCATGCGGGACAATTTTCTGATTACTGACTGCAGAATCCATGGAGTAGGGTCTAAACGTTCTGAGTTTCCTCAAGTATAAAAACCACTACTATTCCCCATGTATGATTTTGACATTTATAATGCAAGACCATGATTACTATCATTTTTAATGATCGAATTCATGGAATTGTTCCTCAGGCTGTTTAATGGGCTGATCATAATTGCAGAGCACTGAAAAATGATGTGCGAATGTATTATTATTATTATTATTATTATTATCATTAGCTTTATTCAATATTATATTTTTGGTACAATATAGAATTCTCAGCGTAAAGTATTTCAACAAGTTTCCGTTTCTTTCTTCTTGGTCGGTCCTGGCGATAAATATTGAGTGGTCGCCAGTTAGATGTTAGCAGTTCAGTAAATGAACATCTGAATAATGTGCATTCTTTTCGCTGTATATTGCCAGCAACCACATTGCCTCTTATTGAGTTTTTTGTAACTTTGACAACAAAAGGTTGTACACTTTTCAGAAACGCAGCAGAATGGGTTATGCGATTAGTAAACATAATGATATATTAAAACAAACAAAAATAGATAACTTGTTGAAATATCTAGATGGCAGGAACAGGTAGCCCAGATGCTCAAGCAGGCCGCTCTTTATCAATATTGGACCAAACGTTTTAGTCACAATCGAACTAGTTTAACGGATATCATCAATCATCTACAGACAAAATTTTGAACTATACACATTGATAAATATAAGACTATATACAATTGAGAATTGATATTGGTATTCGGCAAACATACTAATTATATCTTAACCAAAAACAAAATATTTAAAAGTAATAACAATATAAGCCCGTCGAATTTAAATTATGAAACAAATCAAAAAGTTACTTTTTCTCTACCACCTAACAACACAACCGATTAAAGACTTATCCAACAGATGAAGAAAAAAATGTTACGCAAGCACCAATGGTTTTCAATTTTATAAAAGCTTGTTACAATAAACGAAATTAACAATATCAGAAAATTCATTGAAATTGGAAAAAAATCAATATTATTAGTAGTGACATTGAAAACAAAAACAGTCAATTAAAAAAACAATCTATCGATCTTAGTATCTCTACTGAAATCATTCAACTGATGAATCTAAATATAAAATAAAGAACAGGAAATCTGAATCTTTTTTATAAGAGAAAAATTCATAAACTAAATGATTTCTATCATTATAATTGACTTTTTTTTAAAATAAAATAAATAAGTAGTATACGTATAAAGGCTTTAATTGATCAGAAATGATTAAAACAATTGGGTTTTTCTAGCGTTTTCTTTTTAGTAAAAAGCTAAAAATTAGAATATAGTGATAAATAGATGGTAACTTGGGGGAAAGTATATTCGTTGATATTGACACTCTATCTTAAATCGTTTATAATAGAACATTGCAGTGTACTATAAATTAGAATATTACAAATATAGTATTATTATTATTATCGTAAGAAGACTGTAAAATTTAATGTACTTGAAAAGGCCTATAGTTAGTGTACAAATGGGTTAGTTGGCCAATTTTTAGTTTTAAAATCAGTTATGAAAATAGTATTAGGTAATATTGAAGTATCTATTTAAATGAATCAGTTAAAAAGAACAGGAGAGTTCGGATTTGTCATCGTAGCTTTTGGTGGACGAGTTTATCTTGAATCTTAACGTTTTTTTACTTTTAATGATAATAAAATGGATTTAGTAAAACGACAAACAATGTTGTCAGTAATGTGTGTTTTGGTTGAAATAGCATCAGGTAATGCTTAATATGTAACTTACTACTCAGCAAAAGTCATTATCAAAGAAAAAAACAAGGTCCATGCTGCACCAGAAACCTAAATGGTATAAAAACGATTGCGTCACATCCCAGTATGTTAATCAACTTAAATGTGTGTGTTACCACATAAACACAGCAAGAAGTAACAAGATCTTCAAGTTAGGGTGTCTGAACATGTACCTTAGTAGTTTAAAAAACATATCAAGTCAAATAGCCCAATAAGAGCAGAAGATAAACATCCATCCTTCTCTATAGCCAAACATATAATTGAAATAACTCATAAGATTAATCTTGACACGGCTTTTGTGATGTTGTACAAATGTTTTAAAGGGCGTATACTAAGATTTGTTGAAGCCTTGGTTACATAAAAATTTGAATTCCCTTTATGTGTTCAAAAACAATTCGCTTTTACCTTAAATCAACCCTTGTAATATTAGTTTAATGTCCAGCGTGGTGAGTTTCACATTATTTTCTTCATTATCCTTGTATCCCCTTACTCCCCATCTCTTTTCTATATGACCTTTTATTTTTATATATAGATGTTCTTAACAAACATATGTGTTATTAGATTGTTTGAAATTTATTGCGCTAATATATCACATCGTTCGATTAATCTTCGTCTTCTTGTTACACTATCCTACTTTGTAAACGTTTGAACCTCGCTTTTGTTGATGTTAAGGTTTGTAATAGATCAGTGAATGTGAATGTGCAACTTGTGCAGACTGCATCGAGACTGACATTTATCATAAATATTTCTGTGAAATTTGGATAGTGTCTACCATCGAAGTTCAGAATACGTGTTTCCTCCTATTTGGAACTAACCAACGGGAAGCACTTACATTCCACCGTTGATACTAATTATTAAACAACATTTTAGGCTTGCTGACAGTTATCAGGAAGACTAAGAAATTCTGTTCTTTGGATTATTGAAAAATTAACATTTCTGATTGTCTGAACATATGTTATTACATGCAACCTGTCAATCTTGATAATGATTCGGCAGATGAAGAAAAACAAACATTATAGAAAGAAAGAAGTATTTTATCTTGCGTTTTTAAACGTTCTTACTAAGTTCATTGACACAATGTATGTTTTGAGAAGTGGAGATAAATCTAGATAAATATAGCTGAAAATCAAGGACAATTTCGACAGTTGTAAACGTTTGACTTATTATTGAAATAAGCAGAAGAAATCATGAAATATCCTATTATGTCAGCATAAACCTTTTTTGTCAATCGAATTACCAAATAAAATAACTGCGTATAACTCAAACACAAACAATAGTGGAGCATTCATAATGACAGCGATAATACAATTACTTTAGGATAGGATAAAACTTTATTAAATAAATAAAGCTTAGTAGTCATTAGTGTTTAATTGATCAGGCGTATTTATGAAATAATAGAGTTAAATATTGATTAGGCTAATACAGGAGAGATATCATTGAATTCAGTGTCTTGAATACTATACTACTTAACCACTTCTAGTTAAGGTTATTTGAAACCTTTTGATGACGTTCTCTGCCATCGACCTTATACATTTTACTGGCTCATGCATAGTTTATCAACAATCCATTCTAGAATAAGATTCATTCACACGCGAATAATCATTATTTGTTTCATCAAGTGTGGAAAGAGAAACGGAAATAAGTATCTATCAAAAAATTTCAACTCTGGGCAGAAATATATTTCCATTTGTTTCCTTATCGATCTATTTTCAATCGTATTTTTTTCATTTGATGAAATATGAATTAATTTTATATCGAAATTAAAATCGATAGCTTTTCAAATTGAGATAAGTCTGTTTGGTTACGGCAGATTTTCTTTTGTGAATCTATAAAACTTCCGGAATTAATTTTTTTAAACGACGTTTATGTAAACGAACCTTTATGTTGTTTGAGTTATGGCAGATCTGTCAGCTATAAGAAGATTATTATTAAATATAAAAGCTCCACCAAATAGTTGAAAATAGATAACGTTGAAACGAATATGTGTCTGTATAGTATTGATGATAAGCTTCATAATCAGTCATTTTCAAATGCGAAACTATTGGAAATTTTCGTTCACTAAGATCCCATTTATTCTTCATATTTACAGCTTAAACTATGCACTGATATATCTATGAGGGAAAAGTATCGATATTTTAATATGTTATAATGAAAACTACGACGTCTAGTTGTTGTCAGTCATTATGCAATTACTGATTTCAATGAATTTATCATCCGGGTTTGAAATAATCACTAATACATTTTTATAACGACCAATGTTAAACATTAGATCAAGTTCTGCTTTGTATAAATTGTTTCGATGCTATACCTTGTCTGCACACATGAATACGTTTAACTGAAAATTTCCGTTAACTCATATTTATTATATTGGATTCATTGGATCCGATAAAACAAAACCAGTTTAACAAACTCTGTAGCAAATTTACGTCTATTTGGTATATCATGCTAGAAATGAAGAAACAACGTTTTCATTAACTAGTGCTATCAACTTATTTCACTTAAGTGGTTATTTAATAAGTTCATTTTCACAAGTAACCAAGTTCATTGCAAACAATTTTCAACCTTTAAAACAGTCGATCTGTAATGTTTTTATTAGCCATAAAATTCTTTTGGTTGTATTAAACAAAGTTTGGGTATCTTTACGTTTTGGATATTAATTCAGTTTACTTATTTTCACTTCTTACTTACTAACGCCTGTTACTCCTCGTGAAGGAGCATAGGCCGCCCTGTCCTGAGCAATCCTTTCCAGCCCCTTCCAGTTGCTATTCATCCTTTTCAGAAAAAAACAATTCAAACTATTTTCACTTCTACATTTGGATTGATATTTCACGTTTATTAAATGTAAAATTGTTGTAGACAAAGAATACAATTATTATTTATGGTAGTGACCCATTGATGTTGGAAAGATACAAAACGAAGGAACATGTCTGATGACAGAAATAAACTTCACTCAATCTCCAAAACACTTCGACCACTCTAAAATATATCCATTTATATTCTGATTTCACTTAGACTTGATAATTAGTTGACAAATATCACATATATATAGTAATTACAAAGAATAAAAACTGAATGTCTTATTATACGACATTTAAACTAATTTAATGTAAAGATTATCATCTTGGGTAAATATCTCGTTAAAGTAAAATCAATACTACGTCGAACAAAATATCACGATGTAGATGAAACGATTATCGTGTCAAGCAAAATAAATAAATTAATATTTTGTAATATCCCGATGAGGAGAATAACTAGATTTTCTGACTTTTCGTGACTCAGTGCAAGCCACTTCTTCAGAGAATAATTGATTTGGTTATTTATTGTCTGAAGAAGTGGATCACACTAAGTCACGAAACGTCAGAAAAATCTAATTGTTCTACCCATTGGGATATTACAAATATATATTTATTTATTAATAACAATCTACCCAATGCTTAATTTATTCGAAATTATCAAGTCAAACCTTGGTAACGATACATAATGAGCAATAATTATGCTGTATTTAAATGATAGTAATACTGAAAATAGATCACAATTAGTCGGAAACGTTATATCGCTCTTTATCTCATTCTAACAAAAGTATGTATATGTATTTAGTTAAGATGACACAGTAATGATTCACCCACCTTCAGGTCTCAGAGAATACTCACTAAATACCAGTTTACCCATATGTCTGCAGCCAATTTATGCTTTCTGATTTTCAGTGGCTCTTTGGTCGATGTCAATTTATCACTAAAGTTGTCTTAAAAATCTTATTAGGATATTTATTTAATCAATGAGATCAATAAGTATCACAGTTTAGATATAAATAAAATGAAGTAGATTTGACCTATTTACCGTAAACGTGACTAGGACATGTATTTTAAACGTCAGTCTCTGAGGTTATTTCAAATGTAACTTGTAAAAATAATCTCTTCCATATGTCAGAGCAAAACTGTTTGTCCAAATTTGAACGATTATTCAGACTCATCCATTTACTTATACCCAATAAAGTGATTTCTTAAGTTCGCGAATATACTCTGCTCCTTGAAAATGAGTCGTTAGTTTATTAACATGGAATGAAAAGTAAGATGTAAAGTAGTTTGAAATATTAAACTACGTTACTGTGTTGACAGAAGTGTTGACGTTTACTAACATGTAGGTCTTATTAACAGTCTTCGACTAAAATTTCATTCATTTTCCCACTGAGAAATGTATTCGAATGATCGGTCAAAATGATAAACTAATACAATGAGAAATCAATCTTTGTAAATTTTAGAGGCATTTTCAGAAACATCTTTTCGTTAGTCAAATGAACGTCACGAAAAATGTAGTCTTACACACGCCGTATAAACGCAAATGTTAGGTGAATTCTTAGAGGTGACGGTGTGTAAAATGGGGTGTATTTTTGAGGTCTATAGTTGGTTTTCTTGGGCTTGAAAAGTCATTGTCTTTTGTTAATTTGATATCATCAAGCATAGTTATTTATCGGCTTATCGCACTGTTATACAAACTGCTTACTATGCTCAGTTACTGGGATTAAATTCATTGTTATATGTTTCAGTCATAAAATTTTGTTTTCCATTCTCAATTTGAGATTAAAAATTCATATCTTTGTATTCCGGTTTATTTAACTTTTGATTAATCAAAAACAGGGAAAATGATTGGAAACGTTTTTGAAAACAAACCGACTTCTATGACATTTTAGTAGAAAATTTTAATCAGTTCAGAGAAATGCAATTATCTACAAATCGTTCCGAGATAAAATAGATTACGTTTTGTCATATATAGCATCAATATCCTTTTGATTACTTGTAAGTAATTTAAAATAATTATTGCTTGACGTTATGTTCAATGGCTAATAAAATAATACAAAGATGTGAATAAGTTAGCTAAGTTTATCCTAAGTAAAATACCAGAAGTGCTCCACTTGTTGGAATCAATCAAATAGTAAAATATTTGATATATCGTAAATGTTATAACTCAATTAGTTGAAAAGATGTAATTTAACGTGAAAGATATAAGTGATTAACGTGACTACCTGTTTGAAGTGTAAACTCAAATTTCATTTACTACACGAATTATATTGATTAACAGATTATTTCATACTGTTTTGTTTTAAGCTGAATTGCATTGAGAAAAGAGAAATTTCACATTAAATGTACAAACTTCATTCTCAACATGAAGAATGGAAACGCGAATCATCAACACAATGTTTTTGTCTTTTTCGTATTGGTTTTTACAGAAATATTCCATTGAATCAAACGATTTTCATTAATGAGGAATGTTATGCTATAAACCAAATATTATTATTATTATTTCATACCATTTTCAATATCTAAATAATAGTTGACATCAAGTTTCACTGTGATACAATGTCTTGTTAAGCTCACAAGTAAATAAGGGAAATACGTGTTTTCTTAGTTACAGATGTAAAACAAATGGATTTGATTGATTATTTTTCAAAAAATGTTGACTTTGATTTTATTTCTAATTTTTTACTGTTGATAGGATTGCGTAGGTAACGTAAATTCAAGTTAATGTTCTTTTGTTACTCGATTTCAATGTTATTTAAATTAGCTCGGTCAGCACTAAAATGTGCGTGATATGCATGAAATTGTCAAGACAGTTCTACTGTATGGGGCAGAAACCTGGAGAACTACGAAAGCCATCATCCAGAAAATACAGGTGTTTATTAACAGTAGTCTACGCAAAATACTTCGGATCCGTTGGCCAGACACTATTAGCAACAACGTACTGTGGGAGAGAACAAACCAGATCCCAGCGGAGGAAGAAATCAGGAAGAAGCGCTGGAAGTGGATAGGACACACATTGAGGAAAGCACCCAACTGTGTCACAAGACAAGCTCTCATATGGAATCTTGAAGACCAAATAACACATTACGCCGAGAAATGGAATTAGACATGAGAAAAATGAACGAGAACTGGATGGAACTAGAAAAGAAGTCCTAGGATAGAGTGGGTTGGAGAATGCTTGTTGGCAGCCTATGTTCCATTTTAGTGAAGCGAACACGGGTGGGGACAATCGAATGAAGTTAGTACGGAAATTACAGACTATCTCAATAAATCTGAATACCATAAAGTCAATCGTCAGTTTGCAAAATATCAATGGATCATATCAAACTGGACTGTTTTCCGTTGCAAACACCAATCCATTGTCTCCCATTCCACTGGTCATGTGTTTTCTTACAAATTCCATTGTGTTTTCGCTCTTTCTTTCTTGATCTTCCCCTCATCTTCTGCTGCCAGACATAACGTTTTAACTCGCGTGATATACTACTTACATCAATATAAGTAGCACACACCGCACCATTAGGAGTAACAGGCTTAAGTAAGTAATGCATGAAATTGGTCATTACTTATTCATTGCTCAATTGCAAATATACCGTAGTCCTACAGCAGGTCAAGTGTTACCCAAATTAATCACTGGTAAGGTCTCTAATTGTGTAGCTGGATGATATAGTGTTGAAACCGTCGGCGAGTGTCAGTTCTCACAAGAATATAGTCACATCATGTTGACAAGTGCCAAATAGCACGAAATTTAGGTTCAGGGCTTCCTGTCGGCTATTTGCTACTATCATTTTAAAGCTGATTGTAAGTTTAGTATTATACAGATAATTATTTTATTTCCATCTAGATGGATATATATTTTTATTGTATTTTGTCTCAATTTATTTGTACAAATATACGTTGCTAATAATTATCCGAATAATTAATTTACTAGTTTCCTAGAGTCAAGTAAACTATATAAATAGACGTGGATTATTTTTGATCGATTTCAATCGATAATACAACATATGTATTGCTCTAAATTTTTTTCAGAACAAACTATGCATATGATTATTTGGCATCACGAACTATTCAAAGTGAACATTATCACTTCTGTCGTTATATTATTAAGAATTAAAAGCCAGAAACATCAATTAGAATATCACTTAATGATAGTCTGAATAATGTCGAAATGATACTTAACCTAATAAAATATGAATCTAAATTAAAACCGAAACGTACTCAAACCTATTATAATCATTCATCACTTCATTATGAAAAAGTAATCTCATGGAAACGAAAGACATCAAGCTGTGTCTAATTTCACTAAATCCATTAATTATTATTTACACTGATACAAATTCCCAGTTGTCTAGGTAACTAAACAGACAATAACAATTCTACTGGAACAGAATTTCAGTTAAGATCACTTGATTGTTTTCGTTATGATGTCTTTTAAGACAGTGTTTAAGAGGAATTCAGTAATAAATTTAAAAATAAGGTGAATCAATAAAATCTTATTACTTGCGTGCGTTTAAAGATTTTCACAGTTTACAAATTATGTTAGGCTGAGTATAAAACGTTAATAGTAAAAGAATTTTATATTCACTTAATTGAATTTCACTTTGTATTTAAAATGGGTTGCCCAGAATGATGATGGAAGCCCCATCATTTGCCCTTCAGGATTAGAAAATGGAACTGTCACGACTGCTTTAACAAATAAAGATTCCATTTGTAGGGATTTTGAATTATCCCGTTGTTCGTATTTTGAACGTAATTTCAATCAGTCTTCTGATACTTGTATCCTGTGCGGATCTTTTTACAGAAAACATAAGCTTATAAAACAAAAAAATCTATCATCCATCAGTTGTGTCAACGAACCAAAATATCTGTGTTGTGTTATGATGTTTGTCATTTAGATTAGTCAACATAATAGCATGAATTGAAAAACGAATTATTCCGTTTACACTAGTGAAAAATTCGGAATTCTTCAATAGGTGTTTAATCTTAGTAACAGTTTAGACAACCAAACATGGCAATCTCTTAATTGCAGATGTATTCTAAATATGTTAAGTGACCCAAGTTTAATTAGGGTATTCGTTATTAGGAAGAAAATACAACAACTAACATGACATTGTGTTTGTCATTCATACCACAGTATATATATACTAGAGTTTAATTATATTTAACTTTCATAAAACTACAAAGAAAACATACCGATCAGATGTTAAATAAGACATTTCGTTTTACATATATAAACATCTGACTTATTTAATTATTTTCCATTTTGACGTTTTTATAATTGCGTTTTGTTTCATCAAAGATAATATTTACGAAATTACCCTTGATACAAGAGAAACTTATTCGAAAACAAAATATGTATACAATCTATCTGCATGCAAATGAAGGTGTCTGAAACTAAACATGGTTTGGTGGTAATTATATTTAATTTTTTTAAAAAGTATTACAGTATTATGTTAAAACTTATAGTAGGAGAGTACATCTACTTTCTAGCAACATTTTGAGTCACAGAATATAGACTTCTGTAAACTGTAATTTGTAAAATTATTGTTATATTTGTTAGCTTCCAACCTAACAAATTACATAATATAACAAAAGCAATTTGTGTAACTAATCGATGTAAATCTTCGGGAAGAATAATTCAAATATATTGAGTGGTATTTTCTTAATTATAGCAATATCACATTTAATCAGGTAGGGCTTCGTACAGTAAGAAAAATAATTGACTCAGACGTGAAAATTAGTCTTTAGAGACACTGTTTATCATTATGTATCTAAAGTAATTCATTACAAATCGCTCAAACAATTAATGGATTCTTGAACATCCAATAACTTAGAATATAACAATCACAACCTTGCCAGCTTCAAACGATAAACTAACTGAACTGTTTCAGACCAAAATGAAAATTACACTAAGAATATGTTTTAATAAACATTGTTAGGTGATTTCATACTTTGAACAGAGGCATTCAGATTTTGAGACAGTTGTTACATAATCACAATTGATTGATCACTGGGTGGTGATCAATGTCATGCTTGTCTAGTCCTTATTAGTGCAGATCGAATGCTAACGATCATGTTGCAATATGGCCACCAGTCTAGGTGACTCGACACTGCGGGCACTATGTATTGAGATTTAGATGGTGGTTGGAGGTAGTCAACAGGAAACCCTGGACCCGGGTTTCGTGCTACTTGGCACTCGTCAGCAAGGTGTACCTGTAATCTTGAGGGAACTGGTGCTCCCTGGCGGATTCGATCTCGTGTCACCCAGCTTCACAGTTAGAGATGTTACCACTGAGCTATCCGAGCTGCGACTGACCTCCTGTAGGACTGAGATGTAATCACAATTGATTGTTACGTAAATTATTCATGAACCGCGCATACTCAAATTTAATTCTTTCGGAAGTTTATGTTAAGTGATTAGTTTTTCTTCTGAGGACAGTAGCTATATTGTTTAAATAACTGTAAGCTTGAAGAAAGAATTAGATGAATTAATCGAATTTATGGGTCAATCTAAGGTAGACCACCATTGTAATCCTGGAAACACTGGACGGCTGTTTCGTCCTAGTATGGAAATCCTCAACAGTGAGCGTTCACGATCCCGCACGCGAGACACAACTATAAAAATTACTATAATCTCCACAAATCCCCATTCTAATATGATGAATTACTATTTATATATACTACCTCATAATAGACAATAGAGGATGAATGAACTAAAATGATACATACGAAGACGGTACAGTCAACCTTGTTTTAAATTCATGGTTTTAAGTAATTGTCTAGCTAAGATTAGTTCACGACTTGAAACTCGAAATATGTACATCGTCCACAAACCACTTTTACTAACATTCCCTGGTTTAACAAAAGTGTTCATTTCTAAGAATGCAATGTGTCAAAATGTAACTACATCCATACTCATTAATCTTTTCTCAGTCTACTCACTGAGTTACAATTCATTATCTTAAATTAATAAAAGTAATGCATGAAATCCTAAAATCCCTATAGTAAAGAACGATTTCTCTTGAGAATAACATATGCTACTTTCTTGACTACGAAATGTTTTCAACGTATTATTAAACATATAAATACTAAATATCAACTTAAACCAATGTTATATCATTTTTCGTGAAGGCGTTTTTAAATGAAAAATTTACGAAACATCAAATAATTGGAAGATGTAAGTCATCATTTTATGTCACTTGTTATAAGTAAGTGTTGTGTATACTTTCCAGGATACCCATACCAGAACAACGTGTTATTGAAGACAAATTTTCGCTCAAATATTTTTCTTAATATTGAAGGAAAGAACTATTGATAACTAAATACAATGGGGTTAAGTTGAGTTCTATAATTAACACAGTATATAAATATAAAAGCTGAAAAAGATAAATGATTTTATAGACAAGTTTATATTTTGATTTATTCAAACTTTAATTATCGTCCTCATCACAGGAAAAATAAATCACTGCTATGTTGACATTTGCATCGATCAAGAACAGTGAAAATATATGGAATTTGTGTCAAATATAACGTGTTCTTTGTTATTTGTCCAAAACCAATATAACATGTTCTATTAGTTCTCATAGCCTTAAGGCGTATAGAATTATAGCAAGAATTGTGTTTTAATTTTGTAGCAGAACTCCAAACATTAAAAATACCGTCAAAATAGTTTTTGGTGTAGGTTGGTTTATGTGATGCAAATTGTTCTAGCTAATTGATATTAATAACACTGAATTTTGAACTGCAATCTTAATTATTACATATATATTTACATGTTTCACTGAATATATGCTTGTCGATTAAATCTAATATCTTACAAGACAAACACCCTCAGTGCGTTGTAGATTTATATGAGTGGGCAAATGAAATCACCATACTTTAAACGAATCGATTGTAGTCCGATATTCTTTTGAGGACGATCTTCAGATGTCGTAAGTCACACATGCCTATTTATACTTCGTTATTACCTATTTAAATCGTTATCAATTCCAAGGTTTGACTTGATAGTTTTGAATAGAGCATTGGATAGAAAGTTATATCCCAATGAGTATAATAATTGTATTTCTGACGCTTCGTGACTTAATGTAATCCACTTCTTCAGAGTAAATAAATAACCAAATTAAATTAACACAAGTTTCGCTTATTTGTTTACTCTGAAGAAGCGGCTTATATAAAGTCACGAAACGTCAAAAATACAATTTTTATACTCGTTGGGGTATAACAAAAAAATATATTTAATTATTCACATGTTTTATTATACAAACTTTAATAATTCTAATGATGAAGTTAGTATTTTGATGCAAACTATCTTTTTATGATTTCTAATACATCATTAATTTTGCTTTTTAATCTCATAGCAGAATAAATATGAGTTTCCGGAAACATGTAAAATTTATGTATGAAGTTGATTCTATAGATGCATGCTATTAACATTTAAGCATTATTATCTTCCTTTAATATAAATTAATTATTAGTTTGATATGAAATATTTTTACACTACTGTTTCCAATGGTTTATAATTGACTAAATGTCAAAGTTGTTTAATTATATATTTGCATGTATGTAGGTAGTTGACATGAATAGAATAACAGAACATTACTAGATGAGACTACAAATTATGCAAATGTGAGCAAAGATAATTGGTTGATTTGTTTATTTCAATATGATTTCAATACCTATTTCTAAATGTTTTCACTCTGTGTTACGTGTATTTTACGTTTTACCGAAACTATATTATAACTTAGACGACAAAATAAGTAACATGTAATATTATGGATAAATAAAATAATATTTAACAGTTGAACTATGTTTGTTTATCTTACTTGCCTCATTTTTATGAACAGAGCCTCGATTCCCATGTGAAATATCATGTACACTGCGTACTTTGAAGTGGTGATAGTAGCATATCAAGGGATACAAGTAAGTCTGTTTATAAAGTAGTAAGATGAGGAGATAATATAATTAGTTGAATGATTTACTTCAAGTGCTTATCATTTAGACTACCATTAATGTTAACTATTAATTACTTGTAAGGTATTCGTTATCATTTATGTTACAGATGGGTAATTACATAAGAATATAATAACGTACATAGTAAGGATATATTGATTAATATTTTATGAAGTGATAATATAATCTTTAAAGAATACTAATCAACACTAACAGGCATGGAATAATAGCTGTTTTATGCGGGCATTTATGTAAACTATTATAAACATAACATCTAAGTTTTAGCTTTTTTGGATTCACTTCTTTAAAGCTTCCATTATTACTATTGTTACTAATATTATCATTAGCTTCAAAGAATGAATTAATTAGGTTTAAATTTCAGCTTTTCTGGTTCAATAAGAACCGGGGAAATAAACCATATACACTTACAGTTGACCTAGTTTCATCCAGGAAATTTCATTTTTTCTAAAAATTAATCAAGTTTAAAACACAAGCAAATTTCATCCTAATTATTTTTATGCTAGAAAAATTAGCACACTCTAACAACAGAAACTAGTGCTTAGGTATGCAATAACTAGAATTACTGCTGTTTAAAATTGTAATAATATATTTCAACCAGGCATTTAGGTACTACAGAAATGTGGATTAGTCTTACAATATTCTGTGAAGTATTTTAAACACATGAGTTCGTCACATTTCTTAAATGTTACGTTTAGAGCTGCCTTTGCTGATTATCACATATAAACAATAGTTTAAATAAGTGAAGATGGAAACGTAAGCCATTGGATATTGTTGTATGAAGGTGAATTAATAACCTTGAGAAGTGAAGATCGTGATTCAGAACAAAGTAGAACTTGTGACGCTACACTTCTGAGGAATTTAGAACTAAGATAAAACAGCTGTCACTTACAATTTAATTCTCAATGATTTATCAAGTAACATCTTCGAGAAATAAAAAAACCCTCTCAAAAAAACCCCATCAAAAACCTCTTGTGACGTAAGATTTTATTTTAATAGAATTAGTTCTTAATAGTAATTAGAAACTTGGCATTTAAAGCGTTGTTTGCGTAAAACTAGTCTCCTTTTTTAAAGCCAGGTTTCAAGATTCTCGATTTAATCCTCTAATTTTAAACATGTACTGAACTTTTCTCTGAATGGTCGATAGGCTTTTTTTTAACTTTCAAGTCATTTGTACATTTGTGATTATAAGAGCACTTTTGTTACACTTTTTATCGTAAGGCTTCATTTCTTGTGCATGTCTAACGACTGTCTGATTTACCTAAAAGTATGCTCTAAGATTTCGGAAGCAAGCATATAATGTCGATACTCATTTACGTGGAGTTTACCTGCTGTCCTAAACGACGTGTATGTCTTCAGCATAAACAGTCAATCAAAACAAAATTGCTAACAATTATTAAACAAACAATATTGAAATTTGTTTTAAATTACTGTTCTCGATAATAATAAAACATTTCTTTTTAATTTTGAAGTTAAAGTATATACAAATCAATATATATTTCTTATTACTATGCCCACATTCACGTTTACCTATATCAAAGGATAAAAAACCATTGAAAACTTTCAACAGTTCTATGTGAAACTTTTTGAACTACAAAATTAAAGAGATGATGCTGACTAGAAATCAAATCAGTTAAGTTAATGCGGAAAAGCTGAATAACATTATCATATGACAAGGGAAGTAATAGGATAATTTCATACCATCTTGATGAATTTATTTACAATCAATCAGTATTACTGATAGTATCAATACGATAACAGCAATATTTACTTACAAGCTTGATAGACAAACAATAGAAGTGTCTGTCTACTCTGTTATGAATACTTCTTACAAAGAATGTCTCCAGATAAACTCTGGAGACAGAATTAATTGTATGTCTGTTTTGTTTTGAATGTTATAATATGTATTTATTATCGCTTTGTTTTTTCTAGATTTTCCATTAACCTGACTGATGTTATCTTGATAGATTTCTGCTAACATAATTACCATTCATAGAGTTTATAAACATCGGATTGATTTAAATTGGAAATCAACGATTTTCGTTTTTCTACATAAGTCATTCCGTTACTATCATTGATTCATCATGGAACTGAGTTGGGACAATTTTTACTAACCCCCAAATGCCCTGGTACAGCTGAGAGTGGGGAGAGTCCGCTCTTCCTATCGAGATGCTCTCACTTGGCTACGCAGCGGTGTTGTTTACGAAATTGAGAGGACGAAAAGCGAACGTGCGGCGTTTTAACCGGGCTGGCGGACATGAAGAGTCCACCTAGGGGAGTTGGAAAGCCCTGATTCCACACCAGTGGTGTACATGGGCTCCAAGATCCTGAAGAAACAAATGGTGTATGAACCAATCGTTGATCACCGGCTACCATGGGACTGCACCTCCTTACGCTGCTCCACTGCCTTGTGGATCAGACCTTCAGGTCGAAGGCTCCGGGTGTGGCCTCCTAAGTAAACCACCTGCTTCGGTTTGGGAACTCGAGCAGTATCACAGCCCTCACACATATCAAATGAGATCTATGTGGCGCATATGCATTTGGTGCCTGCTTGTACCAATATCTATGTGTTAAAATAAATAAATAAATTACTAACATTAGTAAAAATACATTTTTGGTTCTTGATATGAAATATTTTTGATTTTGATTTGAAGTTTAGGGGTGATGAATGGACATTACTGAAAAGTTTCAAGAGAAAAGTGATCCAAGTAATCACAGCTCAATGACTTTCAATTATATTACAACTGACTTCAGGTTCAGAGTCAAAATTACCTTCAAAAGTGTATAATTTTTCGCAGTTACCCATATCAAGATTTGACTTGATGACTAATATACTGAGTGTTGGACAGATTGTGAATGAAAAAAATTATGATTTATTTGTAATATCTCAATTCTTAGTAATTCAAATTTCCAGGATTAAATTTATTCTCTAAAGAAGCCACTTGTGCTTAATCACGAAACGTCCTAAAACTCATTTTCTACTCATTGAGATATTAGGTTGTTTTTTGTGTTAATTTATTTTGTAAATCCATACATAATAATGCAACAATCATGCTTAACTTGAACAAAAGATTACTGATATACACAAATAAATGAAATACTACTCGACTACATATTTTGTCTGTATACAAATGTATCAAAGTAGACAATATAGAAGTCGGAAGAATAACGTGTTACTTGGTTTTAATATAAAGCAATTTTTATGTACATTTTTATATTATCTGAAATAATCATGTTTCTGGTTGCACAGTAGGAGTTTCATATTCTATGTTGTAAATCGTCAAATCATATTAAAACATTTCTTTATGGAAAATAATAAGAGAATTTGAATGAACAAGAATTTTGGCGATTAATAATATCTGAACATTACATAATACTGGATGTTAAATTCGTTTACGTGGAAATCAGTGGAGTTTGTACATATGCGGTTCTCAACTATTTAGATATTGAAATCAACGCAAATATGACACGTTTTGTGATTACAATTTTAGATATAAAAAATTAGTCTCATTAACAATTACCAAATTTTCAGAGTTCGATCATGTTGACAATGCAGCATTCGTCAATGATGATATTGTATAACAGTCGCACATTGTGTGGACTGATTGAAGTTAAAATATGAAGCATTTGATTTCAACGTAGTTGTGTTAAAACAGTGTACTTGCCAAGAGGCGTTTATTACATAGATTTGGTTCCTTGAGGATGTCGGGAATTCACTTTGCTAAATAGCTTCAAAGCAATGGTAAAGAGTTATCCAGTGCCATTTAGACATAACAAAATTAAAATAGTTTGTTATGTAGCGCGTTTTTTTGGATTATTTTCGAAATAAATCATAAAAACGTATTTCAGTCAGTGCAACTGTATATTTGAAGCATGTTTCAAACTTAGAAACAGAAAGAGATTGTCACTTACAATAATATGAATTGGGAAATAAAAGGATTTAGATAAATAATACAAAATCGTACGTAGAGAATATCACTGAAAGATAACAGTGTAAGCCTTTTTATTTTAGCAAAACAACTTGCAGAATCTGGTTCCAGACAATAGACATTCTCAAGATGAATAGGAATTACAGAAAATAAAATGAGAAAACTCTACATTAGAATGTAATAAGCAGCCTAACGTAGATGAGTATTATCTTGTAGGCTTTATCCCTTAGGGATCACTCAAGAGAGGACCAACGTGTTCATTGTGAAAATGATTTACTGAAAAAAGAAGAACAGAAAATGGATTATAGTCATGACATTTGGGAATTACATATTCTTTAAGTTATAAATGCATATAAACATTAGACTTCAAATTGAAGAAACCTTTAATAACAAGACAGAGGGAAGCTAAGGTCTATTAATTACATAATTTATGAAAATTACAAATTTAGTGAGGATTAATTATTCTTAAAAAATCAAATAACTCTAGCCACATTGTTAGAAAAATGACAGTTTCTACTGAAAATCTCTTTCAATTCTGTGTCCGATGGTAGTCCTTTTACTCAGTTTTTGAGTATTCTTTCGAAATATGCGTGTTTTAACTCTATTCGTTTAATTTATAATCTCTTATAAGTACGATAAGCAAAAGTGATCAATAAGTTTGATAATAAGATTAGTTAATTTTAAGTAGCGACGATTATCAAAATACAGCATATTTTACTACTCATATTCAAAAGATTTTATCGCTCCATTTCTTGTACTATAAATTTCATTTAAATTTAATATCAATCTGTATACATATACGTTGGCCCTTATGCTTCAATTAATTCGTAAACCGTTGAAAAAATTGTATTAATGTAGCTTACAATAAACTGGTACTTGAATGATTCCAATATGTTCAATACATAAATGGACAAGTACTTTCTATTTGACTTTATTAGAACAAAAGATAGAATTTTGCATATGACAGTCAACTAAATATATATCCCCTTAAGCAATTTATGTATTCACTGATAAAATCTTGTTAAACTGGTATAGTTTATACAAATGTCTTATTCATCATTTCATTAAGAATCGAAATAAAAAATAGAAATATCAACAAAGACAAGAAGAAATCTAAAGGCTTGTCGTCTTCATTTTAATAAATAACTCAATATAATGATAATTATAAGCATAGTGACTTTGGAAAAAATATAACAATATATCTTGTCTGACAATATTTTCATTCATGAGTAGTGATTTCCCTCTTTTTCTTTATCCATTTAATACTGTTTCAAATAATATTAAAACTAATTAAATCATAAGTCTTTGGACGAATCAAAACAGAAAAAAAAAAACAGAAACAAAAAATACAAAAAAAAACTATAAGCTGTGCCAAATTGTATTCCATGTAAAGACCAATTTTGATGAAAAGTCACGCACTTAAAATTAACCAACAAAAAAATTATTTTTTTTCACAAGTAGAATGAGTCATCTACATTATTATGTATTAAATTAATACAAATAATTCAATCTAATTTTTTTTATTATTTCCATCATCCTTACGGTGAAATAAGTTTAAAAGAAATAAAACTTCAAACGAAAAAAAAACAAAAAGAAAACACACAAAAAATCTGGCAAATAATTTGACAATAAAAAAAGGGGGAAACTAATTTCATAATGAATGATTGCATAGTTTTTTTTTCATTGATTTGAAAGTGGATGGTTTATATTTTCTAGGTAACTCATTGAGGACTGTATTATCTATGCAAATTATCAACTTACTAAATATATAACACAAGATAACAACATAGTTATAACTAATGGTTACATATGATATTATATCAAGTCTATTAAACTTAATAATATGAATAGTTGGATATTTTTATTTAAAAAAAAAACAATAATAAATCAAGATTAAGTAGTGAAAATAGACTTTATTCCGTTAATTACTGATTCAATAGATAAGAATTTCATAATCGTTTTTGCCGAATCATTATTTGTAATAGTGACCAGAAAATTCAAAATACGTTATTTATGGTATTACAGTAACGAAATTTGGGTGATAGTTAGACATTCCCATGCCACTCACTAGAAAAGTAGGTCATATAATCCAACTCATCTTTGTAAAGAAAAATTACCACGACAATCCACACCGTTTTCTTTTTGGTAAGTTGACAGTAAAGAATATGCAGAGGGAGTATGCTAATTATTTTGTTTTAAATACATTGATGTACTTCTAATAAATGAAACTTATGGAGAATAAGGATTTATCTTGAATTATGGACTATGTTATTGCGAATCAGAAAACTGTGGATCTTGTTTAACAGAAAATTGAATATTTCTACTCTGAATGAAAAAGAAACGCCTATAATGAAGTTTAATATAGTCGAACTAACTTCTTAATGTTTTGTAAAGACTATTATACTTTAAACTATGGACAGTATTAGCGCCCAAAGTTTTCTAGTCAATAGTAAGAAATTTTTAGACTAAATCTTTATAAATGAGAAGTTAAACTACGTAGAAGTATTTTTCTTAAAAATACAGATAATTGCAGTTTAAGCTGATGAGTCTGAGATAACATAAAATCAGCGTCCTGGATCCCAATCCTAGCCATCATTCATCTTCGCTTATAATATTTATGCTTCGTTTACTCATTTCATCGCTTACTTACTTTCCTGTCTTCTGTCTGTCTTATATACTGAAGTGATTTTGAGTTAGAATATATAGATAATGAGTTTTTTCAACTATCCTACAATAAATTAAAATAATACTATAGATCATTCTATTTTAATACAACATTCCATAATTGTTTCAAGGTTATAAATAATGATAAGATATCCTATCAAAATGTATGCCTTTAGATGTAATTGCAGCATAAAACTATTGAAGAATCCCATCACTTATTGTTTTTGTTTGCTAATAAATATGAATTTTAATAAACTCTATGATGAATGGTGAGTAATATGAATTAGAAAAATGGTCACTTACAATTTGCTTATCTATTCATACATAACTTTTAATCTGAATATTCTGAATAATAAATTATTATTTGTTGTATGAAACTACTTATATGTTTGTAATTCATTTAATATTTAGTAAAAAAAAAGAAAGAAAAACCGCATTTATTTATTTCAATAACCATGTATACATCATATATAGAATGTGATTTGATGAATCATAAAAGCATCATTAAGGTAATAATGATAAAAGTCATCTTGAATATTGCTGAATATAAATTTAAATAAAGTAAATAATTCAGTGAATACATACAATAAACTATTTATTATCTAATGATTGATGTTAAAATCAAAATTTATCAACACTTGTGAATGATACTAAGCTAAATCATTATTATTTTCTCTTCCATTATATAAAGTTTTCCATGATTATCAATTCATGTGAATAGATCATTCTGATTGAACACTTCAATAAACTGAATAGTCAGCTGATAAGGAAAAAGTAATAAGCAAATGAAAAAATTTTTTTCTAAATTATTTATGTTATATTCACACAGTTGATTGATAGTATACATGTGCGAAAAACACACATTTGCCAAAAATAGAGAAGTTGAATAAACTTCAAAATCATATAACATTATGTATACTGAAAACGTTTCATTCAGATATTCTATTCAATCGGTTAATGAATAAGATCTAGAAATACATAAGCTTAAACAATGGATTAAGATCATATTATGTCAACAATAAATAACCCTCTTCAGTATAGAGTTGTAGAGATTGTTGAATTGGATTACGGTCATAAACCAATGTGTATTGCTTAGGAGTTCTATACTAGGACGAAACAGTCATTCAATTCTTTCAGGTTTAATATAATGGTTTAACATTGACCGTTTCATGATTTAAACAAAATTCAACAAGCTTCGCAACTCAATACTAAAAATGACTATGTGTTCATTAGTGACTATCTTTGAGAGGTGATTTTTAGTGTTCTAGTAAGCAGCTATGGCCAGTGGTGTTCAACATTGGTGGATATGAGGCAGCTACCTACTGAATACAATGGAAGACAGTCTCACAATATCTTGGATTATTGAGGTTATACATGGACACAGTTGGATGCCAACTCAGCCATCTGCACGTTAAGCGTTCGTGAGAGATCGAAGATCTTGGGTTTGATTCACAAGTGTGTGGTCATTTTTGAGCAATACTCCGAAGTTCCATTTTTGAACGGAATGAACATCAAGTGCCTCCAGATTTTTAATAGTAGTCTAAATTAGGTCGGTGCATGGTTTTCATGATAACGTATTTGTTTTAATGTATCATCTTTTTGTCAGTGCGGAGATTTAAACGTTTAGTTGTTGGAAAATTATTCTGAAGATATGTAAATGTCCTATGTTTCTGAGAGAATAAAAGGTGTTTGGAACAGATATGAACTGATGTGTGCAGTTGTGAATAATAAAAGCATCTTGCTATATGTAAATGTTATTCTGTTATGAGTTGACTTATAAGAGACATTGTTCTAATGTTCATTCACACAGTTATTCATTTTATGAAAAGTTATTGTTGAATTTTCTTCAATGTTCAGCATATTCAAAAAGTAAGTCAACTGTTATAATATATTTATTCTGTTTTGAATAAGTCAAATAATGTGTATTGAGATTACGTTACTTAATAATGTGGTCCGTTTAACTGTTGAGCTGTTGAATTAGAAGAAAACGTATTTACTCTCAAAACAAGTTAACTGAATCAACTGGCTCAAAGTGTTAATCAACAGTGTAGGTTGACTAAATACAAAATCACTTCTGTTTGCTCATTTTTAAAGGGTCTGTTTTTCACAATACTTCCGGATACATTTAAATAGATAGATCTATTGATATTCTAGTTGCAGCCATTCAGTTGATTGACAAGACAGAATAGTAATTCAGGCAAAAAGGCTTTTTTTCGTCATAAAACTCAATACAAACGTTCTAACGTTTAAGGACATATAAACTTGGTATATCACTGTGGTAATCAGCTGTAAATTTTTATAGACGCGTAATTTAAATGTATTTAGTTCTTTTCATATTTTGAGGTTGCATTTAAACATAAACAACTTGTCAATCATTTACTGAGAATACATGTCCATGTATTAATTCACCATATTTTATAAGCCATTATTTATTGTCAACATCTCTTCCTACATAACTACTTGAATATTGACCTAGATCATTAGAGAATAATTACACTTTATTCACATGTTACTGATGTACAATGAAATGTCAGTCATACAATGTAAATCGTAACTTTTAGCTTTGATAACAATAATATGACCAAAAAGTAGAAAATCTTAAGAATCGTTAAGATACGGCTAAATGTGGATGGATATGCTTCGGCGATACATCACTCAACCTAGACATTACCATAAATGGAGAAGTGTTATCTAGGTTACATACAATAGTAGACCTAGGACTTAGATATTCCCAAGACTTGTCGTTTACAGAACATATATTAAAACAGACCTCTAAGTCTCAACGTCTAAGAGGTTACATAACTCGAAATCTTTACAACAATGAGTCACGTATTCTAATGTACAAAGTTTGTGCTCGACCTCTTCTAGAATATTGCATGTTTATTCTTAGCAGTGCGCGCATAAAGGATAAATTAAGGCTGGAATCAGTACAGAGACGATTTACACTTCGTATTCTTGGAGCTGATTGTACCTTAACTTATAATTCTAGATGTAATAAACTTGGGCTAGACCATTTATGGAGGAGGAGACTCAAACTAAATCTTATCTTTTTCTTCAAACTACTTCATAAACTATCGTTTACATCCAATCACGCGATTCAATATGCAGAAACTTCTCATTATGACATCCGTAATTCCTTGGCACTAGTGAAACATACTTATTTTAAATCATCTCTTTATATGAATTACTTCACCTGTAAATTTTCTAGACTATGGAATAACCTACCACAATCTATCCTCACGGTAAAATCACTCCGATTACTTGTTCACTGCATTGATGCATACTGCTCCTCTGAAAATGCATTGAATGGTTTAGCACCTGCAAGTGTATCTCATTCCACAAGTGATATTTTAGGAACTTCAAATGTTTAGCCATCTTTATTAGTGAATCCCCTAAGTAAAATCACCCACTTGCTGTCAATATGTTAACACCGTCCCTAGGAAGTTTAACTAATTTGAATAACACAAACAGTATATCACTGTGTCACATGACACACGCATTTAGGTAGACCTGATTCATATATTTTGGTAATTACTGCTTTGTTTTTCCGTGCTCTATGTTTTCGTTTTAATTTCTCTAGTTGTAGATAATTATCATTAATTCGATCTGGCACAAGAATTTACCTTAATTACTCCGTTAATAAATCAACAGGCTATCCATTTAAGAAATATTAAAAATTCCCGGCTGATGCATTGGATCGCTGTAATATATGTACTACTTAAACAACTACTGAACTAGTATACTTAAAACTTTCTTCTATCACATGTTTGTTCTGCACGTCTAACGTTACCATTTATATCAAATTGATCATGCCTGTAAACTGGCGTGAATTCTGTAATTATTATTTTGAGAATATATAAAATTATTATTATTATATGTTTTAAGCTTCTGGCAGCATAAATTCGCCATTTACTAATGTCTAAGACTATTTTTTTAATGATACTTTAATACTGTTTTCCGAGATTCCGGTAATGTTTGCTCAGTTTTTTTTACTTGGTCAGTAGTCGTAAATTATTATTTTTATTTAAAACATACTACCACCCTTCATCAATTAAACAAAAACCCAGAGATTTACATAATTACTGTAATGACTATAAGACAAGCCTGTAAGGATCAAAAGGTGTGCATATATGTGACAATAAAGTGAATTATTTGACTTTTGCTAAATAAAATGATTAATATGTATCTAGATTTACATAAGCTGTCTGCATATGATTGATTGCCTGTATGGTTGTGTGAGTTATTCATTATCTGAACTAAACTTTGACATTTCCATATTTACCATCAGTAAATTTATTGTTATTACTTTTACCTGTGTTAGTATTGTTGCTACAGATCACTTTCTTATTAAATTATTGCCTACTGTGGGCATTTCTACCTTAGTTTCAATTTGTATATTTTGTTGTAAGAACTAAATTAGCGTCACATTCAGGACCGAAATCAAAGATAAAATTAACAAATAGGGTGCTTCATGTTCTCTTTCAAGAAGAAAAGAGAACTACTGGTGTCTAGCAAACGGGATTGTCAAGGAAGAGTGGACTGTTTCTGCTTCTAAATATTTTTTAGTAAAAATTGCAACTCTATTCTGCGTAAATCTGTATTTCATTGAAATTTTGAGTTATGAGCCATGAAGCGAAGTAAAGCCAATTGTTTAACGTTTTGCGTCGAAAAAAAGTGTTTTTGCAGCGAAATTAGCTACAATAAATGAACTCAACAGACTAATATAATAGGCTATGCTAGATATAAGTCTTCAACATTAAACACGTCCACTCAAGAACAGTCAAACCTATTAACTCTATAATTATTTTTAAATACACAATATGAATGAAACATTTGCAACATGAAGCTACATTTTAATTTCAAACGGATATAAATATTTTGAATGCTAATGAATTTGAATGACGGTTTTATAAATTATCATCAATAAGCATGAACATTGTATTAAATATTGTACGAGGTAGGATGTACGTGGACATCAAGTGTTTAAATATGATACAACGAGAGTTGAAAACATAAATACGTACAAATATCACGATAAGTTAATTGTATTTTATCGACTTTCGTATGTTACTGTTATTTGTGAAAAAAGTTTGTAGTTTTGAGTAACAGTATATTACCTACACGTAATATTGGAATGGATAATGCTAAAGATTCTATATTCTACAAAATGAGTTAGAAAGTATGTCATCAACATCAAAATTAGAAAAAACATAGCTGTCTGAATACGTGTTTGTAAGAGGTTAGTGGGGTGTAGTAGCCTGTCAAGATAATGTTATTAAATATATGGTAAAAACATTCCCAACTACTTATACTGTTGAACTGACTCTATGAAATGATGTTTGTTATCAAATATCTCAATAAACCATCATTGTTAGATACATCTTTCATCGTAATTGCCTGTTTACTGAGCCTTGAATTCTTTTCAGCGAGTATCAAAATGTTGAATTTCATTTATCATGAAGAACTGAGAATATTAATGGATTGTTAACATTACTGTTTGATCTTTATTTCTATTTTGCCGTCGGTTACTGATCACCACTGTCATTTGCAAATATACTGAACATGTACATTTGAAACAATTCAAAAACTAAATTACATTCCAACCATCAAATATAACTACGAAATTATGAATATTAAAATCGCATTACTTTAAAAATATTCTAATTCCTTGTTACCTATGTAGCGTAAAAGTTCCAATTTTATGGTTGATTGCAATAAAATTGTTTCAATCCCCACAGTCATTTTAAAAAAATAAAAAGATTGTGTGGTCACCAAATTGTTTATTATCATGTTACTGGAGTTCTATTTTCTAGATAAATTTAATAGCCATTTGCATAAGCGTAAATATTTGACTGAGAAACTAAAAACTGATAAAACTTTGATATGACTCATTTTCCTATTTTATGAATGAATTTATCTATCTTACATTATGCTCTTAATAAATGGTCTTTTATGTCCATGTCTGATGGGAAGTTTGACTTTTTGAAAAAAAAGCATTGTCAAATTGAAAAACTCTTTTCGAATTACGAATAGCATAACCAAAAAAATCAAAATGTTATCGTCAGGACACTTGAGATTTGTGAATTTCTTTGCAAATGAGTTCGTTTTATCTTCATTTCAAATGTAGTGAATTAGTTATTCATAAATCAAGAAAAAATATGATGGTGGCTATTGTATTTAGTGTTACAAAAGGCAATTCATCAAACTCTTAGAAGGATTACTCTGTAATCAAACATAAAGATATAAACTATTATGTTTATCTACTTTTTGTGGTATTCCTAAATGTGAAATTTTATTTTAGTTACAAGCAAGCTGTCTCCTGAAATTTTATATTACGAACATGCCTCAATATTCATTTTAGTTACATTGAATGTTATCTCATCATCACCCATATTGCTATTAAATGATATTGATTTAGGATTTACCATTTAAACAAAATTAAAATTGATTGTTACAGGGAAATTTTTACATCTAATCAAAATCAAACTTATTTTTCAACTAATCCTATTTCAATCAGTAATTATCCATGTGGATCAAACTTTAATTAGCTACTTTTCAACAGAATATGGAGAATTAATTTTAAAACTGTAAAAATCTAGCAATTAGTAATTATTGATCAGTACGATCATTGACTTTCTATATGCCATTATATTATTTACTTTAATAGTTATACCATGATATTTAGAAAACTGATTAATTTTAGTGATAAAACGAAAATTGTATTGATGAACCATTCAGTATTTGTATCAGAAGGGGTTTAGTGGAAATTATGGTAATTTCAGTAGTTGAGATCGTGAGTCAGTTGAAGTTAGACATCAACACCATTGGATGCCGGCTCAGTGGTCTAGTGGTTAATCTGAGTTCGAATCTAGCGAGGCGGGATCATGGATGCGCACTGCTGAGGAGTCCTACAATAGGGCGAAACGGCCGTCCAGTGCTTCCAGGTTTTCCATGGTGATCTAGCTTCAATTGACTCATGATCTCAACTGTTGACATTCAATATTTGTAAATAAAATACAACATTCACTTAGATATTTGATTTCGATTTGCTAAACATGAAGAATAAATTCAGTAACACAAATGAGGCAACATTTGAATATTTCAAGAGTGAAATCCATGATATTATTTTATTGAAATAGTATCTCATATATATATGCAAATAAACTCACAGACAGGTTTTCCAAAAGGCAAAATCGTCAACATAATAATCGAAAAGAATACAAATTTTTCACGACCAAACAAAAATAAACCGATTAACCAATCATATTTGAGACAATTCTGTTTCAATATTTCCTCATTCCTGGTCATGTGAATGAATAACATCGATATTTATCTATCTATATATATAATAAGCAGATGTGTACAATAAACATTATTTTATTATTATTCAATAAATAAGCACATGAAACTGTTTTCTCTTAATGAAAGTGGATTATCAATTAATTTAAATAATATAGAACTAAGACTCGTAAACAGCAGACTGTTATCCTAATATGTAGTGATGTATTATGTTATTATTTATCATCAAAATTCAAGTAAGTGAAATCGTTTCTCGTATTTGAGTTTTATTACTGATTATATTGAAATATTTAGTTCTATTATTCAATTGGAAAGCCGAAATATCCACACACAAATAATGTATCCTAATCATTTTTACTGGATGTCAAAAGTGTTGTATCTTATGCATTATATCTAATTGATGTGATGTTTGATAGATCACTTTTGTTAAGGCTTTTATTCAATAACTCAACACAAATCTCATATTTTTTCAATTATCTTATCCATCATCGTCACGGTCTTACTCTTGTGATTTGTTGTATGAGTTTATGTGAATAGCTTACTTGAATATCTGGGCTACGTGTTCCTGCCACCTGGGTATTTCAACAAATTATCTGTTTTATTTGTTTTAACACATCATTTTGCCTATTAGTCGCATAATCTATTTAAGTGCATTTGTGAAAAGTTTACGACATTTTGTTGTACAAGTTAAAAAAGAGCCTAATCAGAGAAATCGTGATTACTGGTAATACATATCGAAAAGAATATACATTAATCAGATGTCTATTCCTTAAGTGACCACTCAATATTTATCGTAAGGGTCGATCAAGAAATAAGAAAAGGAAAATCGTTGAAATATTTCGAGCTGAGAATTCTATATTGTACCAGAAATATAATATTGAATAGAGCTTATTATTATTATTTATTTGAATGAGATGTCTAACTGCTTGAATCATGATTCTGATTTAGTCAGTATTGAAAATAACTGAAATGTTACGAAAAAATCACCTACAAATAAGAATTTTAATCCCTTTTTCCATAGTTCACCTCTGTCTAGTTCACTTCATCTTATATTAGTATGCTTCAACACAAACTTGACAACTTTTTATATGATTAGAAATAGACCATGAAAAGTAAACTGAAATTATAGTCTATCAATATTTCATTCTAATTTTCTTTAGCAGAACTAATTAAATATTTTTTTCCAAAAAGATAAATGTGATTAGAATATTGAAAGTAATTACTGTATAAGTTACATATATTGTTGATAAGGCAATGAATTCTTTCGACCAACAGGAATGTGAAACAAATATATATTTTTTCAATTTTTTTTCTCACTAAGGAATATAAACAATTTGAGATTAATATTTTAACATTGATTATGCATAAAATATTTATGTTATGAAAAATATTTTTTTACAATTCATGGTACACAAAAAATGTTTCTCTGAGGTTTATTGTGGCCCGTGGATCTGACTCCAATTAAATCGTAATGAATGATTTTTATTGGAATATATATGTTGCCTATCCTCGTATATAATCATCGACTTAAATCGCGTTAGTCAGTAACAGAATTAAATAAGTCAAATAACGAGAATGGACTTGTGAATACATATACTTTGTATATAAAGCGAATAGGATAGAGAGAAGAGAAACGACGCAAAGTGGAGATGGCTGGTAAGCCGACTCCCATCTAACCAAGCGCTAATCAATATTTATAGTTACACAAATCTAAATTATAGTCATGTGATGAGTAATGGGATAAGAAACGTACGCACACCCACGCGCTCATATAAAGACAGTCAAGATTGATAAGCGAATAATTAACAAGGTCAGAATGTGACTCGAGTAGAATGAATAGAATGGGTTGTCCGAAAGCTAGAATAAGGTATATGGGCTTAACATAATAACCGACACTACAGGTTTTTAAATTTCATTATATTTAATAATATAAAGATAAGTTATAGGGTTATTAGTTGAAGCATTTTACTTTAAATCATTGATCAAACCCTCCTCCTCTTAATTTAGTCACTTGATTTGTGTATGGGCTGTGATACTTCTCGGGTGTCCAGACCGCAGCAGGTGGTTTCCTTAGGGGATCAATCTCCGAGCCTTTGACTTAAAGGTCTAATCTACAGTGTAGTGAAACAACGTGAAAGGATGCAGTCCCATGGTAGCCGATGATCAATAATTGTTTCATACGCCATTTGTTCCCTAAGGATCTTGGGGCCCATGTACACCATTGGTTTGGAATCAGGGTTTTCCAACTCCCCTTGGTGAATTCTCCATATCCACCAGTTCGGTTAAAGCGCCGGATATTCGCTTTCCGTCCTCTCAATTTCGTAACCAACATCAGCGCTGCGGGAAGTCAGTGAGTAGGACTTCCATGACAGAAGCTATATACGCGTGGCCATGTGAGAGCATCTCGAGAGGGAGAGCGGGCCCTCACCACTGTCGGCTGTTTAAAAGTATTTGGGGGCTTAAAGCTGAACATGTTGATTTTCAAGTAGGTTCGACTTCAAAAAATAACAGATAGAATATACTATGCTGAAATTTAGAGGATATTATACTTTTATTATTCACAACAATATATTTATCAGATAACTTCAATTGTGTCGTCGTACTTGAAATGAGTAACTGTTTTAACACTTGGAACGGCGCGTTGGGCTTTTTTCTTATGAATATACCCCTTTATTCTACTTACTAATGTTAAACAATATTCAAATTTCAAGTTTGACTAGATTGTTTTCAGGTTGAAGGAATTATTGAGTTATGTAGGCTATAAGCAGTTAGCATTCTTTGGTAGTGTGAAGTGTTATATTCTCAGTTTATTTAGAGAAGTACACAAACTGTCTTTATTACTTCCTTACTGGATAATTGAAAACATTTTATTATGATAATTGTTCCAGTTTGTCAGCGATACTATCAACGTTTGACTTTTGTTAACTATAACTCTGATCTAATTCACTTGATATTGTTTACCTGAATCTTCTCATTTATGTTTATGATTATAATTTATCAGTCTCTTATTGACATATGTGCATACCGAGCGTAATACCTCAATATTGCCTTAATTTTAAAGCATTATAAGCACAGATGGATAATGACTAGCAGTGGGATCCAGAACGCGAGTTTCGTCCTGTTTGGAACTCGTCAGCTGGATGTACATTTGGTATTGCTACCGACCAGGATAAATCTTCTCATCTAACTGTGACTCATTTAACGATAATATACCGTGAATATACTATTACAAAATCATTTGTAAGTTAAGGATGTTAGAATGTGCTCATGAGTTGAGAAAAATTATTTCCTCTGTGTTCATCTTTCACGATGTTTGCATTTCGTACTTATTTGGTAGTGATACTAACGTAAAGAATATGAATGATCAGACAGCTTAGCACAAATTCACTATCTCATATATTTATGTTAATTTCTTATTATTAAAATGTAAAAGAAAATATAAGGAATAATCTAAATAATAATAGATAATAATTATAAATATATATATATATAGAAACCGGATTAGCCTTCTAATGAAACAATGTTTGTTTTTAAAATACACACATAAGAATCGACAGTATAATATCAAAAGTAATTCATTCAAAGCCATGTTCATTTTAAATTCATTTCATTATCAGGCTTCGATCGAATCCATTTCATAAATAGGTAAATAAATAAAACATCCTGCAAAAAACAATTTATTGAAATCATAATAACTAAATGATATGGGCAAAAATGTGATAGTAACGTTTAGACTATTGACATTTAGAACCCTTATACATTCATAACATACCAAGCATAACCAATGAAAACTAAGGAGGTGAAAAGAACATGTTTCATTGACTTATGTATACATGTAGTTCTAGAAATAAAGCATTATGTTTCCAATTATCATATAGTATGGATGATATTCTGAATTTTTTTCTTTGATTTATTGGGAAAATATTACAACAAAAAGATATATGTTTCTATTTTGTAAAGACAGTTCCCACATTTGAAAATAAAATAATAAATTCTATTTATTATGGTTTTTCAAACATGTGTTCATGATTTAAGTAGGACTGATTTGTTTGTATGAAAGTGTTTATTACCTAAGTTAATTATAATTCCATTCATAGATGACTTAATTTTATTTATAATCAACTACAATTTTTTTGAATATTTAATTTTATAATTTTCTATGACGAGTTCGCTCAAGTCAGACAACCGTTAAAAATCAGAAAGTACTGGACGACTGTTTTGTCCTGCACGTTCAATATGTATATAAAAGGCACAACTGTCAAGTTATTTACACCATCATCTGTACGATGCAACAGAATCATGTAGTTTCCTTAGAATAATAACTAAGAACCCAAAATACAACTAAGAATGCTTGGTAGGCTGACTATATTTTTTTATTTTGACACTGATGGTATGGTGTCTGCTACTGATATCAACAGATATAAGTAGTATGTATCATCAATCAAAAGTGAAATGCCTGGTGGCGGAAGATTAAGAAGATCGAAGAAAATAGAACGAGAACAGAGGGTAATTGGTATGGAGATGAAGGAACGATAAAATCTGAAGCGATTGATATGCATTTTACAAATGGAATATTTATTGTATGGTTCTCAGATTTTCGCCGAGATATTCTGTAATTTTGTGTTGAAACACATTCGATTGTCCCCACTTGTTATCTCGTTTACTACAATATGACAATTACCTAAATAGTATATCAAAATATGCTAACAAAAGTTGTGCGTGAATTACTCATTAGTTATTTTTGCAACAATTAAAATAAAGTGAAAGAAAATAATTATAGTTCCCGTAGTTGTTTGATGTACAATTTTCATTGAAGCGTTTATGGATTTACATTATTCTACCATGTCAGAAAGGTGAATAACAAACTCCATACAGTAATGAGATGGTTATTGTCGATGATAACTAGAAATAAGTACTTTGTTGATTATCCTATGTAAAATGATTTACAATGTGAGAAAAAACATGAAAGAAGATTTATATTTTTCAGCAGTTCATTATCCTTTATATTGTTATATGCATCATATAAACTACTTTTCATTATTTAATATCCAACATACTTTATCAGATCAATGGAAATATTATGAATTATTTTTGATTTTCTTCAAGGAACCAATCCATGAATATTTCATAACTATTTAAGAACATACGACGTTGGGAATATTGATAAGTTTGTCGAACCTGGTGTTAACTCATTAAATCGTGTCTTTTAAATGTTATCGTAGAGTAATTATATCGTACACCATTTTAAAAATAGTGAATTCGACGTTAATATAAGCGACATTTTAACGCACTATTCGTATCTATTGATAAGGCAATAATAAACAATGTAGTTGCAATCAGCCAAATAACTTTGTAAATGTAATTTATTTATTTCATAATTTTTAGTCGGTTCAGTATGACAGTATTCAATAGACTTTTTTGATTTATAAAACGATTTTTGCCAAATTATTAATAAATCAAATAGAGTATTTATCAATTAACTATCGACTGTTGATATATTGTTTTACTCTACCGAAATATGATGATCAAACACTTTAAAACTAGGATCTTAAATGAATCATTTCTGATTACCAGCTTCTACCTTATAAATGTATGAGCTCTTCTAATGAATCTTTCAAGTCAATATGCCACATAGTTGATGATTACTACATCAAGATATGTATACAAGGTCATTATATTGAATTCTGCTACCTGATAGCCTACCTTAAGTGATATTTAAAAGGGTAACCGGAAAGTTATAGGTTGATTATTTAACCTTTCAATATTCGTATTGTATGTCTTTATTCAGTGTACAATATAATATATGGAGAACGTCTAGCTCGGAATAAACAATCTTTTCACAAGCGTCACCTAGTTAAGAAACTGTTTCATTCTGAATTTGTGTATTAGAATAATCACATTGATTGGATCTTTTGCTTCAGAATTATGAAATTACGGAGCATTTTTAACAAACCGCTCTTCTAGTTTGGTCAGGTACATTTGAAGTTTTACTTATATGCAGTTATAGTAGAGGAAGTGTGTTTCCCTTCACAATAAAAACGTCAATATAAATATAGTCCAATGTGTTTATAATTGCTGTTTCATATATATTGAACAACAATTTATTACGATGTAATGTATTCATATCAAGAAGCTAAATGATATTATCTATACTTATTATGTAATAATCAGATATCATTACAATATATTGTAGATAAATACAGTTAAAAAATAATCTCCCTACTCAAAACTACTCAATACATGCTCAATAAATGAATTAAACTAATATATATGTATTTAGAACAACATATATAATTGAACAATATTGTTTTCGATTAGATCCTCATCAGGCTTTACTCTAATATACAGTAACATTTATATGCATATACGAAATTACTAAACCGATCAAGATAGTTTATGAGTCAATGATAACAATGAAGACGATTACGTAATAGGCAAAAAGTACAATTCGATAGTGTGATAATAGGTGCACTAGTTTTGATAAGAATAATAAAGGCTCAAATCTATCTATCTATCTATCTATCTATCTATATCTATATCTATATATATATATATATATATATATATATATATATATATATATATATATATATATATATATATATATATATATATAAAGAGAAAGAACATATTTATGACATCTATAATAAGAATATACTTATAACATAATAATTTTAATAAATCTCATTCACACACCTCAACACACTATTCTTTATCCTCTTTACATTACCTGAAAATGAGTATAATAATACTGATAATAATAATAATAATAATAATAATAATAATAATAATAATGTTTTTAGGGAAATGATTTCATATCACGCATATCATTATTTTAGTTTCAACAATTGGCCTACAGAACACACAAGAACAATTAAACAAACAAAATATACAAATCTTAATTACTTTTAATCATAATGTGAAAAAGAGAAAAAAAAATTAAAGCTAATATTCTTACTATTCAACCGGAAATATAGGTAACAACATATTCTGTTTAGCTGTTAACTATTTCTATGTATATTTTCTTGATTCACATAAAAAGATATGATCTTATTTATACAGATGTTTGTTTTTTCGATCACATTTATATGATGCTTATTAACATATAGTTGGTGTCAAGAAAATGGGACTATATAGTGAGAGTACAGTCAAGTTAATTTCCAAAATCTGTTTGATACTACTGTTTTTTGCAAATTAATTTTTAAAAAAAATTCTTATCTAGATTAATTCTTAGCTAGGAAAAATTGTATAACACATCGGGTATTTTGGGTGGTTGATAGGATAATCGGGACTCAGGTTACTTGCTATTTATTAATTCTCAGCAAAGTGTAACTATAAGCTTCAGGTAACTGATATTGCTTAGATGGTTGAATCCTGTGTCACTAATCAACTTAGCCTAGAATATTACCCTTAGATTATTTGGTCCTATACTTATCTGTATAAGTTATTGTACACGATTTTAATTCACGTAAACTGCCAGAAAAATTGCGACTTCATCAATAGAATCTGTTCAATACCACAAAGTCCAGTCAGACGTCATTGGTGACTACCCAGTAATCAGTCAGTTGTAAACAACATGAATAGATAACCCAACAAAACAATATTATAACAAAGCAAGTATACCATATAGAATTATTAAGCGACAAGTTCTCACCAAAATTATTATTTATTGTTTAATTTTAGATCAAAAGCTGTAAAATAATTGAATATAATGGACTAGTATCATAAGGCCTTTATTACTTGGAAAAAAACATAAGAATATATTTTTGTATACTTTAGTTTTTGTTACATACTAATCTATAGTGGACGGTATTGATAGAAAAATAGTGTGGTGTTATTTTAAACAGCTTCTTCTTTAATATGAAGCCAATGTTCGAAATTGTAATCTTAATGTGACCTGATGTTGTATAGATTTAATAGCTCACATAACAATAAAATTCTTGAAAGGTGCATATCAAAATTTTGAATTCATTCTTGGATTTACTAAACAAATATAAGCACAACTCAATTACAGTCTTTTTGCCAATCAAACGAATGTGTTATAATAGTTCCTTATAAAATTTATCGTTTCTCATACATAATGTTTATTAGGTATTCGGTTGATGCTTATTAAACAATAGATTAGATTGTGGAATAATACAAAAGTTTAACTCGATCACTTCTACATAACGGTAACAATGTAAAACAACAAATATTTTCAGGTACTCAAACACCAATAGAAACATTGTAAAAATTATGTAATCGTTTCAAAGTAGATTTTACAATATGGTTAATGTTCGTTAAAAATGAAAAAAAACACGGTTTTAATTAAATCACTAAGTTTTACATATGACTTGTTTACAAAATATTATTGGTTCTTACAACAACTATTTCATGTTTAATGCTTAGTTATTAATTCATAAGTATTGATTACTTCGGAATTGCATAATCTTATCATCATGTTATATGTTTATGAGATGAGTAGCTTGTTTGTGATACATCAGTGGTGTTAACAATTAGCATTACTAATATTATTTAATTTTTTATTAACCATTTTCAATCGATCTTCAGTGTTTGTAAGAATTTTATAAATAGTCTACTTGTTGTTTTTTAATGATATCGGGAAATAATATTCATTCAAATGACACTTATTTTCAGGTTTTTTTAAAGTTCACACTTAATGTCATCTTTAACTAGAAATTGAATTATTAGTATTACACATCTTGTTACTCAGATAAATAGCCATTCAAATTTACAGAGTTTATATTAAGACCTAAATATACTTTACTGAAAGGTGAAAAATTTTTTAAAATTTTCTTCCCTTTTGTACATTGGTTTTCTTAACAGATAGCATATTTAGAAAATCAAAATATTTGTATTAAATTGAGGGATAATACAAATTATCAGCATAGGGTTGTGGAGTTTAGATTGATATCATGAATGGATCAATGTTAGACCACTACTGAAAAACCTAAAGCAATGGAGGACTGTTTCGTACTAGCATGGGACTTCACCGCAGCGTTCACTCGCGACCCCGTACGTAGGACTGGAATCCAGGGCATTGGGTCTAACGTGCGGACGCCTAACCTCTAAACCACTGAGACGACATCCAACGGTGTTAATTTCTAAGTTTATTCGGCTTGTGATCTTGCACAAACGTTTGATGCAGGCACAATGGTTGAGAGTCTAAGCGTTCGCGCGCGAGATCGACGGTCATGGGTCCGAGTCTCGCATGTGAGATTGTCGATGCGCATTGCTGAGGAGTCCCGTGCTAGGACGGAGAGGACTTCCAATGCTTCCAGGTTTTACATGATGATCTAGCTTAGATTGATGGGTGAATGCAACTTTGAAAATACTACAATCTTCATATGTCCCATACTGATATTTACTTAGTTTACAAGAACGAATAAGTTGATTACAACATTTATACTTGCGTGAAATTCCCGGACATGATTTTATTAGCTACGAATTGTTTTATTGTATGAAATAAAGTATAGCTCCTTCAGCCAAGATAAGCAAAAATGATTTTATACATTGCTTTCAACGAAATTACATGTACTATTATAGTGAACGAGAACTCAGATGGAGAAAACAAATTTATTGTTTAATCCAAAGTTACAGAGCGCTTTCATAAAATATGAAAACCGTACTTTAAAATTTTTTGCATATCTTCTTTTACTTGTTGCTGTCGTCATTACAATCGCTCACTATTTCACTTCCTGTTATTCCCAGTCTTCTTCTGACAAACATTCCACTTTCAATTGATGTTACATACTACTTATATCTGTGAACATATGTAAAATACATCACACTATAAAAAGTAACTATAAAATAATGGATATTTAAATTTACAGACTTAACTTGGAGTTTTCAAAGTTTGTAATGTTTTTATCCATAAAGTATTTTGGAAATGCTATTCAATTTCATAGTTCAATTCACGAGTCAACTGAAGCTAGACTACCATGGAAAACCCGGAATCACTGAACGGTATGGGATTCTTCAGCAGTGCGCATCCACGATCCCGCCTCGCGAGATTCGAACCCAGGACCTATCGGTCTCGCGCTTAATTTCCTATTTATTATTATTGTTCCGTATTTTCTTAATCGCATTCAATAACTCCTAATGTATTGACATTTAAAACTATAAATTCTAAAGTTATCTATATCTTTTATTTTTCTTTTCTGAAGAATTACAAATTGAATTCAATTATAAATCATTTAAGAGAAAATCTCTAGGCATCTTTTGAATTTCAAGTTTCAGTTAACTAGAAGAATTGATAACCAGAAAAACATGTGCAATTTTTTCAATTCATACTTATATTTTATCAGTTTAATTCACTTACCATATTATTTAACACAAACTGATTGGGATATTCGAGCCAATGTTATTTTTCCTCCACCGTCTTCATCATCTCCGACAACTCCAATACCTGTAGTTCCACAAAAATCAACAATATATAATGTAGGTAATGAAATGAAAAATGTAGTAACTGAAAGTAGTAGAACAAACATACTACAATCTGTTGATGAAGTTATTGAAAAACAAGAAACTAGAATAGATTGTTTGGAAGCATTGCACAATTGTGAATTATTTAGTGGAATATGTAAAGTGGATGTAGATATTTTCAAAACATTTTGTGGAGATTGGACTGATGGTAAGTAGTGTATAAAGTTAACTTTTCATGTATATTTTTCCAACATATCTATATTTATCGGCAATAAACGACTTGGTTATTGACTGCTAAGATTATAGTTGAATAAAACTACAGGTATATTGACTATCAAAGGTTTTAGGTTAGTTGTACTAAAAAGGTTTACCTGAAGCACTTTCATTCATTTCGATCTAAAACTGGTCTTATTAAAATGTTACGTTTAATAGTTTGGTGCGTGTAAAACTATAATCAATAGTTTATCACTTAACTCATTACTATTGAATAGTAAAATAGAAAAAAACGTTTTGAATCTTTCAATATTAAATTAGATAACAAATAAGATAAGTCCTTCTAACTGGTGATGAAAATCTAACAAATACAAACGTAATCATCATAAAGTATTCCTAATATATTTTAAAATAAAGTAATACATGTCATAAACTTATAACAGAATTGAGAAAATAGTATTCAATGATTGCACAACGGATGAATATATAAAACGTTCGATACAAAGTTAATAGGAAAATACTAGTCATCACTCATTTTTGTAGTATCTTAACTTAACATGATCATCTATACGGTAGACAGTTGGATGATTAATTATGATAAACCGATAAATGCTGATAAGTCATAAAAATTTTGTAAAATGCCGGTATTTTACTATTGCTGTGTTACGGTTTTGTAATCAGTGCTATCTAGTACGGATTTATTTTCACTGGTAAGTTAATAGATGTAATCAGGTAAGCAAATGACGTCATTCTGAATACTGCATTATTCTTCAGTAGACGTCTATAAGTATTTTATCCGCTTGCAGTATAAAAATACAAGACGTTTTGTGTCAACTGAGACCTCATTATTTCTTTAACGATAAAAGTGGATTCATTGTTGGTAATATGAAAATAATATGCTTTGTCAAAATTTTGAAAAAAAAACTTAAAACAATTTATTTTTTGATGTGGTTTGATCTTATTTTGATAAGTGAAAAGAATATAGAACCATGTTACCTTATGGTATACCATTAGCATTAAATAGATGAAATCTTCCGTCTTTTTAAATCTTTATGATTAAAATGAAAGATGAGAAAAATGAACTATACAAATCAAAAGTTTCTTTTTCATAAACATTACTATGTACAATTTTTTGCATAGCAATTCTTAAAATCTTATGAAACAGCATGAATCATTAGTGTTTTCTATTTAATCCTCAGGAATGTATCATATTTTAGCCGGTTTCTCATACTCGTCATCAAATGCCCTAAATGTTGTCCACGTAATAATAATACATAAAAACGAAAGGTGTCAGTATAATAGAAGTGATATCTAAGTTGTATCATGCTAAGATTTAAATTTAAATTTATTCCACTAAATGGGAGACATCTTTCGTAAATTGATTTATTCGGACTAAAAGTCACCATTCATTTTGAGTTAAAATCTTGGTCCGTAACATTTCAATTATTCTTTTTAGAGCGCAGTTTAATGGGGTGCCAGCGTAAATATTTACGAGAATGTCAATCAGCCCTTAGAACCATGAATCTTGGACGTCCAGGATTAAAGCATTGTATATGTGATAGTCGGTCTAGCCGTTCGATTGATGACTTAACCAAATGTAATCTACTTAGAAAAAATTTAAACAATCATCCATGTTTGGCTGAACCACCAATATTTCTTCGTGAATTACATACATCTGGAAATTTTCGCCATGAATCTAGAAAGGAAAGTGAGTACTTATTTATTGTATATTAACTAAAGACGTTTTATACAAGCGTATTACAAATAAATTTACCATATGATTCTAATATTTCTTCGGGGGTGGGGTAATAAAAAAAACCTTTTATAATGTGATACATCGTTACCTTTAATTCATAATCAGTTTTCAATTTGAATTCGTTACTTGGTTTTTGTTTTATGTAATAAAAATGATTTTTATAAAAATAACCTCATTTAGTATCTTAATTAAATTCAAGAGTATACTTGACAGTATGTTTGTCGTCTACACACCAGATTGGATCAGTAAAATTCAAATCAGTTGTTGAATGAAGTGACTTAATACATTTCTTGTATAATCATTTCTCATATTCTGAAAGTGTTTTCACAATCGGACACCGTTAGACTATGTTCCATTTTATAATTAAATGCTATTTAAAGTGGTAATAAATACTTGGAGGATAAAACATCAACTTTACAGACAACTTACTTACGCCTGTTACTCCCAATAGAGCATAGGCTGCCGACCAGCATTCTCCAACCCACTCTGTCCTGGGCATTCTTTTCTAGTTCCATCCAATTCTTGTTCATTTTTCTCATGTCTGTCTCCATTTCCCGGCGTAATGTGTTCTTTGGTCTTCCTCTTTTCTTTTGGCCTTGAGGATTCCATGTGAGGGCTTGTCTTGTGACGCCCTGAGGTCCCTCCGGGGGCTCCTGCCAGTCCCAAGTCCGGATAAAGGAGGAGGGTTGGACATGGGGTTAGCGACCCCATACATTAGAAAACTAACTCGCTAAAAAAAACGCTAACCAGAAAAAATTATTCGAACCTTTTCAGACAACAAGGAACTTGAATTAGCTGGTAACTCATGAACATTTTTTTCTATACTTTTTAACATAGAACGTTAAACTTTTAACGTGGTATACATTTTGACAAAAAAAGTCGCATAGGCAATGATTAGACAACTTCTACGTTATACTTTAATGCAAAGTTGCGCTTGAAATAATCTAAAACGAAGTAAAAACTGACAATTGTTAAACTATATGACAACAAATTTTATATTATTCGATGAATTCTCTATTTAGTTGTCAGTATTATAAATTGACGAAGGAATTTAACTAATTCGATTTTTTCATCGATTCATAATAGTTATCGTAGTACCTAATGTATAAGTATATAAACTGTTCAGTCGTAATAAATACAAGTATAATTGGTTGGTTGTAGACTCTATGAATAGCCAATTAACGGTAGTTGTATGTAGATGTCGCTAGGCAACATTTTGTCAGAGTATTTTAATCGATTTCTACAAGTAGTAGCAATTCAGTGTATAAATGATTTTTGAGTATTCATAATTTTCCATACATTACTAACAAATAATAGGATGATGGGGACGTTTAGCTTTGAAGTTCTTGAAAACTTAGACTGTCTTGCAAATTAAACTAATGGTTAAATGTGACGTAACTTATCATTAGTACTTACACATGGGTATTTATTTATAGACTGAAGAGTATGAGCATTATATATTCTCTCGAATAATTCATTACATTTTATCATTGATTTACAAATTCTTTTGATTGTTTCAATAGATTTCATATATCCACAAAATATATACTATATTTTAAAGTAAAACTTGATGAATATCTATCTGAAAACAGTGTTATTCACTGATATGGTTTTAAAGATGGGAATTTCGAATACTTCTTTATAAATCTAAACATATTTCATTGTCTGAATTGATTTGTTATAATTACCACTAGCTTGAATATGCCATTAAAAAATTTATTAACCTTTCATCTATTGTCAGTTTATTGATCCCCGGCATAATAATCTTAAGGTCAAACTGTCACAACTTTGAGTATGGTGTTATTTGTTCAAATGTTTTCCCCTAAAATCACTCTGGGTTTGAAGACAAAATGAAAATACAAAAATGACACTCACTTCCTTTTAACGTATGTCATGAGAATGTCTAACTCTTAATAGGTTTTTGATTATCATGAACCAGTTGATGTCAGACCACCGTTGAAACCTGGAAACACTGGACAGCCGTTTCGTTCTATTGTAGGACTCCTTGGCGGTGCGCATCCACGATCCCACTCGTGGGATTGACAGGTTGTTAAATTCTTCTGTTTAGGTGGAGGCAAATCAGTTTGGAATGTCAACAGATTAACACATAAGTTTATAAACGAATGTGATGTTGAAGTTAAGGACCGACTAGTAGATCTAAAGGTTCTACGTCCTGTATAGTGCGTGACGGCAGGCGGTCATTTTGTTCAGAAAAGTACAGTTTACCAATTATAAACGTCATGCTAAACCGATATATTCTTGCTAAATCCTCTGATTCCTAATATTATTTTTTTGTTATTATTTTCATTATGTCGTGCGATCATAGCACAGTTAGAGCCTCCAAGTCACTTGACGAGTGCCTAAACTTCAGGCCAGTGAGCCTACATAAGATGTTTTTTTATGTTTATCTTCAACTCCGAGACAGCGTTGAGGATGTACGAGATTGTAGTGACATATATTACAACGAGATAGTTCCCCAGTGCATCTCGGCTTTTAGTGTTGATATGACACAGGTTTACTCATGAAAACAGAAACATTTATCGATCTCCGCAAAACCTTCTATTTTGATATTCATTATCTACCTTCCAAAGACTAGTTTCAAGGGATGACTGGTATGGTTCAGTCATGTATGATATGAATCATTTAAACACCATAGACAATGCAGCAATGTCATGAATTTCCTGAAGTTCAAATGGAACAATTTTGTAAATGGCTGACGTGCACCGAATGAATAAAAATGACTTCAAGATATTACGTGTCATCTATTGTTTCTTCTTTATTCAGATTCATGAAGGGAACTAACCAATTAAACATAAAGTTGCTATTCCATAAAAAAACATCAAATTTTAAATGCTATGATAACTACATGTATTTCATCAAGTGGGTTGCAAATACACTATATGTTCTATCAGTTTTAATATGATATGTATGTCTCTTAAACGATATTTGGTAATAAAACATCATTTTTATGTAATTGAACATAAATTTCGAAATTCTCACAAACTGGCTAACTGTTTAACTGATTTTGATTACCTTACAGTAAAACCAGAAAGTAAACCTACTCAATCAACAAGCAATATGAATACAAATGTGAAACGTCTGAATACAACATCACTATTGGTCGAACCCTTTGTATCGTCTATACCGATGACTACAGAATCTCCTATCACTATGAATATGCTGTCTAGTGTAGGATCACCTAACAGTGAATTAGTTGATCAGCATTTGAACAAAAATAAACAAAATACAAGTTGTTTAGACTTACTTGAAAATTGCACTAAATTGCCAGCATGTGCCATAGCACTTAATAAATTTCGTGCATTATGTACTGTTAGAACTTGTAATAAGCTGAAGTGAGTTTATTTAAAGTTAATTATGTCTGAATTTCATTTGTATTGTTTCACTTTAGTAGTGGACCACCCAGTCATAATTTTGTTTTGTAGAACATTATCTTACAACAGCAATTGGCTTTCAATTAAATAAAGTACGAAGAAAATATTGTGGTATGCAGATTAAGAAAAGTGTCCTACATCGATGAAGATTAAAATAATTAAGAGAAAATAAATTTGTATAAAAAAGTATAAGGTCTATAAGTGTTCCAAATTATAAATCTAAAATAATAATAGAGTGTCAATTTTCATCTGACCAAAATCAATCTTTACCTCTTCGCAAAAATGGTGTTTGTTAAAATTGTTGGAAAAGGCCTTTGATTCTATTGAGATTTCGTTTACTGATGGCTGATAATCAAATGCAAGATGTAGATTTCATTCTTTTCAAAGAACGGATTTCACTGAACCTACATCAACACTGCCTGTTCGCTCACCAAACCTTCATTTGCGATTAGCGAATGTAGATGTCTTTCTTTTTAAATTCGATCGTGGCCCAAAATATTTAGTGTGAACATTGGCTTCGAGAAGAAAGCTACCTAAAGAGTTCACTAGCATATCACCTACTAGACATGAAGTAAAACGACCATTTAGTGAAGTCATTAAAAGTCATCAGTAAACAGTTCACATTTCTATTAGCGAAATTCGCATAAGCAATTAAAAAGCTTATACATGACCTTCATTCGTGAAAAAAGACAGTAATTAATCTTCAACTGTCTTGATGACATTCTAACCACTTTCTTTTTTCCAACTAATTGGAAGCATAATTTAATTAATTGACCTTTCATGTTCTAGAAGTCTAGAAAGAAAAAATTTCATAATAAAATTATTTTAACATTCTAAACCTTATTACAAAATAAATTCCCTTCTGAAAACTTCCATTTTTAATTTCTTTCACATTAATTTAATCGTTGAGTTCATATGCCAATTAAAACTAGACCACCATGGAAAACCTGGAAACACTGGACTATCATTTCACATTGCACATAATTTACTCATTATTTATTATAAATTCAATTTAGCAAATAATTTACAGATATAAGCTTGTATGTAATTGAAGAGAATGAAATGAAATACAATCCATTTATCATATTTCATAAATATTGTCATTCTTGCTTTGTTTACATTTCTAACTATCAATTTTAATTTGGCAAATTTTTTTATGAGTAAAGATAACAATAAAGTTGAGAGTTTACAAAACACCAACTAATGATAATCAATTTAACTTCTAATGTAATTTTTTTTCAATTTTTACATATAACTAAATACTTCTAGATCACAATGTTTAGAAGCGTCAAAGAAATTTCTTCAACTTAAAACACATATGAATTGTGACTGTAAAAGTGAATTAAACGAAGGCAGGTACCGTAGATGTTTAGATTATAAAGAGGCTGTAATTGATAATAAATGTGTTGGTAAGTTCTCTACATCATGTTGCTCCTATGATATTTATGTGTTTGTTGAATCGTTTCTAAAATTTTTGAATTGTTGACTTGAAAAAGAAAACCAAATTGCGAAAATAATCGATATGAGCTACATACTTTGGTATGCGCTTTAGTATACCTCTTTTACATTTGCTTTGAGTTGAGACTTGCCTTGTGATACATTATAATAATTTCTATTAGGTGTGACCTGTCCATACTCAAGGTCTTTCTCTATTTTCCACTTCTGCTGGAATGTGATTCATTAGGATATCGTTGACAGTATACGACCAATAGATCTAGAGTATTTTGTGTAGACAAGTATTTGTAACTACTGTTATATCCTTAGCTATACAATTATCGCGAAATACGATTGTCAATTTAGATACGCTGACTTATACGCATGCACCAGTACGGCAGCCTAGAGTTCCAACTGGGTTTTTTCCTCCTAACCCTGCTTGTTAAGTTCAGAACGTCAATCTCAATTCCCGCGACACGAATCATGTATTATAAACATACTTGGTTTATATGCATGCAAAATCAGACCACATCACATCATAAACTAGAAAGCAGCATTTGTACAAGATCAAGCCAAAAGCGGCTGTGATTATGGGAAACTGTGACTAATGAATTGAGTATAACTTGAGAATAGTAAATCATATAACAGTAACCAATAAATCATTTAAAAGTCTATAATAAGAGGAATACAAATATATATAGTTTATTAACAGTTATACAATAAGAATATATTAGCCCATAAATAGATCTCAGAAATTACCTATAATTTAATCTTTGATGGGATATAACAAGTACCTGTACATTTCTGGTGATGGTTGCATTAGTTGTCCACATTTCAGCTAAGTACAGCAGAACTGTATTGACGTTTGCATTGAAACTTCTGACATTGATGTTAGCTGACAGTTATTTCAAGTTTCAAATGTACTCCAATCGCAGGAATGCCACTCTTGCTTTGCAAATCTTTTATTTATATCTGCATCAGATCTTCCTTGTTCATCGACGATGCTGCCTAGGTGCGTAGAAGTTTTTACCACTTCCAGAGCTCCTCCGTCAAGTGTTGTTCGGCTGTTCTTCGCACTGTAATTTTGATCATGCTTTCTTCTGTGTGTATGTTGAGGCCAACTGCTGTAGAGGCTGCCGTCACAATGGCTGTCTCCATCTGCACATGTTGCTGAGTATAGTACGGAACAGTCAAGTAGTCTGCGTAGTCTAAATCGTCCAGGTGCATCCATTGTATTCCTCTATTCCCCTCAAATCCTCTCTTAATCCAGCCAACCACCAGAAATAGGAGGAAAGAACAAGCATAGGCAGCCTTGTATGACACCGGTCTTCACTTGGAATGCATCTGTGAGCTGCCCTCCATGTACGACTTTGAATTCTATTTCATCAAAGGAGTTACCTAAGATGATGACGATCATACCAAATAGTGCCAAAGAAGATTCCGTAATGTTTTCCTATGCATGCAGTCAAATGCTTTCTCAATATCAAGGAAGTTGATGCATGGTGACGAGTCCCATTGAAATGATTTTTTGACGAAAATCCGTCGTGTAGAATTTTAGTCAGCACATGATTGATCCTTACGAAAGACAGATGTTGGTCTCGAATTCGGGCATCTACTGAACCGTTTGACAACAGTGTTGAGAACATGGCTGGTACTGATAGTAATGTGATACTTCACACATGCTAAGATCTCCTATTTTCGATATCTTGATGAGATATCCCATTTTCTAGTCTGTTGGTTCATATTCTTCCTTCCAAAGATTCCTGTAGTAATCCTAGAACATTTCTATAAAATCTTGAATAGCTTATTCTATTTGCCAATAAAAGAAAGTTTTTTTTAATTGGCAAGTTGTTTAAATATTTACTACTGAGTGTGTAAGTGTGATCAAGTGTAAAAATGATCTATTCTCAGTACTCACGGGTATTTAGAGTAAAACTCAAATCAAAACACTGTAACATTCGCCTTCAGTAAAGTTGTGTCGTAGATTCTTCAGCTTTTCAGGAATCATCATAAAATTTACCAATAACTGATAAACTTTCATTTCAATGGTTTTCCATGAGTTCTATATTCTATTTACATTTTATTCCAGTCATTTTAGTTACCACTTTTGTTTTTGATCTTTCCTCTACAGAAATTTCATCAAACCAAGAAATAAACTTGGTTAATGGAAACGAATTGGAATATTCTTTTGTAAATATGAATTTGGAAAAAAATTTAGCAACTATTCCAGTTTCACCAGACTATCATACAGCTGTTCAAAATAATTCAACAACTTTAGAAAATGAAACATTATCAGTATTACACCAGTCACACTTTATCAGTTCTAATATTAGTGGTCAAAGATCAAACGAATTAACTGATATAGAAACAATTGTTTCTGAAACATGGGGTAAGTATTGATATCTTTTGATAGCATCTGTGCAAATGCAAGTAATTAGACTGAATAAACAATTTATCAGACATCCTATTTCAACTGAATTAGTCAATGATGTAAATACACAATAATCTTGTGATAAAAATCTATTCATTAGAGCGAGTATGTATATGATGGATAACTGTAAAGCTGACTTCGTGAACTACATTCTTCTGTAGTTCTGCATGAAAAGTTATTAATAGTGCAAAAAGAAATTTTTCTCTATATGTGAATCTTGTTACCAAATATAATATAGATTGGTAGAGAATTACTAGTCAGAATACTTGGAAGCATTTTCTGTCACGGGCTGACATCTTAAAATACTACTGAAAAACAGGAAGCTCTTCCATTTTAACTTGGATCCCTTGAACATTTTATACTAGCCACCCTGATCTTAGGTTATTCTGGACTAACTTTGGAGCCCATATTCTTTGACCACCGGCCCGAATTCAGAGAATGGTATTGTATATGTTCGCTATTTTGTGATAAATTATAAATTGGTATCAAAGTAAAAGAAACCGAATCTTCAGTGTAGCTTGATGCCGAGTCATGACAAAAGTTATCCTCAAATAAGAAATCTCAACTTAAAACACGAAAGTTATGATCAAGATGAATCAATTTAATGTATATTTCACGTTTTTACTGTTTACATTAAGGACTGATCTTAGTTCAACAACCATTACAAATTGAGAAGCACTAGACAGATGTTTCATGCTAGTAAAGCATTATTAACTCACCTAAACTGTAATCTTGCTTTGATGAACCTTTAATTTTATTGGTTGAATCAAATAGAATAAATACATAAATAAAAAAAATGGTAACTGTTAAGGGTAAAGTTAGCTAGGGATTTGTCATTTGACAGACTTCAGTATTATGATTTAAATTAAACCTAAAACTCTGTTAATAATATGATTTCCTTAACGCTATAAAAATATTGACTGTTAAATAAAGCACGAGTAATCGAACATAACAGAATTAAAACAAGGAGAAATGAAGAGAGCTAACAGAAGACTATAGAGAACTATAAAAACGGTGCAAAAAATAAATGCGATTTAGATGATCAATTATATTTGGTTAGTTACAAAACTATATCCTAATTTCGTCTCTATAGAAATATAGTGAATTTATTAATATGATGAAATGAATAGTCTCAATCATATATTAGGTCAATAGATAAAAATTCACTTAGTCAACAATTCTTATCCCTAAGGATTCGTTTCTGGCTTTTAACTGAATTGTTGCTCTCAGTTGATGGTGAGTTGCCACCCATATATATATATATATATATATATATATATATATATATAACACAAGGACATTTCCTATTGTTGATATATTCAAGGTCACCAAAGATTAATTCTAACGTTTTCCAGAGTAAACAATATCATTACTGACAGAAAAATCGAATCGAAAGTTTTAGAATTGATATCAGATTCTAGCTAGTTAATTAAAACTGACTTTCATCGTAAAACTTAATTTAAAGAAAGCTTCGCCTTCATTATTATTATTATTAGTTGTTACATTAGTTTAAGAGGAAATAAAACATTAAAAACAAGCATATAACATATGCAATTTCAAATATTTTAATTGCAAAATGCATTGGCTAGAAATTAGAATGGAGTAAACTCGATATTTTAATAATGATCGATGAGAATATCATCAATCACAAAACACCGTGATCTTAAATCCTTCGAAAATTATTTCATTGTTAACATCAGTCCTATAAGTCTAGTAGTTAATGTGCCAACTTGAAAATTAAGATAAAAAAGAATGATTTTTATAGAAATGTCGACAAGTGATTAAACTGTCAAGTTGTTTACTTCTGTATTCTCTATTTTGAACTTGACAAATAGAATGAAATCCGTTTTCAAATGAGTGATTCATATTATCAAACATCACATTTTATTCCTTTTATAAATTTCGATAGAACAATGAGAAAACGAAGTTGATCTAAAAAAAGTGATGTATTTGCGCTGTACATCTCGAACAATCTGATCACACATATACTTGTCATTTTATATGAAAATTAATAAAGGTCAATTAAATGAAAGTTCAGGTAAACGAATTGGTAATTGTAGATAAAAGGGAGAGAAAATAAACATCGTATAGAAAGACAAGTGGTTGATAGCATTCGATCTGTACTAAATAGAACTTGACACATATGACATTGTTCACCACCCAGTGATCAATCAATTATGATTAGAATTTCTAGATGTTTCAAAAGCTTTGTTAATGTTAATTCTGTGCACCGTTTAAATTATATGCTTTGTTATCGATAAGCGTGGGAAGTAGAAAACCATGCTCATCGATAACAAACCACATAGTTCAAACGAGGCATAGAATTGACATCAATACAGCTTTTAAAGCGTATAGAAATTGTCGACGACGAATTGGTAGGTTTATAGATGCCTTGATTAATCGTAAATTCAAACCCACCATTTGGATACAGAAACAATTTGTCATAAGATTGAATTTGTCTAAATAATTCTTATGTCATTTTATGGCCTAGAGTAAAGTGACAATTTATTAGTGTTCTTTCTATCCGATGTTTATTTTCACTCCCTTTCATCTACAATTATCACTTCGTTTACTTGAACTTTCATTTAATTGATCTTTATTAATTTTCATATAAAATGACTTCACAAATATACGTGTGACCAGATTGTTCGAGATGTATAGCGCAAATACATCACATTCTTCAGATCAAATCCATCTTCACATTGTTCTGTCGAGATCGTATTCTGATTGTAAAATATTTTCTGGTAATTTAAGGCTCATTTACTTCTCAATTATTTCTACAGGTGAAATAAACACTGATATTTTTCAATCTTACTGCTTTTTATTCAAATTAGATAATAAAATGGAATGTTATTCAATATTTTATGAATGTCTTCGTGAACCTGTTTGTCTTCAACATTTTGTAAATCTTCGTTATGGATGCGCACAGATGAATAGGCAGTTTATTGCCTGTAGAAATCCAAATCAGTGTATAAACTCACTAGAACTTTTTTACAAGGAAACAAATTCTCTGGTAAATAAAGCCATATCATGCACTTGTACAGTAAGTGATTTGGATTGTCAGCAGATTCAAAATGTATTTGTACCCAGATGTATTCGTCAGTCATATGGATTGAGGATGGATTGTTATCAAGCATGGGTTAAGTGTCAGAATGATCCAGTTTGTAGGTATGCAATATAAATAAATATCATTTAAATACTTCAAGATAAATATCATTTCTGATTTGTGGACTTATTAAATTTCAGTGATATGTTTTGTAATAATCATACGAATAGATGACTGCAAACATGATTTTTGGCTACTACGATTGATGGTAACTGAGGCGTGACCAATTGAAAGTCTATCTATTCTATTGATGCTGGGTGCGGGAAGCATCGATTCACTAAAAATTACTAGTGCGTCTTGCCAATGGGTAATAACTAGCTGCGAACCATGACTTACTGTTAACTTCATGGAATCGTCTAATATCTTATTAGCCATCATTGTCAAAAATGTAATAAAATTGTTTCTGAATCTAATCTAAGTAGGTGAATAAAATCTTCAGACAGATCTGCGTATTGAATATTACAAACATAGAAGTTATATTTGAAAACTATCATTATACCGATAAATTGGATAATTCTGTCCAGTTTACTTGTAACAAAATGTGATATGCAGAATATAATTTTCATACCATCAATATACTGCCTACTTTATTTTGATATGGTCAGAAAAATGAACCATTAGGTACATACGCATAATTTACAGTCCGAATGATCTACTTAGTAGGTTGAAAAAATCATGTTTATGTCCCATCAAACAGTGTTAGAAAATTTAATGGGTTAGTAACCTCTGATTTGTGAATGGTACCAAAACAGAACTTAGTATTTCACAGCTTGTCGTGTCTCAGCTCCTACAAGTATACCACTCAAAATATTACTTATGTGTATTTGGTCAACAAACAAATTCGTGAAACATTCGGGAAGTTTTTGAATTTATTTCAAAACAAATCATTTCGGTCCACATTAATCAATGGAGTAAATCCGGTAAAATAATAAAGAGGCCGCCTTGAACGTAAAAACGGCATGCATACAAAGTCTTTCATGATGTAGTTTGTTTCATCAAACCTGAAAAATGTCTGTGTTTTACATCAGTACAGGACTGAAACAAAAAATTTAACTAAAACGTTTGTTCTGAGAATTCCAGACCCTTAACATCAAGCAATCATGTGTTATTTGTATTTAAAGTAACTAAAGAAATCCTTTAGCGGATTTGTCCGCAATTTACATCTCAAAACAATTTATTTTAGCGCTAAACTCAGAAGGTAATTGTCTGGATGTAACTAAGCCAACTTTACGAAACATATATCACAAGAAACCGAGTTAAATTGTGTTATGAATTTTTAATAACATGCCTTTTCCGATGTTCCCTGCCAAAAAACTACAAACTATCGAAATATATTATTGTTTCATTATATAAGCAATAATTGGTACCAGATCATGACACAAAACTGAACGATAATGTATTGGATTAGTTTATAAACTACTACAGCCACTTCATGACATATATATTTCACATAGAATACGATTTTGTTAACTAATTGGTAAATTACTTACAAAACTCGGCCTGAAATGATCATCACATGTAAATAAACACATGTAGATGAAACACATGTTTGCTTCATTTATGGAGAAGCATTTGTATCAAAAAAATGTGAGGGTTATACAGTGGCAAAGCAGAGTGCTTTATATACAAGATTTTTGTCTTAAATTTGAGGGATTCATAAGTTGTGTAATCAACAGCTCTAATAAAATATTTTTATCATGATAATTGAAATGGTTAGCATTAAGAATGTTGACATTTTTGAAATCTTTCAGGACAAGTTATGATCTGCTGGTTTCAGAATGTCAAACTTCAAATGGACTTTGTTATTTAAATCCATCTGCCTGTTTAAACTCTTACCGAAGATTATGGAGCGGTCCATGGGCTGGTGGTTGCAGTTGTGAAGTAACACGACCGAAGTTAAATCCATCAAATAATGTACTAACAGGATGCAGTGAATTCGGTAGGATTTTAACACAACCTCCCTGCGTTGGTAAGTATTCAGTAATGAATAAAAGGAGTACTAATACCTAGGGTTTTGTAAAATTCCATTTTTTTCTTCCCATAGTTAAAATAATCAAAAACTCAATCAGACAAAAAATAACTCAGTCGCTTAGAATCGTGTTCATTTCAGCAGTGTTTTTAAATTATGTGCTCAATCAGTAAATATTTAAGAATTATTTGGATTAAGATAAAATACCTTATCTAATAACCTATTTATACAGTAATAATGTAATCCTTAAAAAACCCATTCGACAATTACCAACACTACTAGGAATACTAAGAATAATTAGTAAGGATGACAAAATTGAAGTAAAACGTAAGTCCACAAAACATTAGTTTTAACGTTACATTCACCTGTCTGATTTTCTATTGGTTAAATGAGACTAATTCAGAATGAAAGGAGCTTTGTTGGCCGGGAATTTATTCGAACAGCTTCATACAGTATACTAAAATAATATGTACCGATTCGAAAATGTACAGTAATTTAAGACCATTCATAAACCAGAGATTATTCAAGACGTATTGAGAAACATATAGCATTTTATTCTATGTGACAACTTGTCTCAAATAATTTTTCAATTGTATTTTATTCATTGTTTCAACAAAACAAATCATTTCTATATCTAACAGTGTGAACCATGTAAAAGACAGAAGTTTACACTATACTTATGTGAAACGCTTTGTTTCCGTCTTCGGATTCATACCAAGGGATGTTTCGTTATGAACCGGTGGTGAACGAATAATTATTGAAAAATAGTTGACGAAGGATTAGATTTTCACTCTGTTATATTTGTGTGCATTCACGAGTGCTAATAAGCCCATGTATCCAAGTAGATTAAACTATGGACAGACAACAGTTATTTCTCAGCCTGTATCGTCAGTTAAAAGTGATTTTGAAGAATTGTTTAATAAATCAATTCTCTTGACAATAAATCTTTATTTAACCTTCCAATAATATTGCAAAATTGTCATTATGATTTTCAGAAATCACTCCCGAAACACATCAATTAGGAAGCCCAACTTTAACTCACAATCCATGTAAGTCAGCTTTTGATATTCAGTATATCACCATCCATTTTCATTATACATAATGTTTTTTTGGCCTTTTCAAAGCATTTTGTCACTGTAGAAGAAATTAGCTTGACAAGAAGTAAAACGGAACATTTTCCAATAATAAAGGATTAATGCAAAGAATATGGGATTTTATTTGACATCTTAACAGACATTCACCAAAAGAATCTAAAACATTTTTACAGTGATAACTGTAACTTATCAACAATTTTCAGTTTTACTATGAAACATGATACTCCAACATATGAAATTATCTTGGCTCTTTTACTGAAATTTGAAAGATTTATTACTGGTATAAAGTTGGATAATGTGTTTATATAGTAAAATTACTAATTATCTGTTGTTTGTTAAATTGCATACTAGATGTTGTAAGAATGACAGACTTATAAATTCTTTTGACAATACGGTCGTTCATAATTATTCTTATTCTCTTTGCGAATTTACTAATTATCAACAAAGAATATATTTATAAAAATAAGTTTACTAAATCCTACTTTATCAGTATACGTATTAGATTAAATTTCCAAAATTAGAGGATCATTAAATATTTGAAGTCATGAGTCAATCGAAGCTAAACCACCATGGAAAACCTGGAATCCATCATCTGCTTACTAGCGACTGACTTCAAGATGCATTTCCTGGATTTCTAGTGAGAAGCCGTGGCCAGTGGAGTTCAACAAGGTCTGTTGTGAGATATAAGCTCACTGAAGACATTAGTGTACGGTGAATTAGTTGAAGTTAGACATTAACACTGTTGGATGCCGGCTCAGTGGTCTAATGGCTAAGCACTCGCGTGCGACACTGATAGATCCTGGACTCGAATCTTGCGGGGAGCGGGATCGTGTATGTGGACTGCTCAGGAGTCCCATACTAGGACGAAACGGCCGTCCAGTGCTTCCAGGTTTTCCATGGTGGTCTAGCTTCAACTGGTTCATGATTTCAATCTGTGAGAAGTAGGATTAAGCATTATATAGAACGCCTCATCTACCCTCCTTTCTTTGTAGTTGGAAAAGCCTTTTTTTGCAATATTTTGATATTTTTAAAATCGATTTGGTGGTTGTTGAAAATGGCATGAACTGCTATTGCCGATTTAATTTGAAGTTGGTTCAATTCTACAGGATTGTTAGGAGGTTTCTTTGTGTACCTAATATGTTCTTTGGCTCTGGTCAAGATTTCACGGGATGATTCCCCAATATAATAGGCATCACAATCGATACAACCTAATTTGTAGACGCAGTTCTATGTGGACATGAAAGGGATTTTTTCTTTCAGGCGAACTAAAGTATTACGTAGTGTGTTCGTTGTTTTGTAATATACTTTAATTCTGTGATGTTTTAAGATTCTTTGGATTTCTTCCGTTGTGCCATGACGGTATGGTAGAACTGCAGTACCAATCCATGGCATTTCATTCGAATCATTATTATAACGTAATAAACTGTTTTGTTTTAATATGCTTCTAATAATCTTCATAGGAAAATTATTAAATTGTAAGATGCTGATTACATTCATTTGTTCTTTTTGTTTGTCTTCCTCTGATGTGATGATCTTGTTAGCTCTTCTAAAAAGATTTAAGGCCAGCGAGATCTTAGCACTGAAAGGATGTGCTGAATGGAAGTCAATATAACGATTTGAGTGCGTCGGTTTTCGGTAAATGGATAGGTTTAGACTTCCATTTGGATTTCTTTTTACTAAACAATTATTTTTATTTATAACAATCAACCCAGTGCTCAATTTATTCGAAATTATCAAACCAAACCTTGGTAATGATACCTACAAACATTGAGAATGTTGTCGAGGAAGTAATATCTGTTCAACCTTTCTGAGTATGAACTATATTACTTGTCTGTTGTTGATTTCTAAGATTGTAAACTGCCTAATAATTAAAACGCTAAGGATAAACTCCACGTTTTCAAGTCATTTAAGTGTATCGCAGCCAGTATTTGGGGTAGTATTTTCGTTTATTTAGTTACTCAGTTGTGAATATTTTGGAATTTTTTACATTGTAAAATTAGCTGGAGGTATTTCTTTTACTATACTGCAATTTTTCTTCCATCATGACTGACTAGCGTATAACTGACACGTCCGTTGCATGATGGAGTGGTATTTCCGTCGTAAAATAGTTGACGTTTCTCATGTGAGCCAGCAAAAACGGCGGCTAACGAAACACGCCCTTCATAAAGGGTTGTGATAGTGCAAATAATAATTTCCGCTTGATTTTGGTTAGTCGCTAGATTCAAGCGTAGAACTGTGAATGATATTTGAGATTATCCTCAACCCTACTAAAACTGTTTCGGTCTATGCTAAGATTCGTATTTATTACGTAATCAATTCTGCAAGAACCATTGGATAATATTCAGTATATTCATCTAGATAAGGCTGAAAAAAGTTTAGATTAATATACTTTTAAGGACAAAATAGTCTTTTTATTCACTTTGGGGCCATTTGCATCATGGGATTAAGTCCGATTTTACCTCTGTTTAATGATTCCAATACAATCTGTTAGCTGAAGTTTCCAAAAGTCATCGCTTTCTGTTTTCTACCTGATTGGTTACTTTGAGCTCATTCATAAACTATTTTTCAAAAGGTTTTTAAGGTTCTTGAAAGAAGCCCCTTTAACTTTAACACAGTTGACTAACTATATTATTTTACTGAACAGTTTAGGAACTTTTTTAGACGAAATTTATGTAAACCATTAGAATGTAGATGTAAGTTGTATAACAACTATTTTTGAAAATTGCCCCTCTATTTATAACTCCAAGCATGCATTTTCAGGTTTGATCAAATCTTAACATGTCACGTAACAGTACACTAAATTACAAATACATTTTTAAATGTGTAATAAAATATTTATCCTTTGAGGGTATATAGCTCGTTACAAAAGATTAGATTAGTTCATTTAGAACTTACATCATATTATTACAAACTTTATAAGAAAAGATAGATAGTGGCTAGCAGTAGAATCCAGGACGTGCGTTTCGTCCTATTTAGGACTCGTCAGCTCGGTGTACCTGCATCTCAGATTTGATGTCCGCACTGGGACTCAAACCCAGTACCGTCTAATTATGGTTTTTCTCTGAAATAGTTGATTTAACTATGTGAACTGTATTTCACACCTATTTATAAAAGATCAAATCCTACAATCACTGGAAAACTTCGGTGGACTAGTTAAGTATTTGAACTAGCTTAACAGTATTTCAAAACAAAATAAGCCAAAATGGGGAATTTTCGATTTTCACTCTTATACTAATTTCAAATAAATTTTTATTTTGTTTTTCTTTCTCAGTATATTGTAAAATGATGAAAAAACTACAAATGCCTTCTGAAGATTTTGTCAGAATTCCATCTTTGCGTGTTTATCAAGAAGAGGAGCAGCTTGCACGAAATTGTTCTTTACTATGCAATTGTCACGTTGGTTGTCGATATGAAATGTGTTATGGAACAGAGATGAAAATTTGGCATGCTTATTCTTTATCTAATCGTACTAGTCAAAATGTTACTTTTCCAACACGAATACAGACAATCAATATTTATCAAGCAAATTTATCATTAGGTTGTCTTTATCTACCAAAATTTAATCGTCACTGTGTATGTTATGCATATGATCATGTTGTCTGTGATGTATTCATTCCGAAAAACCAATATTTCTTAACAGGTTTGTGACCTTAAATTACCTCACTTTATCGTTAGTTTGTTTTTCTAAATATAAATGTGATCGATTAAAAAGTTCGATAATTTAATTGCAAAATTCTCTTAATGAATTAGATGGCATCAGGACACAATTTATCTAAATAGGTATTCCAACCAGACACCGTTATTGTTTATGTACTAAGTAGAAGAGACTGAAAATTCTTCTGTCTAATACGCATCTATTATTTTTACTCAACTTCAAAGTAACCGACTTCCCAGTCGAATTTAATTAGTTGAATGAGTAAATACTGACAGGAATCGGTGAATAGAAATATCTAGATAACGAAACGTTGATTATGAACAAATGAGCTATTAGCAATAATTCATAAATATTCACAGTCCCATCTCATAATCAAATTAGAATCAGATACGTCTGTTTTACTAAATGTATTCGGCTGACTGATTTTTGAGTTTTTGTAATATAAAGTAAGCTAACTGTAATGATTCGTAGGTGAAAAACTCACAAAAACATGTAGATTGTATGACAACATCATGTTGTATAACAACAAATTGAATAGGTCATTTGCGATGCTTGAATCATAATGCGATTGAGTTTTTCACTCAGTGAAAAAAGAAAACGACTATATATAGATGAACATAATGGAACTTTTATTACTAAACAATTTTAGTTTCTTACCATATCGTTTATGGTAAATTAATGATACTCTCACACAAATAATTCTAAGCAAATATGCGTTATATTACTTTTAATCTCTACTTAGATTTAACAATCTTTCATGTTGATAACGGTGGTTATTATTTTCATGAAATTATGATGTGAAGTTAAATATTTATTTTCTTCACTGGACATATAGAGTAATATACTCTTCCATGGTTTAAAGTAAGTTACTAAAGTTTCACTTGTAAATCTGACTCACAACAACTTAATTGAAGTGGTCCGTGGTCCACATATCCGCTTTTTTTTGAATTAGTTAAATATTTTTCAATGATGCAACTATCAGCTGATAACTTGCTACACTGTAAATAGGATTTTTATATACTTTGTCATTCATCTCCACAACTGTGTTATGTCATCATTCCATTTCTTATAGGTCATAAACTATTGATTGATTTCGATGTGGAAATGTATTCTACAACGATTGATTTGCTGGCTGATGATAAATCACTTTCAGAATATGAATTTTACGGAAGTATTATTCAACTTGAATTTCTGCTGACGAATTTCCTAGCACATTTATTTGGACAGAAAAGCTGTCGGTTGATATTATCTGCATATCAAACAATCGATGATAAACATTTCTGGTTAAAACAACATTCAACCAACAATAATTCGAATAAGTTATTAAAACGATTAGAATATCTACTGGCGATCAATTTAGACACATCTTTTCCGACAGAAAATAAAACATCTGTATGTTTAAAACAAAATATATTGTTAAAATAACTATGTATGTTAATTTTATAAGTTGATATGTAGCATTTTTCTATTTTACTGAGTTGTAGTTTGTAGATTCATGTAACGGAAGAACTGACTGTTCACTGGAAGCATTTACAATTACACAATGTTCAAGTTGTTTGATATCTTATGCAGTCATAAGTTAACAATTTCTTTCATGTTAAGAAAGTAAATTATTTCATCTGACCTTATTGATATTTATTGGAATTAGTAGTTTGAGGACTGAAATTACTGGGAGTATGCAAAACGTTCATAGTCCTACTGTTGTTTGATAACAAAACATGTCATATTTATCAACATACATTATAATAATTTATATAAATATCAAAAGTTGTGCCGAAGATGTCACTTGTCAGTAGTATTGTAGTGAACAGAACACGGGTGGGGACAACCGAATGTATTGAACACAACATTACAGAGCATCTCAATAAAATTTGAGAACCATATATCAAATCGTTAATTTGCAAAATGTTTAACAGATGTTTCAAAATGCCTCAGACTTCATTGTCCTTGCATTTTCATACAAATTGTATTCTATTCCCACTCTTGTTTTCTTGATCTTCCCCCATCTTCTGCTGCCAGACATTACATTTCTGACTCGCGTCATATATTACTTATATCAATATAAGTAGCACGCATCACAGTATGTTTATATATAAATACATAGAGGTGAAGTTCACCATATAATTGTTTAATGACAAGAAAGTTTGACTAAAATGAATTAAATAGGAAAATATTCAATTATGACTGAACAAGGAAACTTTATCTACCTTTTCTCAGCATTTATTGATAAATTTACAAAAGAAAATATAATGATAGTCTATATTTAAATAAGTAAACTCAATAAATAAAATCAGTATCTACGGACAAATTGTTGGTCAATATAACCGAATTTAACTCCTAGATCATTATCAGAAAACTGATATCTTTAATTTGTAGCCGAAGATTAATGTTCATAAGATTTATTACTCAGGAAAGTGTTGAAAATGATGTTTTAATGGTATAACAAGAAAACGATAGGTTTTTCTTTGGATAAGTGTATGTACAATATGCTTTAAAATCCAAAGAGCTAACATATTCAAATGGTCATATTTCAATAACAAGATTGACGATCTGTGTAACATGAAGTCCTTGACACTTTACTAGTCATATTCATACTCAGATTTTGTAGTAAATGTTTTTTGGTCATTCAATAATCATAATTATGCGAGATGTTTTCATTCATTTACATTTTAGTTATGCATTAATCTACTAGAAGTTCTAACTATAATGATCAATGATCAATATCCGCAAATAAGATATCATGTTAAGTTTTCAACATTTCAAAAAAGCATTTTAAAAGCACCAGGATTTAATGAACATTATGATTTAGATAGAACTCTTGATAAAACATATCGTTTACAACAATTACAACGTCAACAGCAACAACAACAACAGCAGCAACAAGAAACTCAAGCTTGGAGGCATATAAGAACATCGGTACAAATGCAAAGTAATAATAAACTAGAAAAAAATAATTCTCACAAAACATACGTTTTGAGTTACTCCATGTGTAGTATTTTATTGATTTTTACTATGTCTACCAACTTTTTTTTAAAGTAAATTCAATGAATGTTAAAGTATGAACTGTGTAGTTTCATTCAACAATTCCATTTAGACTAGGTAAAGAAAAACAAATTAAAATTTCACAGAGCATAATTAATAAAATAAGATTTTCAAATCACCGTATCTATTCTTTTGTGATGTGTATACGTGTGTACATTTTATAGTTCTTCTTAATGTTAGCTTTCATTTTTGATGTATACTATTGTTAATAGGTGTGCTTTTATGTCTTGTCTTAGCAGTAAGCTTACAGATCTTATTTTTTAATGAATATTAAGAAGTAAAAACATGTATTTTAATGCTACATTATGATGATTTATCATTCCATTGATTAAATTGTTCTGTTCACGCATTTTAAATACCAGTCCTATACTCTGGTGATCTAATGTTTCAGAAAAAATCTCTTTCATATTGATATGTTGGATTAAAAAACAAAAATAAATTTTTATAGCAAACTATGCTTGAATATACATATCTTCATTGCAATCTCTATTTCCTGTACAAAAAGATATGAATTTTTGTTTGTATCCAAGGTTTTTCATTGTGTCCTCGATTTGCCTATGATTTTTTTACACTGCATTTGTAAAACTATTTCATAGGTACGTTCAAAAGAAAGATAATGTAATTATACAAAGAAATGACATAATACTATATGATACAAATAAATAATTCATTAAAACACTTTGCTACTGTTTAATAACTTTTTTTGATTATGTATAGACAATATTTTGCTGGCAAGAATTGTTGTTTCGTTCTCTTGTTCTCTATTGTTTTCTTGCTTTGATTTTTTGTGAAATAAATGATTAGATTTTATTCACCCCTCCCCCTTTAAAGCTAATATTTCACAAAAGTGCAATCGTTTTGGCTTAAAAGAAAGTAAAAGTAAATTTGTCTCATTACTGATTTAAACCCGTTATAAATTACTTTCTTTATCAGTGGAATGGAGGAAACTATAACCTGAAAAAAGTTTTTGACTAATATTTCTACCTCATGTTTTTGTTTTTTGAAATGGAAAAAACTTCATTTTACCGGTTTATTTATGTAATCGTTTATGTAAATTGTATGTGTTTGTTATTGTTCTGTGATATGTCCTAAAGCACCATACCAAAATATATATAAGATTATGTGTAATTATTCTAATTTTACATTTCATCCTAATCTTAAGTAAAAAGTACATCGCCTTAAGATTAATTGAATTGGTGCTTCATTGAAATACATAATTCTAATGTTTTAGCCTGGTATTCATCATCTACTGGTCATTATCAAATGCGTTTCTTGATAACATCTGAAACAATTATAACTTGCTTTAGTCTGTTCATATAAATAATGTAAATTGGCTGTCAGTAGTTCTGCTTCTTTATGCACTCATTATTGTATACTGCAATATGAACAGAATTGAATGCTTTTAGATTGCAAATTATGATATCGTTGTTATTTGTTTGTTGATACTATTACCAAAAACTATTATTAGCTTTGAATTCTAGAAAGTTGATACTTGACTTTAAGACAGAAGCGTTATGTTTTTAAAGAATACACTAATGGCTATGGAGAATAATGTCAGGTTCTTAGTTGAGTTGTTACATTCTATAACTACCGTATCGTAGTTGGTTAGCATTCAGAGTTTAATAATCCGACACTAGTTTAACAATATGTATACATATAATAATTGCATTTTGTGAGGTAACTTTAATTTTAGATCTATTTTAACCACAGTTAATTATGTGACACAGATTAACCTAATATCTAGATGAAGCTTGATTTGTCTCGTTAGAGGGTAATTAGTAATAACCGAGTAATTGGGAAAAATCTATATATTGTGATGTATTTTCTGCAAATAATAGTTGTAACAGACACTTAGGTTTTAATTGAGAAAAATTAGGGCATATTTGGTAAAGTTCCACGATCAGGCGAAATAACTCTAAAATGTTATAAAACCTACTGCTAATGAATAACTTAAGGGTTTTATGCCTTGTCAATATACTCGATTTCCAATGCATTACATCATAGATACAACTCTTTTGAAGAAAGTCCTTATTGATTCATGATATTAATAATAAAAAAATTCATGTCGCAAGTGTTATATAAAGGATTCACAATATTAATGAATTAGTTAAGGTAAATGTCATTTAAGTAAAAAATCGGAGTGACAAAATGTTAATGTATTTATGTATTGTGAAAATTCCGGAAATTACTGTTTTATCATTACTGGACATACTAATGAATTTTAAACTAAATAGTCTATTCGACAAAGTTGTTTCTTATTCTTTTGTAAACTTGTCAGCTATTCTAAACAGCTTTTGCATGATATATAAAAATATAGTCATGTATTTGGTTTTCTTCATTGTTTAAAAGTAATATAAACATTGAATGAATAAAGTATGTCTTCAGGTAAAATATATTTATCCGTAGTGAACTTAATGTATTTTGTACATCTAATAATTCTTACTTTGATTAAAAATATCCCAAGCTACATTTATTATCAATCTATAGATGTTCATATAATTTTATTTACTTATGTATGTTATATCCTCCTCTCCTATTACTTGTACTTGAAATAATGAACAAATACATTTCATATGTCTCAAAGAATACAAAAAATAATCTGGTACAAGTGAAGATTAATTCACTTCAGAACATGACAACCCTAGCCAAAAATACACTAATTTATACAATGAATTGTACACTCAATTAATTACTAATCAAGTAAATCACATATATGAAAATACCACAAAATTGCATACTACATCTCATATTAAACATAGTTTGTGTTAATTCAATATAAACAATACTATAACTTAAACAAAAATTATACTAAAAATGAAATTAATATTATATTGAGCAAATGATTAAATTGAAAATAAAAAGAATTTTATTCTAAGCAGTTATCATAATTATTATACTGAATTGAGAAAAACCGTGATCTAACTTTTTTATTGTATCTGTCTCATTTTATCAAATAGAGCTAATATGTATCCCCTATCAGATGCTTAAGTTCAATATTTGAACATATACCAATGTTTAATTCACTAACATGCCTTATTTTGAAAATTATGACATTGGCTCTAAATCTAACTTGATTGCTATTGAAATATTTACATATCGCCAATCCTCGTACATAATCATCGACTTAACTCGCGTTAGTGAATAACGGAATAAAATAAGTCAAATACGAGAATGAAGTTTTGAATGCATATATATTTTGTACACCCATTGATCTGGATAAACAATCAGAGAAGCGCAACGAAGGAAGTGAAGAAAAGAAATGAAATGGATCAGAGGAGGTATGTGAGCCAACTCAATTTAACCAAGCATGAATCGATATATATAGCCACACAAAAATAAGTTACAGACATGTGATCAATAGGATAAAAAGTGCACAAACATACGCTTATTTAAAATCAGTCAAGGTTGATAAGTGAATAATTAACAAGGTCAAAATGTGACTCAAATAGTATAATTAAATTTTGAATACATTTGATTTTAACCATTGTAAAGTAATTCGTATGTGGTTAACTAAAAAAGGTTTGGGATCTGTTATAAATACATAAGTTTAAAAAGTCATTATAATTAATCACTATAGAATGTTTGAAAAATATAACAGATGTCATATGAACCAAATGAATATACAGTGGTTACGTCATACTTCGAACAATGTTAGTCATGTGTGTTTGAAACCTAGGAGCTTAGCTTAAAATATTGAATAAACGAACATGGAGTAATGTCGTCCAATTCCTCATAGTAATTTCCTAATATTATGACTAGTCTGATCAAAGCAAATTACATAGACATTTTCGTATTATAATCAGAAATGTCAACTATTTGTTTGAGCAAATAAATTATCAAAGCCGTCGAACAAACATCCGCTCAACATATTGAAAACAAAAAAACGTAATCGTCCTGAGAAATGATGTCTTGAATTCAAATGATACTCAAAAAGATCTGTTCACTGTTTAAACTTAGTTAACGAATATTCTTTTATAAGTGTGACAACTAGACAAACACAAAACCATTCTAAACAGTTAAATTATCAGTCAATATGTTACACTTTAGATTTGTAATATTTATGAGTAAAAGAATAAAATTCATTCAACTGGGAAGACAGATGTAATTATTTCAAGCGATAAAGTTAACTGTTAGTAGTTAATACTTTAATATAGAAGAACTGTATTTAAATGAACGATTCATATAATAATCACATTCGTTTTTAATGTTAATCTCACTGAAAACCTAATGTTTATTTTAGATGTATTCATCCCCATAAATTATGATTTATTCCAAAAACCTAATGAAATGTAGAATCCATGATGTAAGTTGTATAGTGATTTATTAGGTTCCATGATATCAGTTTGCATGTTTTAAATAATTAGACAGGCATATATATATATAATACATTCAATATACTAGAATTAGTGAACAGTACATATTGGTTGCACATTCTGATCCTTTACTAGATCCTTTATTTATTATTTGCCATCAAAAATGTTTCAAAGCAAAATGAAATTATAGTGGTTTAGCTTTGTGAATCAATCACCTTGATAACCGTTAACATATAAATCCCCATTGGTGTTCGAATTCCGAAGGCGATAAGAAGCGGCAACTACTGTTTATTAGCGGATAGCACAGATAACAAATGTACAAGTACATTGAGCGAATTTGGAGGAGAGAGGTTAATATGTGTTTGCGAGTGAATACATAAGTAAATTTATAGTCAAATCGGATTAAGGCGGACCTAGGCACGGCAAAGGCTATTAATAGGATTCAAGCACACATATACATGGTAAAGAGAATGACTTATCGAGCTATATTTAAGCGATCGACATTTAAACTAGAGAGAGGCATGTGCGCGGGCTGTCACACGTGATCAAGTACACATGTTTAATCTAGCATGGCAGTGAGCATAATAATACAAAAGAATAGACGAATAGTTACTGTATGAATAATATTATCTGCTAAATAAGTTAATAAAAGGGTTTGACAGAGAATAAATCATAGCTGTATTGCTATAATAGTCATGATCAGCAATAGCAAGTCTATTAAATTAATATTGAATATTGGATTAAAGATCATAGACCTGTTGTGACTATATTGGCGATATCTGCTAAGGATACATATGTGCCGAAAAAGACTGATCAGACTTTAACATTAACAACATCAAAATAAATGCACTTGCAAACTAAACCCATTCCATTTGAACCAGCTAGTGTACATCAGGACTCAGTAGCTAGGTGGATAATATATCGAGTTTTTGAAGCGAAAAGTACTGAATACGAGTTCTTGTGTAAAAATCAATACCAGGATGTTGACTCATTCATCTAATGAGTTGTAAAATAAAACAATTCTATTACTAGATTCCATTGATAATAATTTCTCACTTTTACCAAAACTTGCCGATTTATTCACAAACATGTCTTGTCTATTTTCATATTTCTAGATCAATGTTTCCTTATTTTGAAAATATGTTGCAGTTCAAATAACCATCGTCTTATAAAGTGCTCCAGCATACTTATACTACTTATGACATGAATTCACAGATTAGAATGAAACATAAAAAGTCACATTTTATCAACTATTTTAAACAAATAAATAGATATTGATAGCACGTACTTTTACTGTACTCATAGTTCTGGCTTGTGCTCAAACAGCATCCATAGAATGATTACAGTCGGACAGATGTTTGACTATAGAATTTCAATTGCTTTCCGGAAATACGTCCCAGTTTGGTTCTACAAAGATGATAGAAAAGCAATTAGAAGTTCTAAGGTTGAACGTCTAATCGACTGTAATCATTCTACGGATGCAAAGTTTGATTTTAAGGTTGTGTTATGCCCCGATAAGAATAATGAGTGGTAATTTTTGGGATCCATTTGTGGACCAATACTATACGTATATTTTACCGTATAATTGTTAATTAACTAAACTATACTTATCGATTAAATGTCAAATATTTCTATGGCAGTCGATTGACTAACTCATCGATTAAATGTTTAAAAATTCTTCCATGGCAATATCGATTATATACATTTAATTGATATATATGTTTGAATTGTGTTTGTGTGCTCGCTAGTTTCTGGCTGTTTGCACAATATACTTTCCCATTCCAAGCTTGGACTTCTCCCTCTAGTTAGCGGGGCTGGGACGCATGAAATAGCTAGCTTACTGATCTTTGGTCATTAAGTCTTTGTTCTCGTTCGAAGATTAAGTGAACTCGTGATAACTTCAAACCTTACTTACTTACTTACTTATGCCTGTTTCTCCCAATGGAGCATAGGCCGCCGACCAGCATTCTCCAACCCACTCTATCCTGGGCCTTCTTTTCTAGTTCCATCCAATTCTTGTTCATTTTTCTCATGTCTATTTCCATTTCTCGGCGTAATGTGTTCTTTGGTCTTCCTCTTTTCCTTTGGCCTTGAGGATTCCATGTGAGGGCTTGTCTAGTGACGCAGTTGAGTGCTTTCCTCAATGTGTGTCCTATCCACTTCCAGCGCTTCTTCCTGATTTCTTCCTCCACTGGGATCTGGTTTGTTCTCTCCCACAGTAGGTTGTTGCTGATAGTGTCTGGCCAACTGATCCGAAGTATTTTGCGTAGACAATTGTTAATAAACACCTGTATTTTCTGGATGATGGCTTTCGTAGTTCCCCAGGTTTCTGCCCCATACAGTAGAACTGTCTTGACATTTGTATTGAAAATCCTGACCTTGGTGTTGGTTGACAGTTGCTTTGAGTTCCAGATGTTCCTCAGTTGTAAATATGCTGATTTTGCTTTGCCGATGCGCGCCTTCACATCTGCATCAGATCCACCCTGTTCATCATGCTGCCCAAATATGTAAAGGTTTTTACATCTTCCAAATCTTCTCCGTCAACCTAGCAGGTTGTATATACGATTCGATCAAATCTACCTAGATCCAACTGCTAAAACATAATCGAAGCTCTTACCATCCATTAGCTCGAGCCAGAACTATGCGCACAAAAGAAGTATGTCCTATCGTCATCATTACCCTGGCCTTAATTATTATTATTATTATTATCACTAAATAAATTGATTTCATGTTTTGTTTTAATGAATCAATAAAATATCTATGTTGTTTTCTTTTTCTTCATAATAATATTATTAAGCCATATGTTAGAAAAACAAAAAAAGCGCTTACATTGAAACATGAAAATAAAAAGAAAGAAATATCATCAAAACTAATGAGGTATAAAAATCCCATAAAAAAAACAATTATCATTTATTTAGTCATACAAACTTATTCATTCCAGATGTTTCATTAAATTCCTTATTTGTTCTCAAGATATTTAATGATGTGATTCATAAGTTTCCTTGACAAAAAGAAAAACAAAACAAGATACATGTTACACTTATAATGACTTATGAATCACGGAAGTTCAGACAAGAGATAGTATAGGTCAAGTGATAAAAATTATGAAAAATAAAAATTTTTTTTTCAGAAATTAACAAGTTTTTAATTAGGAAACAATTTTTAATTAAAGTGTCTTTTGTATATTTTGTCTTATTTATTCATAGTATTACATAATGATAAGTTATTTCTTCCAGTTAAGAGATATGTTACTGTATAATCAGCTTTTCTTTTCCTTCTTTTTTCAAACAATAGGTAATTACACAGGTTGAAATCATGAGTCAATTGAAGCTAGACCACCATGGAAAACCTGGAAGCACTGGACGGCCGTTTCGTCCTAGTATAGGTCCTGGGTTCGAATCTCACGGGGTGCCGGATCGTAGATGCGCACTGCTGAGAAGTCCCATATTAAGACGAAACGGCCTTCCAGTGCCTCCAGGTTTTCCATGGTGGTCTTGCTTCAATTGACTCATGATTTCAACCAGTGAAATGTCTAAAATCTCCACAAAACCCCTTCTGATAGTAGAGAATTAGTAATTTTCTTGACAATATATTATCATAGTATAGTGTGGGCTACTTATATCCACATAAGTAGTAGATAAAGATAGTTAGGTATAGAATGTCTGGTATCAGAAGATCAAGAAAGAAATAACCGTAACGGAACAATGAAATCTGAGACGACTGACTGGTGTTTTCAAAAGGAACAGTCATGTTTCAGACAATTGATTGAGATTTTGCAGATCAAAATTTTTACTCTATGGTTCTTAGAGTTTAGTAAGATGTTCTGTAATTTTGTGTTCAAATTTGTTCGATTTTCCAAACTTGAGTTCTCATCTACTACAATAGGAATATCCCAACAGTGTTACACGCAACTTAAATATCATGAGCTATTGCTAGCCCATATGGAATAGGTTGGCATTTCCGAAAGAAGTCTGGATCAAAAATTGAAGAATTGAAGTTTGTTATAAAAAAGTTTCTAGAAATTAATTTCAAGAACATACCTCACACATACTTCATACTAATGAAATATGTAGTTGATTAATATTATTACTGGTCTGTTCGGTACGATTTCAGTCACAATGTATAATTGGATAATTAGTTTTTCATTAGTATATTAGTTAGCCATCAAATAAAGCTTTAACTAGCAGACACTGCATAGTTATTTTTTGGAAGTTTTACTAACTCTAATATCTGTATGTTAGTACAATAAGATCATATTACTGAAATGGTTTAAAAGTTCAGCTTAATAACTACAGTTCTTTTAGTCAGGGATAACTCTTCAATAAATCATATTCTAATAAATATTTGATTTGCCATTGTGATTATTATTGACTAATAAGAAAGATTAGTTCAGCGAAATGTTCTCTTTACGGTGAATTCATATTCAAAGATGTACAATCGCAATTATATATACCTATTTTTAGGATGATAACAATTACAACAATACTGATAATAAACTTCTGTTAGACATGATGACTGTGAGGTAGAATAAATAAAGGTATTTAAAAAGAATTTTTAAACAAGGAAAACTTAATTGTTTGATTGTTAATGGCTTAAATATTCATCAAAAGGTAGATAGGGAAATTATCATTGGGAAAGGATGGCTCAGCATGATAAGATAAAATGTTGAAATTGAGATTAAATGTAACCGGAAAGATCGTAGAAACAGAAATAAACCAGTTAGGGGTAGAAAATTTAAGGGGAAGATGGTAGGGGAAGCAGGTGGCTATAAAAAAAGAACAGTATGAAGAAAAAAGTTAAAATTATAAGACATTCAGAAGAAGAGGTTGTACCAATCTCTTTTGGACATACAACTCTGTTTTTCCTAGGTGTATAACTATAGCTATAGCAAAGAAGATGCAATATGATTGGCTTTGGAAGACTTCTACTTACCTTGTAGATGACTTTGGACTCAGAGTCTGTCTTAATTGAATGAACTGTGTTCACAAGGTGTTTGATCATTGAACTTCTTATTAAGCCGTCTCCTCCTTTTCTTAACCACGCCGGACAACGTTCTTGAGTTCTTTTGGATAAAGTACTCATCAAACGACCTATATACCTGGCTACACATGAGTAGGTAAATTGGTAAATGCACAGTGAGTTGGTCAGATGCAATAATTTGTCTTTAAGAATATTAGTGAACAATGATCGGCTGCAGAATACGGAGAATAGGTTGCTGCAAAAAATGTTCTTTTTAAAGAATTAGAAATTCTCCTCTTTATGACATATGTGGCTCTATCACCTTTAAAGTAGATGTTCATGTATAACGTTTTCTTTTCCACTGGAGTTATTTGTGTTTTCGGCGATTTCTTTTTTAATTTCTTATCAATTAAAATCAAAGGATATCTGTTTTTGATAAGTATCTTCTTCAATAGGCCCAATTCTTCATATATGACCTAAAGACTACAAATTCTTTGTATTCGTGTAGCGAGTGATATTATTAAGTTTCTGTGACTAACCGATAAATCTAATTTTGTTTTGTCCACATATATTACTTTCACTTGATTAGATACATGTGCCAGTTAATAAACATTTTATAAGCTTGACTTCATATTATAAATGTTTACTAGTTTTTTATTGATAAATACTTAATAAAATGAAAAATTATCAATAATGTTTATTTTACTCATTATGATAGGGAAATTAGGTCAAAAAGAATCTGAAGATTATTAAACTATATAGTTCAGAATGAATATAAAAACGAACTTATTTTATTGCCTGCCACTAAATTCGCTTAGTATTACTAATGATAAAACCGATCTCTACGCGTGTAATTTATTGTATATATAATATCACAATCCGAAAGCAAACAGGTGAATGAAAGATAAAGATCCTACGACATAGTTGAGTAAATGATCCGTACTTTAGCTATATAGAATATAAAACTACTGATATCTGTAGTTGACTTAAAACATCTTGTCTTAAAATATTTACTATGAGAAGAAACCTCTTCATATGTTTTACCACCATTTTCATATAGCTATTGTTGATTGTATGAAGACAATTGGATCTTGACAAAGAAAAACATTGAGCACGCTGAAATTTATATTCCATTGAAGCGGATAACATGTATATCTTTAAATTTATCAAACCTTACCATATTTATAAATCATAAAATTCGATGTTTATTTGGTGCCTTCTGCTTAGTATTTTCACACATAATATTTCGCCTGAAGCCCCTTTGGGACTACAGCCGGTCCCGAGCCTGGATAAGGAGTAGGGTTGGTCATGGGGTTAGCGACCTCATCCCGTAGAAAACTGACTTGCTTAAAAACGGTAGTCAGAAAAAATAATTCGAACCATTTAAACTCTGCCCTGGGAGTTAGAAGGTCTTCATTTAGAAGAATTATGATGCCACATGGTGAAAGCCGAGTTCCTTCGGAAGTCACGAGAATAATGCCTCTTATGACAACCAGAGCAACCATTAATTTTGATACATGAAACGCTCGCACAATCTGGGAGACTGAGAGAGTCTTCCAAATTGCTACAGAAACGAAGAGATTCAACCTGGGAGTGCTTGGAATCCGTGAAACACATTCGACTCAGATTGAACAACAAAGACCAATTTCAGAATAGCTACTGTTATACTCCAACCATGAAGAAGAAAATACCTCACCTACGCAAGTAGTTGCACTGATGCTATCCAAACGTTTGAGATAATCATTCAAAGATAAAATATGACTGTAGTTTACGAATTCAATAATTTACAAGTTTCGATAATCCAAAAATATAAAATCATAAATGAAAACAAATTTATGGCTGTAAAATTACTAAACTTATCACGAGTTTATATAATCATCTGAAAAGTGCTTTTAATTACAAACTTTTCACAAAAGGTAATAAATTTTTTTCTAATTTGTTTATCGAATTAAAACAGGACGGATTTTATTATAGAAACATTGAATAAATTATGTTAATCAAACAAACATAAGACAATAATTTTAAATTGGATCCTTTGATGACGCAATTTTCAAGAATATATCACAATTAATCTCCGGTATATTCAATACAGTTCATGTACATTAACATTTGTTGCTAATTACCTTCACCCACCATCACTAGTTGATTTTGAAAATTACACCGACTGAATAACATTTAGATTCAGTCGTTTGAAATCATTAGTATTCATTATTAATTCTTCATCTTAATTATATTAGACAATTTAGTAGGTGTTTGACACATGTCCTTAAAACTATGACCTATTCAGTATAAACAGTAACATTTCAATAATATATCTATTTGACCTCGAAAATAAAATTTCAATTCAAATGTCATTATGTGTAAAATCCAATTACTAGTAACATTTTAAACGTTATTACAACTTAGTATTATGTAATTGCATCGTTTTGATAAGTGAACAGAATAATTATTTAATATATCGAATTATATCATAATATTTGAATGAGCTAGAAGTGAACAGAAAATAGCAACAGAAGAAAGCGAATATAATGTGAGTAGAATAAAAAACAATACTATAAGGATTAGATGATTGTATCTATGCAAAGTAAATGTACAAACAAAGTATTTTAAGTATACAAAACTGAAGTTATTAATCATAAACTCCATGAGTTCAAAAATATTAAGATTTTTAACTGATATTCTTTACTTATAGTTTGGATATATTCAACGAATTAATAATCTAACAGTTGGATTCATGGGACAGTTAATCTAGACCACCATGGAAAACCTGGAAACACATGATGGCCATTTCGTCCTATTATAGGACTCCTGAACCGACATCCGACATTGTTAATGTTTAATTTAAACTAATCCACGAAATTGAGAGACATATCTACCATTGTTTTCGGATTAATAGTCATTTAAACTATTTGTCCAACCGCATAAATTTTATCATCTTTTTTAGTTTTAATTACACTAATTAATGATGAAATTGTTATCGCTTGTTTGTAACTAAATATAATGTTTAGATACTATGATAATGGTGTCGGTGAGATGATAACCACAACATTAAATTTGTATAGTTTGTTCAACGTCTAGAAAAATTATCCGATTTAGAACTAATGACTGCAGTGTACTTCGTTTAAAAAAGAATAAATTAAAAAAAACGTATCTGGAGGAGCAAAATCATTGTTTATCCTTTTCGACCAGTGACCCTTTAAACTGAGTGTTTCATCTCATTTTTTTCACATAGTAAACTATTATAGTATTTCAAGATTCTTACGAACAATTTGTAAGCGATATGTGTCCTTAGCTTTACCTTTGTCACAGACCAGTTTACCTTTTAAAACTGCTACTCTCTTTCATAATTGTAGATGCTAGTCATCTTCTGCATAACTGGTATGACTTTGATTAGTATTAATCATTTTTATTCCACTGCATATTAAAGAGTTATTCACCTCTACCATTATCATTAGCAAACAAATTTTAAGTAAATCACTTAAAAAAGGGTGTCAGTTATATTTATGCGATTTCATGTTTAATCATCTTGAAAATAAAGCCGTAGATATACATCTATCATGATAATATATGTGTGTTTCATAGTATTGATCTATCAAATATATCTCATAAACAACAAATCACATTAATATAAGTAAATAACATTGTGTAAGCTAATGTAAATGTCAAATGTCAGTCATTATCCATATTATAGAAACAAGTACTTATTCAAAATATCATAATATACCTGACGTAACATCAATTCAAACAGGAAACATGATAGTTGAAAATGATTACATGTGTAATTGTTTATTTGATTGTGCTTATTTTGTATTTTACCCTTTTGATGTTATGTGTATTACAGTTATTCATTTAAAATGATATTTTGATTGATTATTATTATTATTTATTGCATGCTGTGATAAAGAAAGATTAACCTTATATATTAAATTATGAAGAAAAGTGGGGATGGAATTAAATAGTTAACAATTAATATGATAATAAATGTGGTTGTACAAATAGGATAAGTCAATTATAGGCATATAAGACTTGTAAAGATTAGTCAACTTGAACATAACTATTAGAATTCAAGGGGGAGAGAAGAACACCCTCACTATGAATATAGACAAATCAAAACTGGATGGACAAAAAAGGCTCGTCTTACTGTGAAATTAATTTGTTAATTCTAATTATCGTTTATCTTACTGACTTCATTTTATTCTATTTTCCATATTTTATGTGAGTTAATTATGTGAAATTTTACAAATCTTTTTTACATTCTATTCGCTATATTTATTATTAGCTTTATTCAATATTATATTTTTGGTACAATATAGAATTTTCAGCACAATGTATTTCAACAAATTTCCGTTTCTTATTTCTTGGTCGATAGTGATGATAAATATTCAGTGATTGCCAGTAAATCAACATTGGAATAATGTACATTCTTTTCGTTGCATATTGCTAGCAACCACGATATCTCTGATGGGGTATTTTGTAACTTGTACAACGAAATGTTGTACACTTTTCAGAAACGCACCTGAAAAAGTGATTAATAGACATATTGATGTAGTAAAACAAACAAAAATAGATAACTCGTTGAAATATCTAGATGACAGAAACAGGTAGCCCAGATGTTCAAACAGGCTGCCAAGTTATTTATGAACTCAACTGTAATGAATCAACTGTTGTTTACCTGTCCCTCTTGAAAGCAGTTCATTCTCAAGAATTTATCTCACTGAACTACATAACTAAGTTTTAAATTCATAATTTCTATTAGTGTTTATTTTGTTATGTCGTCTTCGCCTAACTTTATTTTGTTTACACCAAAATCACCTCTTTATTCATAGGTTTACATCCACTGAATTCTCTTAGCTTACGCGACCTATTTAATCAATTTCAAATGCCAATAAACTTATGCAAACTCTTCACAATCTCTAAAATTATCACAATTCGCCTTATCTGTTTTATTTTCGTCATTAATGTCAATCGTTTCACATTACATCCTACCTCAAGGTTACATTTCATTACATATATAGCCGTAAGCAGCTGACGAGAAACCATGAAATATAATGAATTCATATTATTCTGCCTCAATTGATGCTCTTGCTTTATTGATTATCATACATATATAAGTGAGTGTCCAGTTGTCAGAACCGAATCGTTAATGTACATTTTTGTTTTAAGGACTAGTGAGGTGTTTTCCATTCACATTTAAAATTTTTATTATAAGATGTTGAGGATAGTGTACAATTTCATGGCTTATATCACGAACAGACTTCGGTTAGATACACAAAAGCGTGGCTGGGAATCAAATCTTCACTAGTGACTTATTATGGTATGCGATTCCTGGAGTTCTAGTGTGCAACCATGATTAGTGGATTTCAAACATGCTGAATATGGGTCAGTTATACACCGAAGACATTTATAGATGGTCGCATGATTTCTCGAACTGATTGAAATTAGAAATATAAACTATTCGGCACCGATTCAGTGGTTGAAAGGTTGAGCATGCGTTATGAGAGCGGATAGGATAGTGGACGCGAGTATTGTAATAAAACGAAACAGCTTCCTGTTTTCATTATTTATCTAACTAAAATCAGTGGCTGATATTTTAAAAAATGAAACTGTCTGCAACCAATCCATATTCAGACGCATTATTTAATTTATATCAAATTAAAGTGGATCGCATAGAATAGGTTATACATATATATTTGCTGCTCTATTAAAATACCAACACCGACACACAAAAATGTGGAACGTTGTGTTCATTTATTTTATTGTATAACGAGTTGAAGTGTAATTAATGGTATGTAACATACAATGAAACAGACACGCTGAATATACAAATGCTGACTTGATTATATTGAATTGCCACTTAAGTATCTCATTAGTTTTATCTCGATAAATATTCTATGAAACAAAATGTGTAAATTCATAACTAAGTTTACATTTTGTTGATGTGTATCACTTTGTTTGTTAGACATTACTTAATTTCATTCAAAACTTGATATTCTTTAGTAAAATGAAACAACACTGTACAAGTCCACTTCATAAATTACGTTTTCGATTAAAATTTTGTATTTGCGAATGAATTCATAATTTTAAAATGAAAACCCCCTCTTTTTTACCATCCGTTTCAATCAGTTATATTTCGTCAGTACATTTCCATTTCAAACCAACCGTTTATAAGTTAATCTATTAACAAATAACAACTCCATGTGTTTCAGAGAAAACAGAAGATACCATTTACCTAATCTAAATGAAGATAATTGTTTGCTTAAAATAATATGACATTATTGTGTTGTAACATTTCAAATAACAATCATTATTATTATTATCATTATAACTGTACAGTTTTTATTTGATTGAGAATATTTTTACATTGTATTTGCAAAACTGAACGAAACTAGTCATTAATATTATGAGTAAAACCATAGATGGATCAAAGTCAACATTTTCATTGATTTATGAATTCATCAGTTAACTAGTCTTACTGTAGCTCACAATTATCATGCCAAATTTCTGAAATCATTGGATTTAAAATAAAAGTGGCTTTATTGAATGTCCATATCTAAATTAGAGAACTTTCATGTTACGCTTGCAATACAGTTGCATTCAAATTGCAAATTCAAAAGGTTTTCTCAAGTAGAGTAAATTTCTTTGACTATTATATGTTAAATGCTCAGATCGGAGTATTATGATTGGGTTAATAAAGAGAGTCTCTTTAAAAACTACAATTTATGACCGTAAATCCTCACATCACTCTTCTTTTATCATGTATAAAGTGAGTTGAAGAAGTATAGTGTGTGTGGATCAGACTGATAACATACATATTATACATACTTAAACTGAATTACATGTATTACGTAATTTTAGTTGCACATTATCATTTAGTTCACTATATAAGGAAAACTTAATGTAAAACATTTGGAATGGAGCAAAAATAACAAATTCAGCAGAATAACATGAGCTCATTTTGCTTTATGGTTTCTGACTAGATGTTTACAACCCAATATCACTGTATTATTCATCGAAATACTCAGCCCAGACGCTTTATATCATAATATCAAAAATGTTCTCATCCATGACTTACTTACTTACGCCTGTTATCCCTCATGGAGAAGCATAGGCCGCCACCAGCACTCTCCATCCACCTTTGTCCCAAACAATCCTTTATAGTTCTTTCAAATTGCTATTCATCCTTTCCATGTCTGAATCCAATTTCCGACGCAGTGTTCTTTGACCTTCCTCTTTTCCGTTTCCTTTCAGGATTCCAAGTTAGCGCTTACCTTGTGATGAGGTTTGATAATTTTTGTAATGTATATCCTGTCCACTTCGAACGGCTTTTCCTGATCTCCTCCTTAGCTGGAAGCTGGTTTGTCTTCCCCTACAGAAGGTTGTTGGTGATAGTATCGGGCCAATGGATGTTCAGCATCTTGCGTAGACAACTGTTTATAAATATATATACCTTCTTGATGATGGTTGTGGTAGTTCTCCGATTTTCAGCTCTGTACAATAAGACTGTCTTGATGTTCATATTTAAGATTCTGACTTTGATATTGGTTGACGGTTGTTTTGAATTCATATGTTCTTTAACCGTGGGAATGCTGTCCTTTCTTCGCCAATCCTTGCCTTTACATCCGCATCGGATCCTCCTTGTTCATCGACGATGCTTCTCAGTTACGTGAAAGATCCCGCATTTTCCAGAGCTTTACCATCAAGTGTGATCGGGTTGGTGTTCTCTGTGTTGTATTTCAGGATCTTGTTTTTTCCTTTGTGTATGTTGAGGCCTACTGATGCAGAGGTTGCTGCCACACTAGTTGTCTTCATTTTCATTCGTTCGTGTGTATGGGATAGAAAGGCAAGGTCATCTGCGAAGTACAAATCTTCTAATTGATTCCGAGCTGTCTATTGTATTCCGTACTTTCCCTTAGATGTCGAGGTCTTCATAATCCAGTCAACCAACAGAAGAAAGAGGAAGGGAGAGAGTAGGCAACCAGGAAGATTTAAAAAGCAATAATTATAGATTAATTTAAAAAGACGTTGGAATTATTAACTCTATATTTAAAATAATGTAAACATCTTGTAGGAAACTTTTTATAAAGCAAATATAAACATAAAACACAATAAAATCAATATCAAAGGTTACTCAATATTAGAAACATTACAGAGTAACTATTTAATCGAAATGAGCGAAACTCAGATTCGACTTAAGAAAGATTGAAGAAATCCATGTAGCTTATGGTGAAATGCAAGATATGGCAAATCGATTCAACCAGTGAATGATACCATAAATAACTGAGATTAAATAAGTTTTCAACTAAATATTCAGCTAGGCTGTGAATTATACAAACAGCTTGGAATAATAAAAACAAACTTTGTATAATTTTAGGTCGGTAATAGATTCTAGGCAGTCGAAAAAAGAATATAAAGAAACTACGGAATACGGGAAGTTAGATCAACTAGTTAATTAGTAAACTTAATGCATAATGATGATGAGTTTTCAAAAAGTTTTGGTAGGCTGGACTGAAACACTTTTAAGTAATATTTCGGTAATTCTAATGAATTTTCAATTTATCAAGAGGTTCCATCTAGGGGTTATGGCATGGATATGTCGTTCGTGCTAAAATGTTATTCTTAATGCTAATCGATAGGTTTAATCGGGAAAAATGAGATAATCTGACTTGATTCAATCATTTAAATTATAACAACTATGTATCAAAGAACTAATCATGTGGATATTTTTAATCAGAAATTTCACAAAAATAACAGATCAGCAAATGATTAATTCAAGAGAAGCAACTCATTGACTGTTATATTTTGTTTACGTTATTATATCTTGAAAGTCAATGGTTTTTCTTCTAGTTTAACTTGTGTAAATTTAATCATTATTTTTCAACTTGGATGTTTTTAATTCATTAATATTGTTTCTAGGCAACCAATCAAACAAGATCGAAAATGTAACAAATATATTTAACAATGTTTATCAAAGGGGATCTAGATACAAAAAAAATGTATTTTGGCAAACGACCAATAATATCGATTTATACCTGTTTCTTGAATATAATGATACATTTTCGTCCTAAAATTTGTAAGTAATCAAAACAGTTAGAGCTACTTTCATTTGTTTCTAAAAGAAATATTCAATATTGCACTATGTAGTTTGTTCTTAAAATCCATCTTTTACTCATCACAAATGAAATGTAAAGAGTGAATAGATATTTATTTTTCGAACACATGTTATATACTTGAGATCATGAGTCATTTGAAGCTAGAACACCATGGAAAACCTGGAAGCACTGGACGACCATTTCGTCCTACTGTGGGACTCCTCACCAGTTCGCATCCACGATTATCATATGCTCACTAGTGACTGGCATTAAGAGGTGTTTCCTGGAGTTCTAGTGAGAAACCTTGATCAGTGGAATACAACCGGGTCTGTTGTAAGACAGTAACTCACTGAAGACAATGGTGGATGGTGCCTCGATTTCGTGGATTACTTGAAGTTAGACATTAACACTATTGGATGGCGGCTCAGTGGTCTAGAGGTTAAACGCTCCCGCATTAAATGAAAGATCCTGAGTTCGAAACTCGTGAGGCGGGATTGTGTATGTGCACTGTTGAGGAATCCCACAATAGGATGAAAGAGCCATCCAGTGCTTCCAGGTTTTCAGTGGTGGTCTAGCTTCTATAGACTCATGATCTCAACTCTTAAAATTACTATAATATCGACAAAAATTACTTCTGACATGTTATATACCTTTAAAATATAATTAGCATTTTCTTCAATACTAATTATTTGTACTATTATCCACATTACCTGTCGTTGATACATCTAAAATGTTCTCCGAAAATTAGATACATAGTTTATAGCCACTAATCAATATTAAGTCTAGACATTTATAATTTGTCACACGAATTCAATCTAAAAAAATGTTTCTTTTCATTTAATTTAAATATTCATGGATGCATTTAATTTTTAATGGTAAACAGTAGTTAGATAAAAAAAAACGTCATTAAAGTGGAGAATTCCCAGTGGAATGTTATTTGGATACATACAGACCATCCAGTTTCTACATACAGTGTTAATTTTAATAGTAATCACATAATGATAACTGTCTGACGTTAGAATAATTGATTGTACTATTTTAATTATCCTATATTGGATTTTGGTCTCCTATTCAACGCTGGGATTTACACAATGTTGAGACTTTTAGTTCACACGTTCATTATTCTCCTTGTAAATTGTACATGAACATGAGTAAAACAACTGCATACAATATTAATATATGACCACCGCATTTGACTCATTAAAGAGCAGAAAATACATACCTTTGAACTTATATTGAATTTAAAAATATTCTAATTTCATTGACAAAGCTAAAAATCTATTGAGTCATAAAATTACAAATCGCAAAAGAAATTAAAGTTTATTGAATGTTCTTCAACTACTTGAGAAAATAGAACTTAGTAGTTCTAGTATAAAAAAACAATGATATTTGATAATATATAAAGTAGTAAGTTGTTTCATTCTATCTGATTAGTATCCATTCATCAGGTCGAATTTCTGTTGACTATGTATCAAATATATAATTCATTAACTTATGTATTCCTTTTTGTATATCCAAACTAAGTTCATTGAACTGAGAGACTCGTATCTGTTACATAAGAGTGTCATGTAAGAAAACAATTATAGGATTAAATTGATTTCTATTGTCTCTTTATAGTAAAGATGAGTAAAATAACTAAATGATTAAAAAAAAGAAAGAAGCTAGGCAACCAAAAATATCCAATAACGTTCAAACATTCTTTTTTTTTTACAGAGAATTAAACTGTAAATTCCGCCCAGAATTTAAGAGTATTTTAACAACAAATTGTATCTAGTTTTCTTTAAATATCAATTCATCTTCACAATTTTTTTTCTTTTCGGAGTTGAAGGTTTAAAAAAGTTGATTATTAAACAAAATATTTTTTTTCTTTCCTTTTCGTTGCATTTCACTTTTATCTTAATTTTAATCAAAGAGATTTCGTGAAATTTCTTTCTTCTTTTTTAGTTTTTTTTCTTCTTCTTCATTAACTTTCAATTTTCAACTAAATAAACATTGATATCTATCTGTTAATAGAAAAGTATATTACTTTGTTTTTTTTCTCTACATTCCGAAATGAATTTTTTGCGTTAAGTTGACTTGATATAATGGTAGAAAAAATAATGTAAAATGATTTTTTGTTGTTGTTGGGGGGGTTGTCAAATTTTAAATAATACTATTTTTTTGTATAGACAAAATCAATAAATTATAGAAATAGTCCCAGTTCATTGATTAGTTACCATAGTTTAAATGTTTACTCCATACGTTTTATTATTTATAAATATACTTATTTTATATTAATTGACATTTTAAAATTTTGAAAATAATTTTCATTATAGAGATTACATTTCTGTGATGCGTTTGGAAAGTGATCGCTTTGTGCAGCCTAAGTAACGTACTTCATATGAACAAGTAAATTTATAGATACACATTGATGGGATTCTAAGCAGAAGTTTATCCTTAATATATCTAAGAATGGTAGGCCGACTTGAGAAAACAATTCGTAGCTTAGCTGCATAGAACGTTTTATTCAATCCATTTATTTAAAATTACAATTACTAGTTCTATACAGATTACGTTTTTATAATTTTAGAAAAATACTGTTAACTTATAATCGAACACGAAATAATGATAATACACACTGTTTTCAAAATAATCGAACTTTTCGGTAGAAAAATTAGAAGTTGGAGTTAATTTGAAAAATGTGATGTATTTGTGCTATACATTTCAAAAAATCTGGTCACACATATACTTGTTAGAGAATTTTATATGAAAATTAATAAAGGCCAATTAAATGGAAGTTCAAGTAAAAAAAAGTAACAAAGGGGAGAGAAACATTTTATATCATATAGAAGTAATGAGAAATTTCAATAATTGGAATCATGCGTCATTTGAAGCTAGACCACCATGGAAAACCTGAAAGCACTGGACGATCGTTTCCTTCTAGTATGGGACTCCTGAGCATTGCTCATCCACGATCTCGCTTCGCGAGATTCGAATCCAAGACCTATCAGTCGCGTGCACGAGCACTTAACCCCTGAATAAGAAATTGTCGCTTTAGACTAGGCCATAGAATTATTTAAGAATAACCGTGGTAAATTCAATATCACGACAAATTGGTTTTGTGCACATAAGGGGGTTTGAATGAAAGAATAGCTAAGGCTTCAATTAACCTGAGAATTCACCCCTGGCAATTTCTATGAAACGTTTTAAAAGCTTTATTAATGTCAATTTCAATTATATGTTTCGCTATCGATGAACATGATTTTCTGCCTCCCACGTTGATCGCATCATTTGACACTAATCGGTTAATTTTTTACTTGAACTTTCATTTAATTGACCTTTATTAATTTTTTGAAATGTATAGCGCAAATACATCACATTTTTCAGATTAACTCCAACTTCTAATTGTTCTATCGAGATATATAAACGGGACTAATTGCTTTAAGTTGAATTTTTGTCTTTTTTTAACCATCATCAGTACGCTGATTTTTCCCTTCAGTTCAACTATTAGTTTATTGACAAAATATGCATCATAGCAATACATGCGTCATGCTTGCAAGTATGATGTATAGCAAAGTAGTAACTTATATTCAGTGAAAAAGACATTGGTTTTATTATCGAAATAAATCAGATTCTAAAAATGTCCAAATTATTAGGTGTTTTGAAACGAGTTCAGTATGTTAGCTGTTACGCGATTTGGTAAGACTAGAAAAGTTTTGTATGAAAGCAATCAATTCTGAAAGAATCATATATCAGTTTTAATTTAGTTATATTTCCGGTCTATGCCCTCATAGATGTTCAGCACATTATATTGCTTTGTTTATATATATCCTTATAAAGTAAATTAGTTGAGTGGGTTGACCACTTTGTTAATCGTGGACGTTCAGTGAACCCTAAGATGTCTCTCTCTCATAAAACGCACCGAGGGTTGAGAAACCTGTCTTGGGTTTTATGTGTCCATTTGGTATTCATAGAGTGAATGCACTGCACAGCATTTCATTTCGTTCAACTCAACGGCCGTGAAACGTCACCTTTAAAGATAGAGAACCTTAATCGGTAATTAGTATTTGATCGTAGATATCTTTAAACATTGTTCAGATCACCGAATAGCCACTGGTGAGTTTAGACATTAGCTAATTTGGTAAATCGGTAGATAAGTAGTGAATCTTTATCGACTGAGGTTGTTAACGCACATATTACACGTGCAGCCATTTACCTCGAAGTGCAATGCTTGGTGGTGTAGGAGCGGGCTGAAAGAGATCAGGGGAGGGGTCGACCCGTGAAGTCATTGACTGTTGGCTTCGGACCTTTTAATAAACGCAAATTACCTGGTTGGGCTCCAGCGCTTGTTCCCTTTTTTCATTCGTAGCCTGCATTAAACAGATCTTTATAAGTATAATCAAAACGCTCTTCAGCATTCAAGAAATGACTAGCGTTTGGTTGAATAATTAATTTTAACAAGATTAACAGTTACAGTCAAAAGAGATTTCAAATATACGTTATTTGTTCATCCCCCATATTTCCAAAGTAAAATGCTATAAACTCAAATTATCAATGATAACGTGAGATCAGAAATCAATTTACACGCTTATTCATCCATCAAAATGCAGCAGGTGTAAAAAACACACAAGGTCAGATTGTTTTGTAAAGATTTGTGCATTTCGAAGACTGTTTTTTTGGTCCTGCTTCACTTTTTAGTGCTTTTTAGTTTATGTGATCATACGGTTACTAAATGAGAACAAATCTTCTGATATCCCTTCATTAAAAATTGAATACTTTTCAGTTAAATGAGGATTTTATTAACAACTGTATCCCCAGTAATTGTAGCTGTCCTTATTTGTTTACCCATCAGTACTCAGAAAGCACATTGAAAAGTCAGGTTGTTACCATATGTTTACACGTGTCGAGTAACGTATTCTGATCGATAACTATCAACATGAAATATGGCAGACTCATATTAGGCATTGCTTACCTCAAATGAGATATTTAATCAATAGTTGCAAAAAAATGTGTACAGTATCTTGAGAAAATTGTCTAGATTAAATTGTACCAAATAATCAAGATATACACTCGTAATCAGATATATAAATACAATAAAGTCTATTCTAACATCTACTTCTTAATATTTTTGTCTCTCTACATCTTCGAAATCGAATATTCATGGAAAGGATCTGTTTCGACTCTAAAGACATTCTTTCACACTGAAATGTGGACATATTTTTGGTTAATAGATCAAGATGGTTAATAATTGCTGATTAATATCCGCGTTAGCTTATCAAGTTCAATATCAATTGTGTTATCATTGAACATTTTTCAGATCCTTGAGAATAAAAAGTGAGTTAAATTTATCTTCTAGCTAATTAAGACCCAACTTTGAAAAATTGGGTATTGACTGTTCCTTTTTGGATAACCATCCGGTCTATATTTTGGCAAGACATTCAAGAAATTCAGTTCAGAGTTCATTTCTAAATCAAGTTTATACTTGATTAATTTGTAGCAGCTACTGAACTAATCTCATGTTACAAAAACGTCACCCAAAGACTTCTCACTTAAGTGAAGACCTTTGACTGAAGCATTAAGTATAGTGCTATACAAATCGGTTATCGGACAGTCAGCCAGAAATGGGATGAATAGTGACGAGGTTCCTTCTTCGCTGGATTGTTTATGAAACTCATTATTAAATCTAAACTGAACTTTGCAGGTATATCAGATAAGTAATTCTTTATAAATATAAACATCTAAGTAATTATATTCAGTATGGCCACACATAAAGTACATTGTTTCCATAAGAGTAATATTTGTGAAATGAGAAGTAACATTTTATTTCCGGATACAGTGGCATCAAATAAGAAATCAAAAAAGTTTTTTTTGCAAGGCACTATGAGCTCTATGTCAACTGAAAGAGTATTATTCATTCTCTTGATGGTTTACCAGTAGCCGTTTTCTATTTATCAAATGTTACCGAATTACCTATCTATCTATCCAGTTATTTTTGTACAAAATATATTCAATTTTTTTCCTAATTGGCAGTGTATTGGCTTAAAAATTATTTTTTACATCAATACACGATGCCATTATTTATAAATTATGAAGTATCCTTGTAGTGCGTGCTACTTATTTTGATATAAGTAGTATATGACACGAGTCAGTATTGTAATGTCTGGCAGCAGAAGATGGGTAAGATCAAGAAAGGAAGATCGGGAATAGAAAGTAATTAGTATGGAGATGCAAGAGCAACGAAGTTCGAGACAATTATTGAACATTTTGCAAATTAAGTATTATAGTATGGTTTTTCTATTTTACCAAGTAGCTCTGTAATTTTGTGCTAAATATAATTCGGTTGTCTTCACCTGTGTTCTCCTTCACTACATCCTCACTTCCCGTTTATCAAAACACAATGTAGTTATTTCTTTATGAATTTCTGTCCAGAATTTGAAGTGTAGATAGGGAATAGTTGATATTCACGAGGTTAACTACAAGAATTTGCATTCTATTTTAAATAACACTCTACTGAAACGAATATATAAATACATCTATGTCTAGTTACAGTAAAAATTATGGTACTTCAAATAAAATATCTTTATTTGAATACGTTTCAACTTGTACAAAAAATAAATGAGACTTTTGTTGCCAAATTTTGTTGAAATGAATAAAAACTAATGGATATACAACTGTTCTTTATAAGGTATTCACTAAAAACGTAATCTTCAAACAAGAATGCCTTTATTTCTATTTTTACGTTAATTTGATTAAAAACTTTTTGTGAGTGAGACAAGTTATAAAAAACGTTGTGAAACAGTGATTCAACTTCTATTCAGTTATGATAAAATGTTAAATACTATGATGTCTTCACAGTTAATATACATTACTTCAATGGAATAAGTCATTTGTTCAAAAAATTTCGATCCTTCAAACGAATTAATTGTTAAATTCAGATTTCATTTCCATCATTAATATAAGGATACAAACTAACTCTAACACAAAAAATAACTAGGATTGGCATGATTCATGTGGATTATAATAATTGAATAATGAATGAACAGATGCTTTATATTGAACGACATAATAACTTGAAAGTTATTACAAGTATTGTTTTGTTTTTTATTTGGGTATGTGAACAAAACACAACTCTTTGATAAACAATTTGATTTGTAACGGGTGTAAATGTCTTCAAAACATACGAAATACGGTTTACATTTACAAATATTTTTTCCTTATAAATAAAACCATTTATTTCATTAGCGATCATAAATTACAATCATTAGGAAAACAATATGCCAGAATTCCAATTGAAAACATGTTACGCATACATAACTATTAATTGTAAAATTTATCAGGTAATTTCATTAAACGCAAAGAGAATTCAGTCAGACACGAAATACATTGTTTACGGTGTACATCATAAGACTCTAAATAAAGATAAGCTTTTTCGCCATAGAACATAACAGCCATTCTTTCTGTGTCCCCAAATGCCTTGGTACGACTGAGAGTGGGAAGAGTCCGCTCGCTCTCGAAATGCTCTCACATGGCCATTTGCATACAACTACTGCCAGGGAAGTCCTGCTCATTGTCTTCTCGAGGCATTACTGTTGTTACGAAATTAAGAGGATAAAAAACGAATGTCCGACGCTTTAACCGGGTTGATTGATATGGAGGACCTACCTACGGGAGTTGAAAAACCCTGATTCCAAACCAATGCTGTATATATGCTCCAGTATCCTGGGGGAACAAATGGCGTACGAACCAATTATTTGTCACCGGCTACTATGGGACTGCATCACTTTACGTTGCTCCACTGCCTTGTAGATTAGACATTCAGTCAAAAGCTCCGAGCGTGACCCACTAAGAAAATCACTTGCTTCGATCTGGTCACCCGAGCAGTATCACAGCCCTTACATAAATCACTTTTAACTGCTACTGCTCTCACTGTTATTGTGTCTAGTTGTACCAATGTTTATGTGTTTAAATGATAAATAATAATAATATTCTTTTGATGAATAAATAAAACACTATACTCATTCATGAAGTACACCTAATTTGTAGTTAAGATTTCTTATCAATTATTTCCGCTAACTGGTTATTGATGTCATTCATTAAGTATTATCAATATCTGAAAAGTCATAATAAATGCATTGGTATAAAACTTAATCGTCGATACTATTTGCTAATAGCCAAAACTTACTCTGTTCAACCTGATAACATTTTTCTCTAAAGAGTGGTTTAACTGAACAAAATTTTAAGAAATTTGATATCCAGTTTGAAGCAGACACATTTAGCATAGCATGCGAAAGTGATATATTGTCAGCACTTTATGTGTAAACAGGATCCTGGGTGTTCTGTTTACATTATGATAGTAAGAAGATAATACAAGTGAGTTGATTTAAATTGTATACTGGCTGAAAGTTAAATCAATCCGAATAGTGAGAACTTGATTTATAAACACAGATAATACTACTAGAAAATCGGTATCCATCATTTCCTAAAATATTTTTATCTGTAAATATTTCAGGAGATTCTCAGCCACAACGAAAATAAAAATCACAACTTCAGATCTCGAGAGGAACGCCTATTTATTACACAAATGCATTGACAAGAATAAGCATTTCATTGAAATACTCACCAATACAGAAGACATTTCAGTCGAAACACGATAGACTGTAGACCCATTTCTGTGTTCTTTTAAATAGGATATCTCCTTTTATTTAAAGAAAGAATTTTGGAGTATGTAGTCTGCTTTACAGAGTTCCATAATTTTGCTTTCTAAAATTCTTCGTAGTTCACCTGACATACTTTGGCGGTAAGGTGAAACTATTGTATCAACTAACGGTATATTTCACTTGATTGTTTGTTCATAAGTACATTTTGATAATAATAATAATATTCATAAATTGTAAAATTTGAAGATGGATATCGTTTTGTTACTCTCTTATAGATAATCTTTCAGGGTTATAGAATAGGTAGTCCAACCTAATTCTAGTTAGATTGAGTCAATGCATGTGATACGACTGGTTTATCGACGAAATTACTATTTTAATAATAAATAAAACAGGTTAGACAAAAGCATCCATGACATATGTTATTTACTCATACATATCGTAGCATTTCAGTGTGTTAGCAATACCTTTGCATCGAAAATCCTTCAATGTTATTTATGTGAATTCAAAAGTAATTGTCTTGTTAGGCAATACTCGTAAATATTTTGATTTTAAGTAAAGCTCAGACTAGTTAACTTTCAGTCATGAAAAAATTCTTGTTATAGGCTCACTTGCAAAATATATTTTTATTCCACAACTGTAATTACTCTTAATACTGACTAATTTTCAAGTAATGAAATGACAACAATGTACTATCATTAAATTTGATCAGTAAGCGTGAGTGAATCTTTTAAACAGAGTGCACAAGTTCAATGTACTAAAGCACAATTTCATTTCCACCGCATATGTACCCTAATCGCATTTATATAAATCAAACTAATAGAATTAAATAAGTCAATGAATTAGTGATTAGTGATGGAAGAATTTTGTATTATCGTAGGGTAGTTGTAATTTTCGGATAAATTTTTACTTCAGCAAGCTGATATATTAATCAAACTTGTCTTTTGATAATAATGATTATTAGTTTATTTATGATGACCACTTTTCCCGATTTTAAATATTAACTTCTGCAATCTGGTGTGTCAATTAAATAGGACTGAATATTATTAACAACCCGAAACAGTGAATAAGTGTAGTTACTATTATCCAACACGTTGTTAGAAATATACAACTGGTATTTACTAATAAGCCACTATGTAATGTTTTATAGAAGCAAATTTTTCAGTCCTATATAGGAATATCAACGGTTATGTTGATTTAATCAGATCAACATATTGAGCGAATTTTGTTGATAATGATGTTTCAGAAAAATTCTATATTATGAAGCGCTTTATACTGAAAATCAAAGAGTTATTATTGAAGTTTCTAACTGAATTTAATTTTGATATTTTCGTAAATCTAAACACATAATGATTAGTTGAAATCATGAGTCAATTGAAGCTAGACCACTATGGAAAACCTGGAAGCACTGGACGGCCGTTTCGTCTAATTGCGGGACTCCTCAGCAGTGCGCATCCACGACCTCGCCCCCGCAACACTCGAACACAGGACCTACTGGTTTCGCGCGCGAGCACCTAGCCACTAGACCACTGATCCAACGGTGTTAATGTCTAACTTCAACTAATCCATGAAATTGCGTCACTGTACACCATTGTCTGTAGTGGGCTGATATCTCACAACAGACCTGGTTGAACTCCACTGGCCACAGCTTCTTATTAGAACTCCAGCAAATTCATCTTGAAGTCAGTCACTAGTGAGCAGATGATTTTTATCAGAAGGGGTTTGGCGGAAAATTTAGAAATTTCAATAGTTGAAATCCCGAGTCAGTTGAAGCTAGATCACCATGGAAAACCTGGAAGCACTGGAAATTAACACCGTTGGATGCCGACTCAGTGGTCTAAAGGTTAAGCACTCGCGTGCGACACTGATAGATCCTGGACTCGAATCTTGTGGGGAGCGGGATCGTGGATGTGCACTGATCAGGAGTCCCATAGTAGAACGAAACAGCCGTCCAGTGCTTCCAGGTTTTCCATGGTGGTCTAGCTTCAATTAACTCATGGTCGCAACTATTGAAATTTCCAAAATCTCCACAAAACCACTTCTGAACATGGTGATTACTTCAAGAATTTGTCACATTACGTAACTGATTTTTTCTCCATGAATCGAATAAAACTATTATCCTTAAAACATTATTTAATAACCATATTGTGTTTTTACTAATTAGGAATAAATCAGTTGAAAAATTTTCTTGGGCATATCCGGTAAAAAAACCAATGCAGTGATCGTTCTTTTCTACTTAATAATGATAAGTAACTAGAATCTTTCAAAGTTTGTGATGGAACCAATTGCTTAATTTGATACGATAACACTGAGAAAAAAATTAGTCGATACCAGATACTTAAGTACAGTTGTAGAAGAATCTTTTGTCCTTGTTTTACTCATTTTTAAGTTACCTGTTTATCTGTATGTTGATTGATACCTTATATTTGACAAATCCTTTATTACTGAAAATTCAGGGAAATACGTTACCACTAGTTCTAGAGAAAATCCCCCTGTCATTTTTTTGTTATAAATTGACTAGTATATAAAAATAATGTTTAAAAATAAAACTGAATTAAAGTGGTCGAAAGCATTTCACTGTTCACTGGTCTTAACTATTACAGTCCATGAGAAAATTTGGATCTTGACTGAATCTATATCACTGAGTAATTATACAGTTAAGCGATTGATATGAATTGAAAATCTGCTCTGACTGATCTAGATGATGGAAATATCCGAATAAATAACTGCTTGTATCTCATCTTAATGCGTTGTCGACAACGGGAAAATATATCAAAAATAAATAAACGAACATTTTTTCACAGTATAATGATGAAAACGTAAACAACTCACAACAGATGGATTAGTCATGGTAACATAAACTACGAAAAAAAAATCAAAATTTAAGTGTTTAGAACTTGTTTGACACTGTATTTGTAACATTTTTAACAATATTCATGGAAGAGACAGTGGCTAGCAGTGGAATTCAGGACGCGCGTTTCGTCCTATTTGGGACTCGTCAGCTAGATGTACCTGCATCCCAGAATTGATGTTCACTCCGGAACTCAAACCCAGTAACAATGGGAAAATACAAGTAAACTTCACCCCATTGCAAAAGCAGGTGTTTATCGGGATTCGGTAGCTAAGTGGATAACGCGATGGCGCTTGAAGCGAATGGTACTGGGTTTGAGACCCGGAGTGAACATTAACTTTGGGATGCAGGCACATCCAGCTGACGAGTCCCAAACAGGACGAAAAGCGCTTCCTGCATTTCGCTGCTAGCCACTATCCATCTTTGCCTAGAAAGCTTGTGATTTAAGGCTATATCGAGGCTATCCGCACAGGATGCACATATACCAACATGAGACTGATCAATTGCAGTCCTAAGCAACAATGGAACAACACCAAGTGAACTTAACATTCATTGTACTTTTGTTTTAATTTATGTTCGGCTCCATTTTCAGATACTGGTTTCGAATTTGTAGGAGTGAAATCAAAATATCTGCACAAAAAATGTAATTATTTGTTCGTTAGAAAATTGTAATTTATTTATAGTTATTATTAATAACTGATATAAGTATAGGGTTTATGGAGCTAATTAACGTTGTGTAAATCAAAATCGATTTCAATCACTATCTACTGAGTTGACATTAATTTTAGTCCTAGATCATATATAATTAAAGTTGATATAACTTTTCAATATTGGATAGACACTTTTGTGAACAAGAAAAACCTAGTTTTGTGCATTACAAAATGTTGGTTACACTTTTCCACATAGGGAACTTTATTTTTGGCCTAAGGGTTTTATGTATTTTTTTTTAATACTTAGACTATGTATCTTTCTGTAAAACAAGTAAGACATTTAATTCAATCAGCTTTGAATGATCATTGAGTTAATTAAGGAAGTTTCATCAAGATTGTTGCAATTATATTTATTGAAATCATATGGGAATTAGGCAAACAATCATTTCAATCATAACTAAACAAGCTTTCAGCGATTTCGCAGACAATCAACTAAGAACTATACGATCTAATATTTTTTTAGGTCAGATTACTAAAAATATTATTGACTATTGAGATATACTCTAATAAACAAGTTATATTCTGTACTCTTTTCTCCGTACATATTTAATAATAAAAATGATTTACCAGTTATACAAAGTCAATTAATTTAATCAATATGTCTATGTTTTTTTTTGAACACATGGTAACGGATAAATACCCATAAAAAACATTTGTCATATTAGCGGGAAATGAGAACAAAAAATCTTTTGGGACCATAAAATACGTTATTTTAGATATATGCAATCACATGTATCTGACTGATCTTTATTTGATATTCAAGATATCACTAGTTTCAAAATTTAATATCTTCACTGAATATTCTAGGGAAATTTTTTATGTTCTGAGAATTCTTCTTAGTTAACTTAGAGTTGGGATGGAAACGACATTTAGTTTTTTTCTATTCTCAATACGCAAATTCATGCAGATCGAATAAAACAATGACTTGAAATCAGCTTTGATTATCAATAGAATAAAAATGCGTTTAATATCTGGTTTATGAATATCTGACCGCCACAATATTCAGTACTATACTTCTTTATAGATAGCTGACAGTACCAATTTTCTAAAAGATGACTATATATGATAATAGGCTGTTCTTTCAACTTTTGATTAACGAACACGAATTGGTATTATATTCTAGGTTGGTCGCCTTTTGTTTTCACTAAAGCTTATTCTATCACGTACAGCATTGTGTTTCGAGATCTTAGCCATCTAAGTTAATAAGAAGATGAAAAAGTTGATCCATTTATTATATATTTTAAAAATTCAAATCTATGTGTTCCCGGAAACAATACACAAATCGATATGGCATTTCCTATAAATAATCTTCATCATTTGTTTAATGTGTTTTTCAATATGATCACAAAGAAAGAAATTGCATCAAGAAGTAAATACGAAGAGATGATTTTCGCTTGACAACATTTACTACCCAAATAACAAGAATCTCACTAATCAATCTTCTTTTATATTTTGTTCTGTGCAAAATTAGTTTCAAGAGTTTTGTTTTGCTATATACTATGAATGAAATCAAATTAATAATACATAAATACGTTTTATTTCCCAAAGGTAATAAAATCGCAAAATGGAAAGGAAAATATGCCTAATCTCTGTGTCGATAGTGATGAACTAGAAGAATATAATTTATGGACTATATTTTTCAATAATTATGTTTAAGGATTTATAATGTGGATACACATAAAATATACAATAACACAATCATTTATGTGTATGAATTCAAACAATATCAATGATTAGGCTATCCTTGATTAGCTAGGTAGTTGGAAGTACTCGACAGGAGACACTGAGCCGACTTTCTATGCAACTTACCTATCTTCAAAAAGGTGTACCTGCAATCTATAGTAAACTGGTGCTTCCTACCTGGTCATATAGCTTCATGTTCTGAAATATTCAGGCGGCTATTGATCTCTTGTTGAACTGAAATATTTACGACTGATTGATTATTGACAAGGGATAATTGTTATACTGGTGGTGAAAAGTGTCGAATAGTACAAATTCCTAGTTCAATGTTTCCTATAGACTATTTGAAACTACATAACAACTCAACATAGTGTACCAGCTGTGCTCAAAACACAACTTGTTTGATAAAATTTGATTAGTGCTAGAAAAGATATTACATGCATGACATTCGTCAATAATCAGTGAATAATCAGTTATTTACTTGATCCAGTTGGTATTTGAAGCAACACTGTTTGATCAAAGATGTACTCAACTTTAAAGTTAGTGTTTAAAAGATAGTATAAATGTAAACATATAGATATTGTATGTGATCTATGAATTAAAATTCTAATAAACCCTATAAGTGTTTTAGATCTATGGAGACTACGTTTAAAACATAGATATCGTTAATGTTTAAACAGTAAGCATTACTGTCTCATCAGTAAAGGGTTGCGCAGATTGTTGAGCTTAGATTAGTATCATGAATGGTTCAATGTTAGACCACCACTGAAAGACTGGTAACACTGGACGGCTGTTTCGTCCTAATATGGGACTATTCATCAGGGCGCATCCATGATCAAGATGGATTCCCTGGAATTCTACTGAGAAACCGTGACCAGTGTAGTTCATCCATGTCTGCTGTGAGGCAGTTACTCACTGAAGACAATGGAGGGCGGTCACGTAATATTGTGGATTGGTTGAAGTTAGACATTAACACCGTTGGAAATCGGCTCAGTAGTCTAGAGGTTAAACGTTCACGAGCGAGACTGAAGGCCATGGTTTGGAATCCCGCGTGTGACATCGTGGATGAGCACCATGGAGGAGTCCTACCAAAAATCTTCTTTATGAATTTACTAAAATTTTTGTTGTTACCAAGAGTTTGATATCAAGAAACCTAGATATCGAGTATTGTAGGAAAGGGTTTTAAAACCTTGTGTGAGAGTTGTATAATGTTACGTCAAGTTTCTATATCTTAAGAGAATTGACAAACTTATAAATGAACCCAATACTCTTATAAACAGAGATATTTTACATTCTATTTAACAGTCTTAGATAATCAGTCTAGTGTTTTCTTTCTATTATGAATTATTTTTGATTTTACGTGTGTTTCTTGACTAACTAATGTTTTCGTACTCACTTATTAAATTATCAATAGTGCCCCCCCCCAGCAATTTGTAATTTTAAAATTACTACTTTGTTTCATGTTAACCGAGCATTTCAGAGATTAGATCACTTAGTTTCCGATTATATATATTTATTTAATGATAAGTTTTATAACTCCCACCTCCATATTGAAACAGTTCAGTAAAAGCGAATAGTGTAAATTATTTAATTTCATAATAACTAGTAATGATATTTTTGCAAATGATTTGTAGTTAGTTAATTTGAAGTATGTGATCGTTTGATTAATATTAATTTTGATAGTGAATCGACTTTTGCTTTAATAGTAATACAGTCAGTTTTTTTTAACATTACAATAAACTCAGTTAAAACTAAATATTTAACATAATTGTTAACGTCACTTGGTATTGCTTGGCTTGTATTTTCCCATTGAGGTTTAAGACTGCAATTGATCAGTCTATAATTGGCATATGTGCATACTGTACGTATGCCTTGATATTGCCTTAATTCACAAGCTTTTTGTAAGCAATGTAGAATAGTGGCAAGCAGCGGAATCCAGGACGCCAAACAATACCAAGTGAATTTAAATTCACCCCATTGCATAAGCAAGTGGCGTTGAAGCGAATGGTATTGGGTTCGAGTTCCGGAGTGAACTCCAACTCTGAGATGCAGGTACGTCCAGCTGACGAGTCCCACATAGGACGAAACGCGCATCTTGGATCCAACTGCTAGCCACTATCCATCATAATTGTTAACGGTTTATAACCGTTGGGAGGCATTTGAAGATATCGTGCTTATATAATGGATGTACATGGATTTGTATTTTTCAGGTTCCAATCTTAAAATTTTAAGCTAAACTATGAATTTTTGTTATTCACCCTTATCAATTAAAATTAGACTGAAAAAAACATGATTATTCTTAAAATCTTTTTTAATAGTATGATAAAATAAGAAATGTATGTTATAAATTATATTCAGTATGATCAGCGTAGAGACACATTATGTCTCATAATGAAAAGTTTTTTTGAATAAATTCAAACAGGAAATTATCTAATGTTTAAAAGCTGTGATAACTTATCCATCATCGAATAGAGAACATAATTAGGAGAAGTTAAGTAGACATATTCGGCAAAAAATTATCCATAACTAAATGCTTGGTAACAGCTTTAAAGATATTTGTTTTCCAATTGTGATAAAGTTACTTTGTAAAGGATAAATTTTACGAAAAAAATGCTTTCATTACTTTTAGATCAGATCAAATTTAAATCTACTTATTAACTGTTTACCTTTAGTTCTCTATAGTTAACAAAGAATGTGCTAGATGCTTATCTTAGATAAATAAAAACACCACAGGAGTTTAACCCAACCATTATGAAACTAATTTGACATTTTCATTTCTTACCTAACGGTTTTGTTGAAATTCACATTGCTGAATTTTAGAACCATACAATAAATATCTTTTTTCTACATGGAATCTACGTTAACATCTACAACATTAGGAATATGATAAAATCTATAAAACACTACTTTCCTCTATATATTCATCAGAGATGGATGAAAAAAATATCCAACGTATGATAGTGTTGCATTTCTTTCAGTATAATTCATCATTATTCCGGTTAACTTACCGAATCAAATAATTATTTGCAATCAATTTAAGAAAAAATACATTATGTTCCTATAATATTATAATTTGACATTTTTCCTGTGTTCAACATTTACGTTCACTGAATAGTTTCATAAAATGTGTTATTTTTGTACTGTTGGTCAATTTGTGATCCGCATTTTTAACTCCATTGGTCACGGCTTCTCATTAGAATTTTAGAATGACCTCTTAAACTTAGTCATTAATGAGAACTTGATAATTATCAGTATGGAAATTAACAAATGCTGTTGGGTGTTACCGAGATCGCAAAATGATATGAGTTAGATTCACACTGAAAACTAGGAGGCATTGAGTAAATGTTTCGCCTTAGTATACGACTCCTTAACGATCCCCAATGCTCAATTTAACCCTTTTCGTGATATTTTGATAGTTTTTAACCTCACAATCTGTACCCAAGATTTTTATTTATACTTAAGGAAATAATGTTGGGAACGAACGAATATATTATTCAAGTACTTTCTTCACTGGATAATAACAGTCTGTTAATGTAATTATCCGAAATATATTCCAATTTTTCAAGAAAGTTTAAACATTTTTGTAGATCTAACAAAATGACTGGTGCCCATTAGAGCCCTCAAATGCCCTGATACGGCCAAGGCTTTGGAGAGTCAGCTCTCTCTCCTGAAATGCTCTCACATGGCCATGTGCATACAACTACTGCCAGGGAAGTCTTACTCATTGCCTTCTCGCGGCATTACTGTTGTTACGAAATTAAGAGGATAAAAAACGAATGTCCGACGCTTTAACCGGGTTGATTGATATGGAGGACCCAACTATGGGAGTTGGAAAACCCTGATTTCAAATCAATACTGAAAATATACTCCGGTATCCTGGGGGAACAAATGGCGCATGAACCAATTATTTGTCACTGGCTACCACGAGACTGCATCTCCTTAGATCGCTCCACTGTCTTGTCGACCAGACCCTCAGTCGAATGCTCCGAGCGTGACCTACTAAGAAAATCACTTGCTTCGATCTGGTCACCAAAGCATTATCACAGCCCACACACAAATCAAGTGACTTGTGTGGTGCATATGTATTCGGCACCCTTTTGTACCAATATTTATGTGTTGAAATAAGAAATTAATTTTCAAACGACTTTCAATTAGCATAATGTAATATAATCTTCATAACATGATTCTTTTATTTCATTGTAAATTTCTAATTATCCAATTTAATACAAATTAGGTACATTAATATTAAATTAACTATTAAGAAATAATGACTCATATGAAACGAGAATAATAAGTTTTATTCTTAATGTTCTATTTTTAAAAAAAAGTTTTACAGATGTATATTCTGATCATTTTGTTTTGAAGATAATATCTATGTGCTTATCCCCTTGAGTAATAGTCAACTATACTCTCAGGTGAATTCTTGTATTTTAATGCAAATTGATAATCATGATAAACAAATTGATTATTGCCTGGGAGTATTTATTAATTCTTTTTGTATTGCCGCAATAAAAAAATAATATTTAGATAATATCTCTAACTTAACCAAAATAATTTTCAAATTATACTGTTTATTTTATCAATGTTATGAAAATGTAGTTTAACTATAGTGTTCAGTACAAACTGATATCGTTTTTGAAAGAACTAAACAAACAGAAATCATTCTTGAGTTAATTCATCAAGGAAAACTGTGAAAACAAAATATTCATATTTCTACACGTAAGCAATACCGAAGTAAATCGTAAAACTATACTTCGCAGTGATCAAATATAAGATGGATTTCTTGAAGTCCTAATGAAGAGTTTATAAATTAGACATGATTGGTTTGGATAGTATCAATCGCTGATCACATCGGATAAAGAGTGTACTGTATAGAAAATTTACTGAGTGAGAAAGTACGGGCCATTGTATTCTGGTTCCGCAACTGAAATATACCAAGCTTGTCTCAAAACTAACATCACTTCCTATTCATTTCAGTTAGCTGATGTGAATCTATTCGAAATTCTAAACCAAGGCAAATCAGATATTTCATGCAATTGGTTCCCTTTATGAATTTAAATAGAGCAAGAACAAACATTGATGCAGAATAGTATGAATTCATATTATTTCGAGGTTTCTCGTCAGCTGCTTACAAACCAAAATTGTGATAAAATTTTTACATGGAGATAGTTTGAAACAATTGACATAAATGAGTGTAAATAACGTGATTACAATAGTAACTATGTATATGTGTTAGAAACAGGTCAGAGGTCAAAAGAGGGGGGTTAATCCAGGGTGGGTGGTGCAATAATTTAGTGAAGTTCATAAATTGTGTGATAATTGTAGAGATTAATGGAATTAAATAATGATAAGGTAGATTACGTAATAATAATTAAACAGGGTTTGGAAAGTTAAGATGATTTAAGAGGATCAGGTGGTGGAAATGTGTGAATAAACTTTATTTTAAGAATTAGGTAATAGGGGGGGAGTATAAAATATCTTAGGATAAGTAAATGAATAAAATAACCAAAACACAAAACAAACAGAAACAAAAAGATTACCAGGGTAGTGATAAGTTTATTAAAGTCTCTTTTTGGATGCATAAGTCCGGTTTGAGTTTCTTAATTGCAATGGCTTCAGCAAAGCGGAGAGTGGTAGTGGTTCTTTGTCTATTGATAATTTTAAACGCGCGCATAATATCGACGGTATGCCCGGTGTCAAGTAGATGCCGAGCTATTGCACTGTTAAAAGCTTTAGTCCCTCGCAGCGTCAAGTTCTTCGGGATATGCTCAGAAATGCGAACCTGTACTCTTCTCTCAGTTCTTCCAATGTATGCAAGTCAGATATCTATAACACTTTAGTTTTAAAGAATCACCAGTTTCTACTGAATAGAGAAAATATTTATTCATAATATAGAAAGTTTTCACATGTAAAGTGTTAATTGAGATTATAATATCAAAAAGATTGGAGGTATTGCTGCGAAAAATAGCCAAGTGTCAAGCAAATTTTCTAAATTATTTTTTTAATGTACGTCAATGAATTTCACCATATACGAAGGATTTACTGGATTTAATGTAATTAACATTAATCAAATCACTTGTATTTCGTCGGTAGATTTCTATTCAAATACTCATAATTTACATTATATCAGTAGTATGCTATAACATTTTATTGATATCAAATCAATGTACTGATAACAAGAAGAAAACTTAAATGGTCTGTTAAATCTATCTTTCACAATGTAATCTCTATACCAATGACCATCGAACGAATTAAAACTAAGGTAACGCAAAATATGTACTCGATTAAAATGTTATCGAAATTGTATGCATATAATTCAGCTATTATTTTACCAACAATACAACATATTTATTCAGTAAATTTATTAAAACAACACAAAATGACATTGGCAAACTCTTTTATTCTACAAAATTTTAATGAACATGTTTCGCACTTAGAATGTTTGACGTCATAATGGTTTGGCAAAATGCTACACTAGTAATTAGCATTACTTACAATTCACAATAATCTGTATTGAGTTTACGAAAGATTCCGCAAATTACTTTGCTTTTTATATTCAAATTAGATTTACAATTTGAGATAAAGAATTAATCATTGAATTTATACAAACTTAGTGATAATTATGTCCAATTCTCAGGTATATTCACTTACAAAGTTAATTAGAATATAATTTGCTGAATAATACATTTTGACATGTGCCTTATAATTCTTCTTATGTATTGAAAGTATTTCTCACTAATGTTTCAGAATATTGTTTATATGTTATTGATTAATTAATTACTTATCATCAAGTTATCTTAAGGTAAATTATATATTCATCAAATACTTGTTGTATATCTTATCTTCTTATGCCAACAAATATATTACATATTATTCATCATTCCCTAGTCATAAATCATATCAAACTGATATTCTTTGTTTATGATCTATTTTGCTACTAAGTAAGACATGTTAGTATAGTGGATATTTAAATCTCTTTGTATATATGTCATTTAAAAACAAATATTAAGGTAAGATAAGTCATTGTAAGAAAAGATTTTTATGTGGGTATATATAGCTGATGAGCCTCAAACTGGACGAAATCCACCTCCTAGACTCCACCACTAGCTATAACCCATCTTGTTTATATAAAGCTTTAAATAAAGTACATTTCAATGAATTAACTTAATCAAAATTTCTATCCAAAAGTACTTATTGTTTATTATTCAGAAGACCACCATTGAAAATCTGGAAACACTGAACGGCCGTTTCATCCTATTATGAGACTCCTTGGCAGTGCACATTTATGATCCCACTCGAGGGATCAATCGTGGTCTAGCATCAATCCGTTAATGGTCTCAATCAAAAACTTAATAATCTCTGCAACCATATGCTGATAATTATTCAGAAGATTTTGACTGTGGTAAATATACCAAATTAATGTTCATATATGATGAGATTACTGATCGAAACTGTATTGAAATGTATAACAAAATGAATGTATACAAAATAAGTACCTATGAAAATTTTAAATTATTCACGATAAATCAAAACTTCTTGGAGGTTAAGCTATCGAAATATTCGTAACAAACTTATGAATCAGCTTCACTTATTCATAATAATATTTTTCTACCGTTAACTTTAAACGCTTGTGCACCATGTACTCAGTCACTGAGTCCCATTACTCACTCACTTATGCAATTGGTATGAATATTAAGATTCCGTCCATTCTATACAAACTTGTGTTACAGTGTGTTCTATCGACGCGATTCACAAAAGATACGCATATGCGAACTACGACTGATCGAAGTGTAGTTAAAATATCAACAACGGGATATTTCTAACCAATAAAAATTAAATCAATCGACCAAGAGCTAATGAAAGTTGACAACTAAGTTTCTAATTAGGGTAAACTAAAGAAAATGCCATGATGAAACAAATAAAATGAGTTAACTGATAGACATATTAATGAAATTAAAAAGAGATGAGACAAGATATTTATATCAAAGACAATTAGAAAGTTACTCATAAACAATGTTATAAAGTAGCTCGTTTAAATCTAAGTACAGGCAAGCTTGATAAAAAAACAATTTTGATCAAAGTGTTGTTTCCTCATTTGATAATTCGCGCTATACAAGCAGATACACTTCTAAATATCTTGGTTCACCAACAACTAGAGAATTTTTAAAATTGTAAATTATTAATCAGTGATAGATATTTTGTGGCATTTCAATATCTGAATCCATTAAACATCAGTATTCTTAAAGATTACTGATTCACATACAATGAGAAGTATATTAAAATTAGTTGACTAGAAGGTTGTAAGTACTACTGACAGTTTTTATGGAGTATATAACCTAACATCACTATATTATTCTTGTTCAAGAATTTGATTTATTACACTCAGTTTACGTTGATACTAATCAATTCCTGATTCACGTGTTAAAAGTTGAATAAAATCAAAATAGATTGTTTTAAAATCAAACTAGCAGAAATTCTTGATTGGGATTATTGTTTTCATGAATACAACACTTTCGCAACATGATAGATTAAAAATAGGAATTTGCTCTTCCTTTCAAGGTGAGGAGTGTCATACTAGGACGTAATGGCCGTTCAGTGCTTTCACGTTTTGCACGGTGAACTAGCTTTAATTGATTCATGAATTCAACCCTTAAATTTTCAGGATGTAATTGGATTAATTTTAGTATGGGGATCCAAATACATATTACTGATCATGCTCTACAGGTGTACAATGTTAAAGTGAATATTTTCGATTAATACCAAAGTAAAATATACCTGGTTATTATTAGGAAGCTTATATGTGTGCATTTTATAAAGGCCGTTCTTCCACTCATCTGTATTCTAACCTGTTTGTCTTAGCTATGTTTCAATCCGATTAGTTACCATTGTAGGTCAATAAAACCTATTAACTTGAGAGAATATTGATTATCATTGAGTCTGCTGACTTTGATACATTTCATTATTTTGGAATTCAAATAAACCTTGGTCAGTTATTTTAAAGTAAATCTCACCTTTAAGAAAATGTATACGACTGAATCGAACCCATTAGTCTACTATAAGACGTGAGAAATTTAGATGACAATTAGCTATGAATAAATTTTATAATATAAACTAACGAAACTTCAGTTTTGTTTGGAATTAAACCTAAAACCTTGTCCTTCTCTTCTTTAGATCACAACACCATAGAGATATTTACCTATTGTTCTACTGGTTATGAAAATTCTAGTGATATGTTTTCTTATTTTTCAACAATATCTACCATTGAAAGTATAGTATTCACACTGTGCTTTCCAATCGATAATAACCTGCCATTTATCGATATAATTGAGATCATGTGCCGATTGAAGCTAGACCACCATCGAAAACCTAGAAGCACTGGATGGCGGTTTCGTTCAATTATGGGACTCCTGAGCAGTGCACATCCACGATTCAGCCCCCCGCGTGATTCGAACACACAACCTATCAGTCCCGCACGCGAGTGCTTAACCATTGGACCACTGAACAGGCATCCAACGGTGTTAATGCTTAACTTCAACTAATCCAGAAAATTGCGCCACCGTACACCATTGCCTTCAGTGAGTTATTATCTCACAACAGACCCGGTTGAATTCCACTTGTCACTGCTTCTCACTAGAACTCCAGGATATATCTCTTGAAGCCAGTCACTATTGAGCATATGTTGATTAATATCAGAAGGAGCTTTTTGTGGATGTTATAGTAATTTCAATGGTTGAGATCATGAGTCAATTGAAGCTAGATCACCAACTATTGAAGTTACTATAATATCCACAAAAATCCCTTTATGATATTTATCGATTTGTTTAATACAAAATACAATGTATCCTAAGGAATTAAAAGACAAATTAAGTTATTCAATCTTGAAGTTTGTTAGATAAGCTAACTTGAAGACATAAAGTTTTCAAAAATACCCAGTCATTGATGAGATTTATAAAAATTATATAATTGGATTGAGCATATGACTTTAATAATGCGATTTGTTAGATAAATTAATTCGGTATTTGATCTTCGATGTTTCAGTATTGGTTGTTCATCATAAATTTTCCGAATTCATCTCATATAAAGAATTAATTGCAATAAATTTCGTGTGATAACGAGGTCATTCTAATTTGTCTTAAAATAATTGTTTATTGAAAATGATTAACTATCTCATTTATGGATCGTATAGTGTCGGTTACTATGTAAAGCCAACACAGCTTATTTCGGCTTCTGGATAAGTCAATTTATTCATTCATCTTATAACACATTTTGATCTTGTTAATTATTCGTTCATCAACCTTGACCATTTTTAGGTAAGCGTATGTGTGTACACTTATTCCATTTTTGGTCTGACTGTAAATATTGATTAACGCTTGATTAAATCGAGTTAGCTCACATGTCTTCTCCAATCTGCTTCCCTCTTCCCTCTTTGTTTCATCTTCTTAATTGCCTGATCAAATCAATAATAAGTGCACGAAATATATACATATTTGAAATCCATTCTCGTATTTGGCTTATTTAGTTTCATTATTCACCAACATGGATTAAGTCGATAATGATATATACGAGGATTGGCGACATGTATATCTTAATAGCAATCAAAAACGATCAAATTAGAGTCATATATAGGGTCCATCAAAATCGACATCAAAATCATATATTAAATCAATCGTAAAATGAAACAGAATATCAATCCGATTACGTTTACAAGTTACGACTAATATATGTATGTAATAACATTTAATCCATTATGCCTTATCAATCATTTTAACTATAATAATGGTTGTTACATTAATGACAAAAGTATAAAACTAAAAATGAGTTTTACTGTGAATAAATTTTCAAAAGAATAATTATAACCCAATTTCATGTTTGTTTGTCTGTTTGTTTGTTTGTTTTTGTTGTTGCTGTCGTTGTTATCAAATCAATACAAATATTCATAGCATGTTAAACCATATTTAAACTATTACAGTTTTGTAGTATTTCTATGATTTTATTCATCAGGGAACAGGGCAGATTCTTTTATTTTTCTCAAACAAATCAACAACAACAAAAGAAAACACTTTTGCATGCAAACTTTAATTAAAAAGATGGATATAGCTTTAGGCATTCTTTATAATTGATATTCATATAAATAAATTGATATTAGCTACAAAAATTATCAATATTGTTTATTGAATGAATGTAAGATTATATTGTCGGCCTGAATTCTATTTAGAAGTATCGCTTAAAACACTAGTAAATGGAAAGAAGAAATAGGATATTGCGCAAAATATTTTTCTTTTAATTTGTAAAATTTATACGATGTTTTAAACTGTCATATGTCTATCAATTACTTTCCTTAATAGTCAACAGTTTCCCGGTAAATAAAACACTATTTTTGACAACTTAAGTTCAGTGCGGTAGTTCTAAATTGCTTAATTATGTAGTGTGGATTACTATGTTAAGCCAACATAGATTATTCTAGCTTTTAGACAGGCTAATTTATTCACTCTTCTTGAGTCATATTTTGACCTTGTTGATTATTCGCTTATCAACCTTGACTAATTTTAGGTAAGCATATGTATGTGCACTTCTTACCCCATTCATTATATGTCTGTAACTTATTTTTGGTCTGACTATAAATATCGATTAGCGTTTGATCAAATTGAGTTGGCTTACATGCCTTCACCACCGCACGTTACTTTGCTTTACACTGTTCTCTTCACTTCCTTTCTCTGATCGATTGTCTGTTCACTTTAACGATTGTATGAAATATATTCATTCAAACTTCATTCTCCTATTTGACTCATTGAATTCCTTTATTCACTAACGCTAGTTTAATTGATAGTAATATGTGAGGATTGGCAGCGTGTATAAGTTGACAGCAATCATTCGATAACAATATGAAGCCACCAAATTAAAGATACACTAAGGGCCACTAAAACCACACAATGGATTTTTTTAAAGTATCATTTGAAAAGTTTAATACTGAGACAAGTTTTCTAGATTCAGAGTTGAGTAAATTCAGCACTTTAAAACCAAATACCGGTTCGAAATCTGTCTAATCCATGAGGATACACTTTTTTAGTCTACAATACGTCATACTTAAATAATGGATCTAAGAAAAACTTACGATCTGAGAGTAAATTAAGACAATAATTTATCGGACAGGGGTTTTGCGGAGATTGTAGCAGTTTAATGGTTGAAATCATGAGTTAATCAAAGCTAGACCGTTATGGAAAACCTGGAAGCATTGGAAGATCGTTTCGTCCTAGTATGGCACATAGTAGTAGTAGACATCCACAATTCCACTGGCGGGATTCGAAATCACAACATTTGGTCCCGCATGCGAATGCTTAACATCCACACCACTCAGCCGACATCCACAGGTGTTAATGTCTAACTCCAACCAATCTGCGAAATTGTGCCACCGTCCACGATTGACTTCAGTGAGTCACTGCTTCATAACAGACTAGGTTTGACTCCATTGTTCACATCTACCCACTAGACCTCCAGGAAACATATCTTGAAACAAGTCACTAGTGAGCACATGATAGTTATTATCACAAAGAGGTTCGTGAAGATTATAGTAATTTCATAAGTCAATTAAAGCTAGACCATCATGGAAAATCTAGAAGCACTGGACGGCCATTCCGTTAAAGTGATCAATAAGTAATCCCTTCTATATTTCAGATTACATGAAGCAGACAAGTTCAGAAGATATGATGATTTTATTTTCAGTTCCCTACATTACAATATTGATAACTTATAAATAGTCATATGATTAATCCAGTTTGTCAATGAATAAAAATAAAACTATCGTTTTAAAATTTTGATCATTTTCAATGGCTAGCAAGAAATGCATAACATAATTATTCTATTTAATTTATATTTTATAAATATTTTATTATTAGTAAATGGAAAAACTAATTGAGTAAGTCTACCGTAAAATATCATTTACAAATGATAATATTTTGGTGACAATGAAATAGTCATTTAATTGATAAACTACAGAAAAAGCCTGTACATTAATAAGGACGTGTCACATTGTGATTTAATAATGAATGTTGTAGTCTAAATATCAACTACCTATGAGTATATTGTTCAAACTACTCTAATTGATATTTTTCCAGACTATAATTGACTTTAGGCGTCATAAAGTAAATATTAGTTAACATGGATAGTGTTATTATTGTAATCTTTAAGCACTACTACATATAACCTATTAATTACCAATATTCTATTATCAAAGTGATGACATGTGATAGAAAATGGTGGAACAGCTACAAAAAATGCCTGTTAACAATCAATTAGTTTACTCAGTATAGTTTTTCAAATCTATGTAGACTATATCATGGAATGTTTACTGTCCAGAAACATTTACCATAATGATATTGTTGCTACGGTTTTTCATAATGAATAAAATCTAAGCATATGATTCAATCTTATAAATCGAAATGATTTATCCATTCCAGTATATTTACTAATCCTAGGAAACCGATGATACAATATATGCTCATTTTGTAGACGATGTACACTGGAGCTTTGAATATTATAAAATGAACATGAATAAATTACTCGGAAACATAATTTTCAATTATATAGTGAGAGAGCATATTGATGGCTAATACTAGTCAGTGATACTAAAGTCTTCAAGACTGTTCAACTATTATTAATAAAACTATTCCACAGTAAATAAAAACAAAATAACTGTTCCAAAAATTTTACCAAGTTACATCACCATGTTTAAGGATTTCTATCGGTTATGATGAAAAATAAATAAAAAACACGATTCAACACTGTAGAAAATGTCCAATGCAAATATATATTTCTGGTATACATATAGAGAAAGAGAGAGAGAGAGGGGGGAATAAACTTTCGTGTTACTGATTATGTAAATCATTGAAAAATTCACTTGAACAAAATTTTCAAATTGGACTAATCTTTTCTTTTTATCATTCCTTCATTGTTGCTTCATTTTTTCTTTTCTTCTAAAATTACTATAACAATAACAAACGAAGGAAACAAATTTATTCTAGAAAAAGAAAAAAAAGAAAAACGATAATTCCAACTATCCACTATATTTTACAAATACAAATTCTTTTCTTTCTTTTTTTCTTCTTTTTATTACAGAAAGTGAATTATTTCGAGGATAAAATTAGGTCAGATTAAAAGAAAAAATTGAAATAGATTCTGCTTTTATTTTCATTTTGTTGATTTAATAATTCAAAAATTCAAACTTAATTAATTCACTTTTTTAAACAAGAAAATAAAATGGATAAATCATTGAAAATCAAAACGAGGTTCTTTTGTTTCCTTTCTTATTTTTTTTAGAAATGTGATAAGTAAATGGGAGTAAAACAGTGTAAAATTTTACTTGATTAACCACTTCTTCAACATAATCTTTGATAGTTATTTCGAAATATATTACAAAAATAATTGATCTTTGGTGGTTGGAAGTGGTCAACAGAAAACCCTGAGATCAGGTTTCGTGCTACTTGTCACTCGTCAGCATGGCGTACCTGTAATCTTGAGGGAACTGTTATTTTCTGTCGAACTCAATCCCATGTCACCAAGCTTCACAGTGAGAGACGTTACCACTGAGCTATCTTGGCCGCGACCGACCTCCTGTCGAACTGAGATGCATTCACAATTGATCGATCACTGGGTAGTGATCAATGTCATGGCCCGGATAGCTCAGTGGTAACGTCCCTCACTGTGAAGCTGGATGACACGGGATCGAATCCGTTCCCTCAAGATTACAGGTACACCATGCTGACGAGTGCCAAGCAGCACGAAACCCGGGTCCAGGGTTTCCTGTCGACTACCTCCAACCACCATTCTACCTTAACATTGTGCACGCAATGTCGAGCCACCTAGACTGGTGGCAACATTACAACTTGGTCGATAGTATTCGATCTTCATTAGGAAGAACTTGATACACATGACATTGATCACCACTCGATGATGGTTGGTGGTTGGAGTTAGACATTAACACCTGTGGATGTCGGCTGAGTGGTGTGGAGATTAGGCCTTCGCATGTGAGACCAAATGTCCTGGTTTCGAATCCCGCCAGTGGGATTGTGGATGTTTATTTCTACTATGTGCCATACTAGGACGAACCGATCTTCCAGTGCTTCCAGTGTATTCATGATTGTTTAGCTTAAATCAACTCATAAATTCCACCATTAGATTACTACAATTTCTACAAACCCTCATTCTGACAATAACGTATATAAGTTTCAATTTTAAAAAGTTGAAAACATAAATGAAATATTTTAACTTTAATTTCATTCTTTCAACATTTAAGTGTGTTTAATGTTCATAACATTATTATCATGGATAACAAAATCAGCTGTATTGTTTGCAAGGTTTACTCTGAAACATTTTATTAATATTAATAAACAATCAGTCATAAAGATAATATGATATTTGCATATTCAATATTTTCTTAGTACAAGCTTAGTTGGAATTAGGAAGGGTCATTTAGCCTAATTTTATGGATTGATAACTTAAGTAAACTGAAATCAAATAACGTAAACCTGAATTTAAAAAAAAGTGGACAATTAGAAACTGTTCAATTTTCATGTGATGAAGTTTAGCCTCATCATATTTTTGTCATTCTCACGTTTATAGGTCACAAGTTTATAATATATTTTCCCATAAAATGTTTTTTTTTACATCGTTTCCTAAGTTTCCATAAACTCTAATAGTAAATCATATTATAACTACCTTCATCACTCCCAATCAGTAATTTGTGAAAACCATATAAGTAGGTAAGTTCCAGATGGTAGACATTTCCTTTCTTGAATTATTAATGTCTCCATCTGTTTTGTCCATGTACCAAACAAGATGTATGAGTTTACTTATAATATAAGCGACTATAGCTGGTTTTCCATAATCTTCTAACGAGATTTAGAGTAAACAAAACAGTGTGCTTAACTCACTTTACAATTTGATGATACTAAAACAAACAATGATTTATTGTTTTCGGAATTTAAACAATATAAAGTATTTATTATAATCAACATTATGTATCTAAAATCAAATCGCTGCTGTCTGGCAAAATATTGATTTTTATATTTTGTTTGTGTATGAACAGAAGCAACCTGTATGTTACAACCCATTTTAGTTACTTTAACCTATCTACCATTTATAATTCATTTGGTGTGAATCACTGTGAATTTAACTGTAAGTTGCAGTAATGATGATGTCATGTAAAAAGAATTTATTGGAAAATAAAGGTCTTTGCTTAGGTGTCATTATGAGGTTGAAAAATCACATAATGACTTTGTAGGATCGTTTCGTGTGCTTAGATATATAGGGAGCCATATAGTACACTAACAACACTTAAACAGATGAAATAAATAATATTTATTTTCATTATCTCTAGTTACATCTTGGGTATTGGTGGTAACGACATCAAATCTGTTATATCCTAGCGAAGATTAAATTACAAGTAACTTCTGAGACCTGTTAACAGACTAATATTATCTATATATTCTTAGTCTATAACTATTTAGTAGCTAGATTATATATATTTATATTCTCCTTATTGTAAGCTTCATTTTGACCTATAGACTATTATTGTACGATTTACTGTTCTTAAGTTCTACTCAGGTATTTAATTACTGTCTCCCATTTTCACCGCTATATTTTGGCTTTATTGTGTACAAATGTTATTTCCTATTTTATGGTACGTTGCAGTCTATTTGGTTGATATATAAACTCAGTATATCTGAAATAAATGATTCGCATAGTGGAAGTTGTATTGGTGTTCTGGACTCAGATGGACGGGCTAGGCGAGCAACGGACCAATAGGACGCTAGGCTGATCAGACAGGACGAATGTCATTGGTTTAGTACAGTACAAGAGCGAATAAGTCGTATTTGTATTGGCGGATAAATTACGTAATAACTAGCGGTCCATAAAGTCACAACAAAAACATATTTAACGAGACTGATTTTCTCCGGTATCCGGGAAGACATTATTTTTTTTGCCTAGAAGTAATCATTGCTAACTCATAAGATATCACTACATTTTCAGTTTGGGCGGAATTGTTTATGATTTGGCTTATTATTAGTTTTTTGTGTCTTAAAGAGCTATCAAAATCAGTTCATATAGTTCGAATTTTTCACTAACTTTAAACTTCTTTTCATAATAAGTCATTTTAACCTTTAGTGTTCAAATTCGTAAGGCTTTCCCCTCTACACCAACAGTCTGAATATCTGATAGACTAAACAAATACAACCATATCACGTGACTGTGCCCATACACTGTGTGAAGATCAAGTGCCAGGTTAGAGGATTACAACAAACGCATGCTATTGAATTAAATGATAATGGACATTGTCGAGGTTTTAAATAATATCTCTTTGTATAAACCACAAAGACAGATTTATGTACACTAATGATTTGTGTACACGTTTCTCAGTTATTCAGATGTTACCTTCCAGTCTCTCTCGGTTGTCGCACTCGCGCATCAAGCTGTATGAGCTTTTAAATATCCCTTAAGTCTGTTTTTGGTCTAATTTTGCTCTCTGAACTGGAAGGTATGATCGTGGAGCTCACACTGTTCTTCTGAACGACATCATTAGCACAGAAATCAGGAATAAGTGAAGCATTCGAATTTTTCAACAGATGACTCACAGTTTGTTCTTTCGATCTCAATCTCGACTGGTTATCATTGACTACTAAGCTGTCATTATATACCTCTTTATCTTGATTGTATCTCCCTATGATATGATTCTTGGTTCTGTATTTGACCATGGTTTTTTTTTATTGATTAGTAGATTGGATCTGTATCAATGTGCTTGTCGATTGCTGATTGAACTGTGTGCTAAGTTTTTAAAAACTCCCTGGTGTTCTTTGTATTCCCTCTATTTAAGATTTCAACATTTTTCAGTAGAATACTTATCCACAGTTATGAACATGCACTGATGTAAGTGTAGATATTTCATAGCGTTCAACAGAAAATTCATAATATGAAAGTCGAATAATAAATTATCATCTACAAAATAAACTGTATCAATTGTGAGAAACACTACATCGGACATAGTACGACCCGTTCACCTTCGCCTGCACCAACATCAACAAGCAAACAAACGCCGTGATAAATTACTGTTCCTAATATTACTGTCAATAAAAGTGTTTAGATTTAACTTTAAGGTTATTTTTAGAACTATTCACAAAGCAATTTTTAACCACAGAACAATAATCCCGTAAAGATTACTAGAAGGTATTCTGCTTTTATACTAATAGTAGTAAATATTTTTTGGCAATAGCAAACTAATATGATTTACTATTTTAGAAAACTTGATACCGTAATGTAATAGGATTTAGCATAAAAAAATTTATATCCGATGGGTTTTGTGGATATTATAGTAATTTCAATAGTTAAGATCATGAGTCAGTTGAAGAATTGGACGGGCGTTCCTTCCTATCGTGGGACTCCTCAGCAGTGCGTATCCACGACCTCCCCCCCGCAAGATCCGGACCCAGGACCTACTGGTTTCGCGCGCGAGCGCTTAACCACTAGATCACTGAGCCGGCATCCAACGGTGTTAATGTCTAACTTCAACTAATCCACCAAATTGAGCAACATATCCGCCATTGTTTTCAGTGAGTTACTATCTCACAACGGACCCGGCTGAACTCCACTGATCACTACTTCTCACTAGAACTCCAGGATATACCTCTTGTAGTCAGTCACTAGTGAGCATATGTGGATTAATATCAGAAGGAGCTTTTTGTAGATATTATAGTAATTTCAATGGTCAAGATCACGAGTCAGTTGAAGCTAGACTCATGATCTTAACCATTGAAAATTATATCCATTTAGAAGATATCCAGTTAATTTGAGATTGAAATATGTAATTTGACAATAGAATGATAAGCAAACTAATTCAACATGAATTGTGCATTATTATCATTGTAAATCATTAGCTGAACAAAAAAAACTTTAACATCAAATCAACACCTTAAACAGTAATAACAATATCTCATTTAGATAAGCTTTGAGAATTATTTCAAATTAATGAACTAAATGAGTTTTTCTTCAATTGATTAAATTTTTATTTTCCCAACGATTTTTCGAATGAGAATGGAAGTTCTTTAAAGCACACATACACATTAAAGCTTAAATGAGAATAATTATAACACTCATCCGCTCGTAAATACAATACTTTATTCATTCTGTATAGAATAATTGATAAATGGTTTTTATATGAAAGCTAAACTATTAGACACTAATATTTTGTCCCTTAATTCATTTAATTTATAGGATAATCTGAAGATTATTTAAAGCAGCTTATGTATAATTCAAAATAGTCTACTTATCTTAGTGGATTTTTCTTAAATTTTAATTTTAACTAGGGATGTTTTCATTTGATCGAAAGATAGTTTCAATTCATTATTAATACCGTAATTATCATTATTATAGTTTTCTAACGTATTTGGATTGTTAAGTCTTTTTGATATATCGATACACATTGGTTATGTATACAAATTTGAACTAAAATGTAAAGTTTATATTTTCATGAATTTAGTTGTGCGTTAGTCATGTTGATTTATGTCATCAGTCTATATTTTATTATTCAAATAACGGTTACCATATAACAAGTAGGATAATTCAAAGATTATCTTTAAAGTTGAGATCATGAACCAACTGATGTTAGACCATGAGTGAGAACCTGGAAGCACTGAACGGCCTTTTCGTCCTATTGTGGGACTCTTCAGCAGTCACATCCACGATCTCGTTAGCGAGATTCTAACCAAGGTCCTGGAATAATAACTTAATAACCTCCACAACCTTATACTGATAAAGGATTTTTGTTGTAATAACATGAATTTTTTGAAAAAGTTTTACGAAACTAAATCTTAGTTGAGAATGTTGTTTAACAAATAATGCAAAGTTGGTATACCCAGCTTTTAATTAAAAATAACAACCTTATTATCAAATCATCTAGGGTAGCAATCTAAATCCCTATGAGGATACATAATGTTGATTGTATAACGATAAAAGCCACTAATTGAATTAGCCTGGAAAGGTAGCTAACTTCGGCACAGGTTATTACACATCACATCAATTGATGGTTTTTAAAGTCATCGCCTCCTTTCTTCTTTTTCATTAGTCGCACTACAATCGTGAAAAAACATTAACCAAACTCATATATATATATACAAATATTTTCCTGAATAGTTAATGAGGTTTCATAAATAATATGACAAACCAAACTTAACTGAACAACCACTCAAAATCGTAGAGCACTGGAAGTTAAGGATGTGCATCATTAGAAGCCAGCCTATAAATCAAGCTTTCGTTTATGAGACAGAAAGCCCTTGTTTTGATATCTTATGGAGGGATCTTGAATAAACACTTCTGAAAAGTTAAACATCAGGATAAAATAAATAACTTATACTTCTTCATCTTCATTGTCAGTCTAACAATAATCATCGTTGGATGCCAGCTCAATGGTCTAATGTTTAAGCACTCGCGCCAGACTGATAGATCCTAGTTTGGAATTACGCGGGAGCGATATCGTGAATGTGCACTGCTGAAGAGTCCCAAAATAGAATGAAACGGCCGTCCAGTGCTTCCAGGTTTTCCATGGTGGTTTAGCTTCAATTGACTCATGATCTCAGTTATTGAAATAAATTTGGATAATCTTTTCAGTACTATGGTATGATTAACAAGATTACAAGAGAAAAATCAATAACAATTGGACCTACCACAAATTTTGAAATTAATCAAAAAATGTTCTAATTTTTTAAAAATTTATTTAAAACAAAAAATTTTATTTTTACGGTCACCTAATATTTACATATTTATGAATTTTGTTTTCTTTTTTTAATCAGTTGAAAAACGAATTCTGAGTATTTAGTGAAGTAAAAATTATTCCGTTTTTATTCTTTTACTTAACTAGAATTTATTTATATCGTGCCCTAATTATCTTTAAAAAAAAATAATATTGAAACCATTTCTATGTATATGAGAAGTCGGTGAATTTGAAAAATAAATTTATCACAGTTTACATTGAATTTTCTAATTGAATAACTTTTATCATAATATTTCGTGGTCTTTAAAACTTCTGTACATAGATTTGTACTGATTAGTTAATTGTTCATTATTTTTATTCTCCGATGAAATTCTTCGCATCAATTGCTTGTTGGGTTTTTTTCGTTTATTTTTTTGGATTATAAATAATTCAATTAAATGATTGACACTAAAATTTGGAATGATTCTGAGATGTGAAACGAAAAAAAAACTATTGTCTTCACAGTTATTTTAAACACTGATCAGTGAATTTTAACTGGGTCGGTTGTTAGATAGTAACTCACTAAAGATAGTGGTAGATGGTGGTTTATTGAAGTTGGAAATTAACATCGTTGGATACCGGCTCAGTGGTGTAAAATTTAATTGTTCATGAACAAGACCGAAGTTTTTGGTTTTGGATCCCACCAGTGGGATCATGGGTGCGCACTATTGAATGTAACTGCCATCCAATGCTTCCAGGTTTATCATAGTGATCTAGCTTTAATTGACTTATGAATTCAACTATTAAATCATATTGCATTTTAATTGAGTTAACCATCAGTATATTGATTGAATTAAGTTCTAATATGATCCAATTCGTTTTGTTACTGTTAGATATCGATCGACTATTGTGATATACCTCAACATTGCGCATCCACGATCCCGCACCCCGCGGGATTTGAACCTAGGACCTACTGGCTTTGAGCGCGAGCACTTAACCATTAGACCACTGAGCCGGCATCCAACGGTGTTAATGTCTAACTTCAACCAATCCACGAAGTTGCGCCACCATATACCATTGTCTTCAGTGAGCTGATATCTCACAACAGACCAGGTTTTCAATGGTGGTCTAGCTTCAACTGACTCATGATTTCAATCTGTGAAAATTTCTAAAATCTCCACAAACCCCTTCTGATAATTTATTATGCTTATTTTCTGAAAAAACTTAGTTGTCTTTTCCTATGATTTTTGTTTTATCTTTTGAAAAAATAGAAATTTCGATAATGCAATGAGTCCAACGGTCAAATAAGATCACAGCATAGACAGACATCTTCTTCCATTGCGAAATATTTGATTGAGACTGGTCATAAGGTTGATGTCAAGTCAGCATTTGTAGTGTTGTACAAAAGCCTTCAACGGCGTATACTAAGGTTTATTGAAGCCTTGGCTATACGGAAACAATTTGTCCTTACCCTTAACCTACTCTGGTAATACTGATTTCTTATCCAGAGTGGTAATGATTATTTTTATGTACTTCATTATTATTATTTTTTTCTTTGTGATGGCTTACCCTTAATCTGTCTAGTTGACCTTTTAATTTTCACATAAAAGTGTCTTAACAAGTATATATGTGATCAGATTGTTCGAAATGTATTGCACAAATATATCACATAATTCTGATAAACTTCATCTTCTCATTTCATTATTGAAATTGATCAAAGGGACTAGTTGTTTTAAAAATAGAAATGCTTTTAAAATTTATTGTATGATGTTTTGATAAAATAAGATTAGAAACAATTAGCAATAGATAGTTAAAACGTTTTCAAAGATAAAAGGTTTAACTGAGGTTTTACTTTTCTTGTTATCATAAATAGTGAAAATCTTATTATAATGTAATAGTCATTCTTTTTGTTTAGTAGAACACATGCAAAAATAACCACAATAAGCAGGAGAGTGTGGTGTATGCTACTTGTATTGACATAAGTAGTATATAACGCGAGTCAGTAATATAATGTCTGGCAGCAGGAGATTAAGAAGATCAAGAAGGGTAGAATGGTAATAGAAAGCAATTGGTATGGAAATGCAGAAACGGTAAAGTCTGAGACAATTAATGAATAATTTGCAAATTAAGTATTAGAGTATGTTTTTTTGTTTTACCAAGTAACGCTGTAATTTTGTGTTAAATATAATCGGTTATCCTCACCTGTGTTCTCCTTCACCACAAAAGTATTCTTGACGAAATATAAAATATATACGTGTATGAATACGCCATTAATATCACATACCTTCTCAAATATCAACAAGTATTATTTATAAATATTTAATATTACGTGAATTCACAATAAGAATGCTTTAAGTAAAGAAAGACAATCCACGAAATACAAAACAGTTATTAATTCGGTTCTGTGTCATTGAGGGTACCAATTGTTACAGCTAATCCAAGTAAATAAAACGCACCAAAATGTATTGGATTTCAAATATGAGTAGTTGTGTGAGATATTAAAAAATATGACACAATCAAATAAATTCGTTCAGACGGTCAGGACTTTCAAATAGTCTTTCAGTGAAGTTTTCTCTTAAACTGAATTCATCAATATTTCATTCTTAGGTTTAGAAAAAAGCTTTTCCTTATAACTGTCAAGCAAGCCCAAATGTTACATGCCACTATTGAAATACAATAGATCCTTTTCTAAAAATGTTAAGTTACGAAGACTTCATTTTTATCATTATCAATCAAGATATACTGTGAATAAACCGAACTCTTCATTTACATAAATATCTACTGTTTATGATCGTATTTAACTTATTATGAGTATCTTTAACTATTCCGTTATAAGATATTTTAGAAATTCTCTAATCAAATTGCATGATAAAATATTGTTACAATAAAGGTTAATTTTATATGTAATGTCATACATGTGATATAATTCAAGAGGTAATGTCTAGTTTATCAAGAAGAATTGTGATAAGCAATTTAAGTTAACCTTATTTTTATTCATCTAAAAACAATTTGGTCTAAATTGCATGGAAACATACATCTTAATTGAATCTAAACTAACGGTTTATAAATGTGATTAAGGGTTTTGAAAAAAAGAAATAACTTTCTATGTTTCATTATAAAAATTGGTATCAGTTACAGTTATCAAATGAAAAAGAACAAACAAACAATAAACCTCATAACCGATCGTATCTTAAATCCATTCAAATTTCTATTTTGTTCCTTTATAACTGCAATAAATTGTAATATTTACTTGTATTTCAAGTTTTCTCCATTTCTTACAGTGAAACTTACGTCATATAGTCCTGGGCATTTTAAAAGTAAACCCAAATTGAAGATAGTATAACAAACTAATAGCAAAATAAAAAGAAATTAATGAAAGAAAAAAAGGAAAAAGTAAAAAAGGTTTTGAGGAAATCTTTTGGATTTTCAACTGAAAAAAAAAGAAATAAACTATCATTACAATCAAATTAGTAGTCTGTGTGTGTATGCGTATGTGTGTGAGCATCCTCTAAAAGTATACACTTGAAAAGATATACATACAAGATATATATATATATATAAGCTCGTTTTATCCACATACAAACAGTGAAATAAATAAATAAACTATTGCAAGTTATACGATTCTACAAGTTACGACGAAAGAAAGTTTTGTTTGTACATGTGTATAAGTAGAAATGAAAGACTATACACACGTACATATATATGTGCATATAGGCAATGGTAACTAATGTTGAATATGAATTTGATATAAACGTGTTTTCTTTCAAGTTCTTACAATCACAGTGTTTTTAATGAGATTTAAATATTTTGTATAGATTAGGATTGTTTTTGTTTTAAAAAAATTCATACAGTTTACTGTTTGAGGATTATGCATATAAATTTACTAATCTATTTATACCGTCTTATGTTTATAAATGCTCAACTGACATTCATACAAAAATATAATTCATAATAATAGCATAGGAATGACGGTAAAATTCATTCGTCTAGTTATATTCTCTTAGTGAGTATTAGGAATACATTCAAGCGGTATAAAGATCCTTTGTGTTCATTTTCAAATTTATTATCATAAAATATCCGAAAGTATACGTCAAAAATAAATGGTGTTGCTTTTGAATAGAGTTTATGAATAATCAAGGCGAATTGTCAACGATGAGGATACGCGCAATAAGATATTAGCTATTATAAACAAATTGAGCCTAGAGTTATATGGTAATGACTATAGTTATATAATTTAGATACAAACTCAAGCGATATATTAGAATGCTACATAAAGTTTTCTAATGTACAGTTTATGTTTCTTAAGTGTTAAATAAGAAATTTTGAAATAAATGCTTGAACCAAATACATATAGTAACAATGCACCAAATGTGATATATTTCTACATTGAAACTTGATTTGTTCTTAGTTTGTCTAGTGTCTTCATTTATTTTCAGGTGATTTTATTAATGAGTTCCATTTGTGATTCCTTTTTCTGAATATTTTTGAGGTTTTACGAAAATTCAGAATAAAATTTATCTACAGAACAAATAAAATTTTATAAAGCATGAAGTAATTACTATAGCAGAACGAAAATTGAAAGAATAGTAATGGATTACTATTATTATTATGTATATTCTCATAATATAATTAATAAGATATTAAATTATTGTTTATGTATTTCGTTTATCATGAGCTTTCTGTCAACCCATAAACTATTGTCATGCAAATTACAATTTCTATTTTCTTTTATGTCTTTTTTATTCCTTCTTTAGGAATTCCAACTTGAACGTACCTCCCAGCATGGGATTTAGTGCATCTCTGTTTTAATATTAACAAAAAGGCTTTAATAGTGCAGATTATGAGTCAATTAAAGCTAGATAACCATAGAAAACCTGGAAGCACTGGACTGTCGTTTCGTCTTATTGTGGGACTCCTCAACAGTGCTTTAGTTACATTATTTTTGATAGATTTATATGTGCAGTTTAGTCTTTATCTTACAAAATTGCAATTTAAAGCCATTTATAAAGTTTAGTAATCTAAATTAATTATCGAACAGAAGTTTGACTGACAATCAACTCAATTATAAGTATTTAAAAATTAAAATTATGAACATTTTATTTTCATTATTAATTGTACCATATATTTTATACTACTTATACACTATTTACATTATCTACATTTACATAGATAACATAGTGATAAGAACACCAAGGTAACATAATATTTTTTATCGATAAAATCTTACTTAACTAGAACTAAAAGCAAAATACAATACCTCATGAGAAATTAATTTCTTGTTCATAACGATTATAAATTGTATAGAAAACGTTTTAAATGCAAAATTATTTAATCCATGGGGAATGGTAAATGACTATATATATATAATTTGTTTTAAGGGGTTCTTCTCAGTTATGATTATATACCATATAAAGTTGGATGAATCTAAGCTACACCTAATTTATTTTCAAAAGTTATAGTATTTGCAAACACGTACATATGACATCAGAAAAAAATAGCATTAGGTGAATGACCATTTCTATATTTGTTAAATTAGAAAATTTGGGATTTGTTTTTGAGTTTTACCTGGATTCAAGAATAATTAGGGACTGTTAACTTGGATGAATATCTGTTCATATATCTCTGGGCCCCAAATGCCCTGGTATGTCCGAGAGTGGCGAGAGTCGGCTCTCTCTCTCTCTCTCTCGAAATGCTTTCACATGGCCATGTGCATACAACTACTGCCAGGGAAGTCGTACGCATTGCCTTCTCGCGGCATTACTGTTGTTTAGGAGATTGAGAGGACGAAAAGCGAACGTCCGGAGCTTTAACCGAGTTGGTGGATATGGAGAGTCCACCTAGGGGAGTTGGAAAACCCTGATTCCAAACCAATGGTGCACATGGGCTCCAGTATCCTGAGGGAACAAATAGTGTATGAACCAATCGTTTGTCACCGGTTCCCATGTGACTGCATCTCCTTATATTGCTCCACTGCCTTGCGGATCAGACGTTCAGGTCGAAGACTCCGGGTGTGGCCTCCTAAGAAAACCACCTGTTTCGGTTTGGGCACCCGGGTAGTATCACAGCCCTCACACATATCAAATGAGATTTGTGTGGCGCATGTGTATTTGGTGCCTCCTTGTACCAATATCTATGTGTTAAAATAAATAATAAAAACATCATATATCCCTGAAGTAACAATTAATAATCTGTTCACACTATTGTAGGTGAATAAATGTTAATCATCATGCTGTAATTTCATATAGTGATGGCAAAAAAAAATAAATTTAAATAGCTCAATTTGGTTATTTCTTTGAAAAACATAAGTTACTTAAAAAATATTATACAAAATAATAATACTGTTATAAGATTTGTTGTGGATAATTCTGTAGAGCGGTCCCTAATCCTGAAGAGGTTTTACTCCAGTAAAAAATAAAACGAAGTAGTTCAAAAGAAGTAATAATTAAGATTCTTGTGTTGTGCAAAGTTCTTAAGAATTCAATTATCCGAAAGGTAACTACGTTTTTTTGAGCGAATTAGCGTGATTGTCCAAACTCTTTCATAATTCTTCATGTTTAACAATCAGTAGTTTTCACCAACTGGGAATTTTTATTTTTCACCGTCTTTTTCAACTTTGCTCCCATTAGGTTAAGATTACCTTTCATACGTTTCATATATACTTTTAGTTACTTTTCATTAATCTTTATACTGTCAAGTGACACTTTTTCGGTACCCGATATTCATCAACACTTCTTCATGCGGTGAATTATTATAAATGTGGAATGATCATAAATACCATTGTATGATTGTAATAAATGATTACACTGAAAACAAACATTACACAGCTATAATGTCTTAATTGTCTGAATATTATAATGGTTTGCAAGAATGAAAGAATATAATCTAGGTTTCTACATTTCGGCATAACTGTTTCATTTTCTCCTACATGAAAAGCACCACATCGAATATTAACCTGATTAAATGAAAACTTAGTGAGCACGACATATTTGAAGGAAATCTAATTACCTAACTATGTAAAGTATAGTTGTATTGCCTTCCGTCATTTTTTAAAATTTTACATAAATGCAACTTTGCATTACGTTTTAATGCTTCAGCAGAAACTTAAGAAAGTAAATTCGAAATACCACCAATGAACTGTTGATGGTTTATTTTGTCCAACCAACTAATTCCGTTTTTAGAATTGAGATAATTTTTGGTAATGGAAATGTTTTCGTCTCTGAAAAGAATAATTTGCTTGTCAAACTTTCATTATTTGTCTTTTGTTTAAAACATGTCAAGAGAGCAAGCTGTTTATCAGTTGCGAAGAAATTCCGATAGCTCACTTCTCTTTGAACAACTTATTGATGATGCTGTTGAGAGTTCCACAACCAAACTATACAGTCCAGCGACCACAATACCTCCAACAACCTCGTCTTGATGTACATATGTTCTCTATCTCTTGTAAACGAAATGCCCCAGTATATATAAATAGATATCATTTCACGGTATTTGGTTTACACATAGTGACTGAAGTCACGTTATATAGCAATTTTTTTTATTCAAAGCCGCTATTTCTGTACAGGGATGACTGATATAAAGCTTCCATAGAAGGGCTTTCACTTCAACAAAAACTTGAAATAATATGGATTCTTACTGACTGTCAGTAATAATCAAATAAAATTAGTTTTAATCATAGATTAACAAATACACATGCCTGGCCTACTTTTTAAAGTAATCTATCTGTGAAGTAAATTGTTATAGATTAATTTTCGTTAGCATTAGGAAAAACTGGACACTGAAGCATACTATCAAACACTTCAACGTTATTAATGGCAAAGATATTAAAAAATGTTATCTGAACGTAGCAACGCCACTGTGAAATGCTATAAAATATTCAAACATCTCCCAGAAGTACAATATGCATGAGATATATTGATCTAAAGATTCATGTCAGCTACCTTGATCTACACTTCATCGACTAACACAATATGGTAATGAACAATTTCAATCTCGATCTGTACCAAGAAAATAAAAGAGGCTGGATTCAGTCTGTGATGGAAAATGTCTTTAATAACTTTATGGTCATTGAAAATTTTAAAACATTTGGACCGTCACTTTTAAATCCCATGTAAACAGGAAGACGTTTTTCGCTTGATGGATACTTTAAAATAATAGTTGTTTAGATCAGAATAAGTTTCATTCATTGACCGGAACTAAGTGCCCAGTTCTCTTGAATAACACCATGATAAATCAATGTAAACAAGTTGTTTTACACTCCCTGTTTTCCTGACGCAATAAAGTTCGTAGCTAATCACACTAAAGCAAGAAATTTATGACTGACGTTCTTGAGTCCACCTTCAAAATGCCACTAATTTGGAAAACTGATCTGAAGTACTAATAATACTTTCTAATTTTAAATATTTCTCTATTTGACTTATACTATTAATAAGTAGTTAGATTGCATTGAGTAAAATACCTAAAAATTTAGGCTAATAGTTAATAAATTTAATATGTGGTTCATGGATTTGTACCACGCGATTCATTCCACGGTTCACGAAAGCATTTTTATGATAATTTCTATAGTTAATTATAAAAAATAAAAATGTTAACAAAGATTTCTACTTTCAATAAAAATGTCACTTCAGTCTTCTGTGCCTACTAATAGTTTAACATCATTTTACAGTTCACATAAAACATAAAGGGGCTTAACAGAGTAAACACATCTATATAAGCATAAAAGGAAACGGTAAGTTCACCATGATATGTTCATCATGTGGACAAAACGTGTTTCATTATCTTTTCTAGTTCCCACCAATTAGTGTTTAGAAGCCAGTATCATCCCATTCCTAATTTAATAATTACTTCTAATACTTAGTATCTCAATCAATTGTCAGTGATTACAAATTATCTGAATGCAAATACTTTGAATGTTAATAAAAAGATATTAGATGAATATTTTCAGGTCTATTTTTTTTCGACGAATTAAGTATTACTTCATCAGGATTAACAGAAATCTGATAAGAATGTATGAATAAACTAGTCTGAAGATAGCAGCACTTTTAGGATGCTTCTATGCTCCCGTCTATTTTTATCGGTTAGACTTAATATGAATGAATGGATTTTTCACAGCAGGACAAATTATTTTAATACTGAATTATTTAATAGTGAAAAAACATTATTATTACCCGGTATTATAAATATTATTATTATTATTATCATTACAATAGTCTGTCTACACGTAATGAACCATTTATGTTACAAATACATGGTACTTATTTTAATTATTTATCACGTTGGTTAGTATTTAACAAACTAAAATCATATAGACAGGGAATGGGGGAGTTTAAGAGCTGGATATTTGGTTGCATGTTATCAAGATGATATAAAGAAATGTTTCATGAAATGAATTTAAATAATATGCAGAATCACTCAAGATATATAAGAAAATCAAAACGTTCATGGTATGTAACAATTTACGACTAAAATTTCGAAACAAAATTATGTGGCTTCAACAAAGTTACATTTAGATAGTTATGAATAAAATCAACCTAAATAAATATAAACACTAGTTTACCATAAATAAATGGATAATTAAATCTTAAACGGAACCACAATTTCTTTGTGATCATTTCGAATGGGATATTTTCTTAAAGTGGATTATCCTACACTCATTACTAAAACAGCTACTTGTAAATTAAAAAAATTTATTTTACCAGAAACGGTAAGATGTTAACGAAAGTTCTCAACATTAATTCTATTTCTGGAATCCTAATATCAGTAAATAGGGAAGTTAAGTTGATCTTGGTCGCGAGTTTATTGGAAATATCTATGCTACACCTTTAGGTTATACAACGCAATCATGGACTGTTATATATTTTTATTATCAATATTATTGGATTCTCAGTCTCAAAGCAGTTTTAGCGTCTGAAATCTGACCAAATGTTATTCGAATAATATTGATGCTAATGATATATATTCCATTTACTTCGCATATAATCTGTCAACAAATCTCGTTATTAACAACGTATATTTAAAAATTTCACAGATTGAAATCATGAGTCAGTTGAAGCTTGATCACCATGGAAAACCTGGAAGCACTGGACGGAGAGGTGCGTGATCGTGAATGCGCACTGATGAGGAGTCCCATACTAGGGCGAAATGGCCGTCCAGTGCTTCCAGGTTTTCCATGGTGGTCTAGCTTCAAATGACTCATGATTTCAATCTGTGAAGTTTCTAAAATCTCCACAAACCCTTCTGGTATATTTAAAAGTTAATTATGAAAATATTTGAGGAATATAAGTTTTTGACTTTAATGACGCATGACAAAGACAAACGACAAAAACAATAATTTGAACTGGAGTGGTAGAAATAGCTAACTTAGTGAATAATAGGTCATTCAGTCTTTATACGCATGAATGAGACTCAAGTTGGTACAGAGATATTTACATACTAGAATACACGAAAGAACAAAACATGATGAAGACTACACGTGTGTAATTGGCAAGGCTAATGATGCGAATAATGAGATATCTGGAAGGATCTGAATAATTTATCTGTCCAGTGCTTAGATAAAATGACGTAGCATGTGAAAACAAAGATTTTCTACATAATCCTCAGTTTACTGAGTGCATAAATTATGAACAGTCACATCAAACATCTGAATACGCAATCGAAATCACTTCAACCATTCGTAATGTGTTTATGATTACAGTACACTACTTTTGTAACCACAATGTTTAATGGTTTATCAGGGAACCACACAGATAAAGATGAATGTTTTCTATTAAAAAGTCTATATGATTTATTTGAAGATATGTTATCATATTTCAATATAGAAGTAAAACATTTCAGGTCAAATTCAACTGACTGCTGTTAGTAATATAAGGATAACAAATATAATTACAAATGCAGTTTAACAAAGAACAACAAGTCGCTATTATTATGCTTCCGTAAGATAATATTTTGATGATTGCAAAGTTGAGTTAGGTTTTACTTTTCCTCTCGTAAAAAGTGACTATACTAAAAAAGTCCGTAACATCTAATATGACAAAATGAAGAAACCAGAAACTAAGTAATCAGAAAGATTTCAGTATTAAATGAGTATAATTCTAACAGATCTTAACAGATCGTCAATATATGATGCCAGTTATCTTATACGAGAATGTTAAATCAATGAGAACCTGACTACCTATAATGTCTATTTATTTAACTACTCAGTTATTTAACTATGCCTGTCGACATAAGCATTATATATCACATCTGGATTACTTAGTTTGTCAAAGTTACAAAAATAAGACTTCTCAGTAGTATGTATTTCTGACTTGACGAATTTTTCTTGTACTATAGTGAAGTGATTTCTAACTATTTTGAAACTCACTAAAATTATGAACCGACCAAAGTAATATGTAAAAGTATTATATACTGACGGCCTCGAGGAACTTGTTAGCCAATCAGGAAACACTGTAGGCACAAAACATTAGATACTAAGAATAATAAAATAACAGTGGAATAATAGTTTTGATCTTAATAATCAACTCTCACAAGTCGAATTATTCTTTATAGTAAAGAGAAAAGATCAAGTCTACATATAAGGAGTTGGGTTTGTGTTTTGCGTTGGGGTTATCCTCCTAAAGAGTTTTGTTACTAACTAACACCAGCGAGAATGTAGAAACGTTATGGTTAAATATTATAACATGAGCTAAGATTCTGAAATGGGTTTGTAAGTTAAGGGTAGTGTTTTCCTCAGAAACTGACATCAGCTATGATGCAATTCTTTGCTTACAAACTAAAGAAAATTGGGGTTGACATTCAGAGTAATAGTTAAGAATGGAGAATATTATCTAGTTTCACTAAACACTTTTGACCATGCGTTGAATCACATTAATCATTTTAGCACACAGTCTGCCTTAAAAGCAGGTATGTTTTGTCACTTAGCTTAAGCTTAAATAAACACACTGTTTAAGCTTATGTTAATATAATTAGGTTATTTATTTACTCTGAAATAGCTATGAAATCTGTAACATAAAGTAGTAAAGTACATTACCGAATAACGGTAAGAAAGTTAATAATGATCTATTAAAATATAACAAAACGGCCCCTACGATGATTTAACATCGGTTCTGATGTAAAAAATTTAAAGATAAAGGACTATTTATTTATCTATCTGTAAAAATGAAAAAAAATAGATATTAATAAATACCTTAAACCAAAGTGTTCATGATAAAGTTATCCTAATGTAAATTGAGCAGAATACTTGTTAGGTTACTAGTAAATTAATAAAACAAAAGAACATTTTAAAAACATTGAGACACTGAAATGCAAGTTTTTATGCCCAACCAAAGTCTTCCAAGAATTTAACTTTGACAACATTTTTGAATAACTCCCCATACCACGAACTGTCTTCATAGCTGGCTTATTTTAATGAGTCTATTAGGAACGAAATGACATTAAACCCATCAATTAAAAGATATGGCATATAGTTTTCATTGACATAGCTGTATTGCCGGTTGCTATGTCAAGCCCACATAGCTTATTCTAGGTTCTGGACAGGCCAATTTATCCATTCTTCTTGAGTCACATTTTAACCTTGTTAATCATATACTTATCAGCCTTGACTGTTTTTATATGTGTGTACATCTTATCCTATTCATCACGTATCTGTAACTTATTTTTGTGTGATTAAAAATATTGATTCACGCTTGCTTACACGTCCTCACTGCGCCTCATTTCACTTCGCTTTCTTCGCTTCGTCCTTGAGATTGTCTGTCCAGTTCAATGAGCGTAAAAATGATATACATCCAAAAATCCTTTCTCGTATATGACTTATTTAATTCTGTTACTCATTAATGCGATTTGAGTCGATTATTTTATACGAGGATTGATGACATTTACCTCGATAGCAATCATACAATAACAACCATTCATACGATCTAATTGGAGTCAAATTCAAGGTCACAAAATAGCGTCTTTATTCCTGAATGTTTCATTGGTGGATATGTTTGACATAATTTATTTCCTTGATGATAAAAATAGTTTTGAGGGGAAATTAATGTACCAGTGGTTGTTATATCCAACAGAATGTTAAATCTTATTTTATATGAAAATATAATCGACAGATAGGAGATGCAGACAACACTAGGCCTTTAGATCAGTTGCTTTCTAGTTCTAAAAGAAAGTATCAGCCTAAACCAGGCAACTCCACAAAATAAGATACATATTAGATAATCTGGTGATCAGGACAATGTGAACGACTTTCGCAGATATTGTAAACAAGGATAGATTAAACACGTTACAAATATTTTGAGGTTTTTTTAATCTAATGATTATTTTTATGGTCGTTAGCTCCTTTAAGAATTTAATCATCAAAGTATTTGCGCTGTTCCAGACATCTTTTTGTTCTTGCAGTATTGTTGTTACTTTCATTGTTTTAATTCCCATGCTAAATTTATGATTATTCCATTAATATTTGTCTAATTACTACCAATGTTACCATTAAGTTCACCTGACTAACAGCAATTCACATTTGCTTTTCGTTATGACTTACACTATGAATGTATTCATTTATTCAGTTTCTGTTTGCACTAGAGTATTATGTTGTGGAAAGTGCTTATGATTATGTGTGTTTTTGTAAAATTAAATTTATGAATGTTTAACATGGTACGTGAGTGTCTAAGATTCTTAAAGTAATACTCATATGATTCGCCATGACAACCTCTTCAAATCTGTTGGTGTAAATGATGTAACGAAAAGTCTTGTATTTTAATCATTAATTCTGTATAATAAACTTATGGTATACTCATGCCTCAGTGATTATATGATAAAGCAAATCATTAGAATTTTCAATACTATTCCTGCAAACAGAGACTAGATTTCACTAGAAATTTGATTCACAATTAATGTGAAACCTTAAAGACAAATCTTCCACATCTTCTATGATACTCTAAGTATGTCTGGTGGTAAAAATATGTAGTAAACAAGCAATTATTCACAACAAATTTACATGGTATTTATAATTATAATGTTCACAATATATTTACTTACATTTGTACAAAAAGAAAACCGTATTGATTTATAAAAAATAAAACACAGGTACGAGGAAAATAAACCGTCTAGATAAGAATTATGGCGGATATTTTGTTGATGGTATATGGTATATGAATAATAATAACTAAAATTCCGAAGTAGACATAAAATCATAAGTAAATGCAATAAAAATGAACAGAAGGAAATATATCAGTTTTACTAATCACAATCACAAAAAAGAAAAAAAAGAAAACCAGGATAAAAACATGGCTATCATGATAAATTACATGTGTTACAAAGAATGAAAAATAAACTTCATAACTTAATGACAGAAATATTCAATTGATTTGTAAATTGACAACAAAACTTTCAAAAAAAATGCATAAACATATATAAGTTTTTATTTTCCTGCTATCCATTTGAATCGATTACAAAGAAATGTATTACTTGATTAAATGAGTGAGTATATGATAGATCTTTATACTGTTTATAACAGATTATTACATATGAACTCTTTGTAAAAAATAATGGTTTATTGAAACAAATTAATTTTTGTGAAGATATTAATGATTCAATACTGTACTCTAAGAAAGTATTAAGAATTATTATCGTTTATATGTTAATATCCTGATTATTAGGCAAATAATGATTCAGTTTCACTAAATGTAGTTACTGTTTCGTAATATATCTGTATATATCTGTAACCTATTCGGGATATACATTTGTAATGATTTCTAATACATACATGTACTGTTTTCTTAAATGAGATTGTTAAACTGAATACTATGAATAAATTGGATATTTGTACTACTTATAGACCAAATTCAGCAGTATAAGTGAATAGTGTAGAAACCACAATAAAATTAAACAACATAGATAGTGATAATGGTAACTGTAATCAATAGTATAACTCAGCTTATTTGTTTTATACATGAAAACATTTTTCTTTAAAAAAAATTGTATCATGATATTCAAAATTAAAAGTTACATAATACAAAGATTTTTAAAAAAAATTTTTATTACTGTAATCATTTAATTGAATGTTATTTTGAAAGTTTACTCTTGTCTGTTTGTAATATATGGGTTGAATTTAATGATTCTGTGGCACTTGACTGATAATCATTATCAATAACAAAATCATCTATACTTACTAAATCTGATTCAGCTCTTAAAGATGGTTCACTAATTGTAAACTTTTCTTTTGCCTTTTCTAATTCATACCAGTAATCACATGTACACAATTCAGCATCTGAATCATATGATAATTTTAATGAATATACATTATCTTTTGTTAAATTAGTAGGTTGAAATTCTTTATTTGTATTTATAATATATTCATTGTCATCTGGATTTGTTTTTCTTGGCCTTTTCTTTTGACTTGGTCTAAATGATTTGTGATCGGATGTTTTGTGTGTAGATGACTTAAATATAGGGAATTTATTTACTTGATGTTGGTCCAGATAACTAGGCCAAACATTAGTTGAATTATTTGGAATAACAGACCCTGTGTTAGTCATCATTGTTGCATTTGCAAAGTAAGGATTCATTTTTGTTGACCATTCAGTATAAGCTTGTAGACTAGTTAACTGAGCTGGTGTTAAAGCTGGTGAAGAGAAAATTGCTTTTGGATGAATCTTATAAGAAGGATAATATTTTAAATGATTTAAAAATGATTTGTTTTGATTAAGAAACTTAAGTTGAGAACTTTTATTGTCCGAAGATTGAACTGTATCATCTGTTTCAGATTCAACGTTATTCAATGATTCTTCTAAATGTTTAATATGGATTTTGCTTGGTGTTATGTTATTGATGTGATCCTCGTTGTTATTAATACTACTTCCATTGTTATAACCGTTAGCGATTAATACAGGTGTATTATTCTCGATAGTTTGATAATCATAATTACTACGAGGTTGTTTAGTGATGCGCCTCAACTTAGAGGCATTAATATTTTGTATGTTTGAATCAAACGTATGATTTATATTATTGAATAAATCATGGTTATAAAAATTCGCATTATGTTTTGTTAATGGACACACAAATGATGAACAAAATTCTGGATCTACAAAATAATTAAAATTAGGATTATGCGTTAAAAGATGCCGTTGTTGTAGTTGTTGCCTTCGATGTTGTTCTATTAAAGCCTTTTTAACGCGGTTTCTCTTCGAATTATGTATGATTCTGTAATTACTAAATAAATTTATATTCGGTGGATTTTTTTGTTCAGGACCAAAAACTGTTCTTAAATCAATGGATGAACGACTGGCATAACCATTTTTATTGACGAACCGATTAGAATGCAATGAGTTTTGCATGCTTCTATGAAAGGAATGTCCTGATGTAACTTTAACTTCTGGTTTATTGATGTTAATTTCATGATTGTTCGGATGCTTACTTGCTTTCCTTATTTCTTTTGGTTTACTCAAGCCTTCCTGGTGTGAAAACAGGTTGGGATTACTGATTATATGCAAATTTTCAATGCTTCCAACCAACATGTTTGGATGTGGAACGGGTGTTTTATCCGTAGTTGCAGAAACATTTATTAAACCGTCAGTTTTCCATAGCGATTCTGGTTCTTCCATAGCACTACAGGAATTCTGTTGGTCAGAAGTATCTGGACTAGGACGTTGTTCAAGAGTGAATTCTTGAAATGGTTCAAGTGATTTACCATTGGATGATAAGCTTGTGATTGGTATTTTTGGCGAAACAAGCCAAGGTGTTTGTCTAACAAGAAACGGATTAGATGTTTTCGGTTTCTGATCTGATGTACATGACATTTTTTCAGAATTTAAAGACGGCATCGATGTAAGTAGTGTGTGATTAGATAATCGTTGTTGTGGTTGCTGATATTTACTTTTAAAAGTCATGTTATATCCAGTTAGCAGGTCGCTTACATCAAATTCATTTGTAGAAATACCACCTAGTCTTTGTTGTGAACTTTCTGAGAAAGTTATGTGTCCATTAGTAGATGATGATCGTAACCAAGTTATCAGTTTATAAATCAGTTGCCAGTCACTTATTTCAATCATTAATTCTTGTCTTAGATTTTCTAGATCACACACTGAGAGTACAATTCCATTAATATTTAGTTGTTTTATTTTGGATATATAAGATTGCATATGAGATGGATGAATGTCAACGATACTTGAAAATAACTCACAGACATCGTTAACTGTGTATTGATTTATTGGAACAGATGGGTATCTTTTCTGTACAAGACGCGAAAAAAATTTGAAATATAGCACATTAATTACGTCAAAATTATTATGCTTTTGATAAACATATTGAGGGTACGAATTTGAAGTTCTACCCTCTTATTAATTTCTAGGCATTGTTGGAGTTACTTTATGCTTTTCGTGCCATTTCATCAGTGTATATACATCATTATTCAACATCATGTTTGAATATGGTTGGGAAATAAAGAGCTTAATTTTATATTATCTCCAGATCAGACCCTAACGGCTCCTAGGATGAATAATAGCTAACATAGTCTCTGCAAAGCAGTTTACATTTTTTAAACGTTACCATTTATTTTAAACCATGTCAAATGTTTTTATCCCTTTACAAACGACAGAACATAGATTTCACAATATTTTCTTACAAATTTTCAAAAATGTTGACGAAACAGCATTGTAAGACAACAATCTGATAATCGAATCAATGAAATTCCTAAAACTATTGAACAATTTAAATGACACAAGACTGACTGTTAATCGGTGTATAAATAAAAACCTGGTTTAATTGGAAAAATACTATGAACTAAGGGAAAAGACAATAAATTTTCATTAACATACTTATTGGATAAAATCCGTATCACAATGAGCACACACTTCGTGTGATTTTGCTTTCATGCTGTGTCGTTTTCACTGTACAGTGATACACAAGTGCTTTCTTATCAATATTAAACAATTTGGGCTTTAAATAAAGACAATGTTACGAAACTATTCGTGAAGTGCATTTTAACTCGGAATGGTTTTTAAGTTCTCTATTTTCATTTTAATTCACTCAGAACAAAACAGCCCTATAAAATCAGGATTTCAAAATATGTACTTCACTTTATTGAATAAAAATGGTTCCGAATTAAATGAATCATTAAATCTCCGACTGATTGTGAGAGTAACAAATATCTGCCACCTTAATTAAACTAAAATACAATTTAAACGCTCACAAGACCTGGATTACAGTTATAAATAATGTTGTTTTTCCGAACATTTTGTTGATTCTCAAAGAAGCGTGTTTAATTTACACTAAACTATTAGAAGGACTGTTTCAGAACGTCTTATAATAGGGTGTCGTTTTAGATGTCCTTATCAGTCATTCAAGGACTACACATTCACTGGGCTATGGAAGATATCATATTATTTAATTTTTTAATACGATGATCAACGAGTATGTTATATTAAAGTTATTTATGCGACTTCACGATAGACATATAGAAATAAAAGTAATATTACTGTCTTCGGGATACTAACTACATAAGACTCACCTTCAACCTTAATGGACATGGTTTATTAAAGAAATTATCCCCTGTAGTGACTGTATCAGATGAACATGGCCAGTGGGCGTTTGAAGGAAGGTTTTCAGCAGATGATAGTGAACCAGTTGTTTTGCAGCTAATTTGATTTGTTTGTCCTCTTGAAGAATTCAACTGAACACTTGCATAGATGGGTACTGAATTTGTTTGTCTAACTTTATCTAAAGTGAAACTATGATTTGTAGTATCACTCTTCTCCTCAACGACTGCATCAAGAGGATTCACAAAACTATGATGTAGACCTGATGATTGGCGATCGTTCATCATTCCCAATAAAGCTTAATAACAGATATTCGAGAAAAAATATTTACAATATATTTTAAGTAAAAAACGATCTTACTTAAAAGTTGTCAGTAGTATAACACATTTTAATATTATTTAGCGAGAATCTCACTAAATTACTGTTCATTTTGTGTTGCACCAGACAAGTCTCAATATTACACTTCATTTCAAAAAACTTTCTTCAAAATATATAGGTTGATTCGCACAGTAATGAGATGTATTTAGTTACAGTCTTCCTTGTAAAACTGAGTTTCATAATACACATTACCATTGACTAAACTACGTACAAAATAAAACCATGATTCTAAATATTGTCTCCCGAAATTGTTAAGTTATTTTTCTGACATTTTTGGTCTAGAGCTAAATGTTTGGTGCCTCATTAATGGTAAGTTGTGTTTATTGGTATAAATTTTGAAGTACTGAAATAAAAATACCCAGGCAGGATCCTACTTATTAGTAAATATAATTTAATATTGGAAGTAAATAAAAAATCTTGGTGTTATCAGAATGGGGGTTTGTGGAGATCGTAATAATTTAATTTGGAAGCCGTGATCAGTAGAGTTCAACCATGTCTGTTTTGAGGCAGTTACTTACTGAAGATAGTGATGGACGGTCGCTTAATATTGTGGATTGGTTGAAGTTAGACATTAACACCGTTGGATGATGGCTCAGTAGTCTAGAATCTAAGCGTTTATGCACGATACCGAAGGCCCTGGGTTCGAGTCTTATGTGCAGGAAGGGTGGATGCACACTGCTGATTATTATCATACTGAGACGAGACGGTCATTTAGTGCTTCTAGGTCTTCAATGATGGTGTCGCTTAAATTAACCCCCCAATCCAACTATTAAATCGTGGTGTAACATTCCATCTTCCTTACTTTATCATTGATGTGGGGAGTCGGAATAATTAACAAATTATAGTTCGCATAACTGCCCTTCATCAAGTTACACAGAGATAGAACGTGAAGCGTATGCACACAAAGCCTTGATGATCTGTAATTGCTGGTGACAAGTAAGTTGTGTTATTCCTATGAAAGATACCATTTTTTATGATATTTCACTAATGAATTCATTACAATAAGCTAAAAATTAGTTTTATGAATAAATTAAGGAAAAAAATTAACTTTAATAAAGTTGTTGAGTTCTCCTTTAGATAATCACGTTTCGGCGAGTGGATTACTAAATTAAAATGATTGTACAAATTTAAGTGGTAGATATCTTATGACTTCGTTAATCCATGACGCTACTGTCACAGTTATACAGTAAATGTGAATGAAAGAAGCGGTGTCTACCACTCTGTCAGTATTGTCGTCTTCAGTCACTGCCTTTGTTAAAGTGTTTGTGTATTACACAAGTTCGCCAGTATGTTTCATGCTCGTCGCTAAATACTTCCTTTTATCCTCGGTAAAATGAAAAAAGGAACTAGTGTACGAAATGAAAAGGATATGTGTCCAATTACTGTTTCTTGGCATATGACTACTTACTGAAAGGGATCACACAAACCCTTCAACTCTCATTCTCAAAATAAAAGTCCTTACTAGTTTTGCGCTAATTTTATTCGATTTGTTAAAAAATATTAGGTTGTAACATGTAGAAGCACTGAAGGCTATGTTAGCTTTGAATTCACCTACTGCTTCTTGCTTTATTTTTTTAGTACTGTTGTTATTATCGGATTTATAATCGTCTAATCTCTATGTCGCCTTATTGTCGTGTACAACCTAATACTTGGTGCCGTTTCATATTACATATGTTGTAAATAGAGACTGAAGACTGTTTTATATTAAAAAAAATCGTTCTTAAATTAATTGGGTTTGTAACTTAGTTATAAATAATATTTCTCAATAAAGATTATACAGATTAGTGAGGTGAAACATTAAATCAGTCAAACTGATTATAAGGTTCGTCCATATTCTCTGTTAAATGTATTTAAAAATTTCACTTATTTCCCCTCTTTTAAGATGATTTTAAGTAACAAACGTCATTCTTCCCTGATTTGTAATACTGTGAAACTTGAAAAACTTGACTTTTTATTACGTCTAAACAATTACCAGTTACTAATAGTATACGAAGTTTGTACAGGTTAGTCATCTTAAAGATAAGTCACAAAATAATCTGATTTCCGTTAAACATTTATATCATTTTGATTCGGCTAAACATAACTATGTCAGCAAATAATCCGTCAAGAAGTCAAGATAAAGAACAACAATCCTTGCATCTAGTTGTTTGCGTCTAAATAGATAAGCTGACATTCAGTGGGATATTACCAATCTCATATCATTTGATGATATGATATAAGTGCAACATATAAGTAGCAAGTAAGGGATATATCCAAGTACAAACCATTTGTATTTTATGGTTCCTATTATATTCATAATAAAAAAAAACTTATAAAATTATCTACCAGAATTCGAAATTGTACTTAGGAGGTTAACCTTTATTTCCATAAGGAATTTATATATTCAAAAACTATTACACAGACCACAAATATCGATTGTTTTCAAATGAAAATAGTTTAATTTTAAGTTGTATTCTTAAAAATTTAAATAAGATGTCACTTTTAATATGTACATCTTATTAAGAAGAATGATTATCCGCTCTTAAATCGTTTGGATTCATTCTAAATTTATTCAAGCTATCAAAATAGGTTCTATAAATCTATACTCTAATAAATAGTCAAAAAGTAATTTTGTATTCAATCACCTAAGAATTAATTCCAAAACATTCTCATCTTATTTGACTTTCACTGGTTGAAAGCATGAGTCAATCGAAGCTAGACCACTGTGGAAAACCTGGAAGCACTGGACGGCCGTTTCGTCCTGGTATTGTTAAGCGCCTGGCGCGAGACTGATAGGTCCTGGGCTCGAATCCCGCGGGAAGCGGGATCGTGGGTGCGCACTGCTGAGGAGTCCCATACTAGAACGAAACGGCCGTCCAGTGCTTCCAGGTTTTCCATGGTTGTCTAGTTTCAATTGACTCATGCTTTCAACCAGTGAAATTTCTAAAATCTCCACAAAACCAATTCTGATCATTTGACTTTAATGCATTTATTTCAATTTCAATAAGAAAAATTACCTTGAATTGAATAACGGATAAATGGATTATGTATTAGGCTACATGCAATAAGTTGTTTTAACGAATTCACCGGAATTTGAGTAGATGATTTCGAATAAAGAAATTTATTAAGTCTTTCTAAATCTCGATCTTCTGTTGCTAAAGCTTCCAGTATTTCAATTGATTCACCAACTCTTTTTTTAACCTGTAATAAGAGAATAATTATAAGTATAAAATAACAGTATAAATAATATTCAAAGAAGAATTGTTGATTGGATGAAGAAAAAAACATGGTAGGTGTTTGGATTCTTCTTTCAGGAATTAGTGAACCATTTTTCCACTTAAGAACCATCAACAAATGGCTATTGTTTGCTGTATGAAAATTGGCTTATTTAAGTAAATAAAAATCCATTCACAATACAAAGACCTTGAAATATGCTTTTGTAAATATTTATCGGTTTCTATTGTGACTGAAAAGAATACAATGTGATAGAAACATAGTACAAAAATATCTAGATATATATGCCCCTTTTAGTCATTTTAGAGATTAAAATAGCATGATAAGCACTTTAAAAAGTTCTGTTAAACATGAAAATATTTTTTGCAAATAGACAACAATTTTAGCTACCTAATATGCATTGGTTATATTACAAGTAGCGGAACACTTTCAAACAAGAACAGTTTTCCGGAATGTTTTGGGATCACTTCCTTTTTAAAAGAGAAAATTTATGTTTATCTTTATATTTTGATATCGTAAAAAATAATTTGTCATTTTTTTGTGGCTATAAGTACAAAGCTTTGAAATGATAATTTCAGATAAATTAATCGTTATTTAGATTAGTCGTGATGATAAAACAACAATACACTTTATGATTAACATTAAGGATCTCATTTAGACAACCATTGAATACCAGTAAGGATTGCGCAGATGTTTCGTCCTAACTTAGGACTTTTCAGTAGTGCACATACACTGGGTGGGGGGAGATTCGTAACTTTCAGAGCTCGTAGAGAACGCTTAATCCGTAATATTTCGCATATTGGTAAATTGTGCTTTGTCTAAGAGAAAGAAGTTCCTAACTAACCATCCAACGTGGACCACTTCTCGTGACAAACGTAATTAATCTATTCAAATACTACACTACTGACAAAAATGGGAATTATCTTTACTCATTCACATTACAAATATCATATTTTTTATATCTATTCAGATGGACATTAATACAAATATATATTGTCCCACCTTTGACACAAATGATGTAACAACATAAACAAACTTGTTCTGATCACAACAAATATCTTAATATATTTCATTATAATATTTAAACTTGAGTCAATTCAATCTAGTTATTCGTTCCTAGTGAAAGACACAAACACCAAATCATAAAATCCCAAATATTTTATGTTCTACTCAATAGAATATAATAAATATATCATGATTTCGTTATTGCAATGCATTAGTGTTTTTTCTTTTACTGACTTTTTTCATGCCCTTCTTCCATGACTTATTTATTCATAACTATTCTGTAAGTTAATGGGTAACAACATAAATATCCTGATAGTAACTAAGATAGTAACTATCCTCATAGTAACCAATTCCAACATAAAGAAGAAAAAAACAAGTCTAGTTAAACCTTTAAGCAACTGAATAATTTTTCACATAATGAATCAAGAATTTAAAATAGTTATTTACAATATTATTGATTTCTTTAAAAAAATATTTAATTATTACTTTACCATAAAATAAATGAGTTATTAAGTTTTCTTAATTGATTTCAGGTACGATTAACTTCTTTTTTCCTTTTGTTGTTGTTGTTGTTGTTTTCAACAAACATTCATCATACTCGTATAATTACTTTTGCATATAGCATTCTTCTTCAGTTGATAATCAAATTGTTATGAACTTTATCAAACTGGACTAACCTTTTTTATCTTAAGTTTTATCAAGTTTACAGAGTATAGTTAATCGAACTACAATAACATTTGTTACATTTTTTTTTTTTGACCTAATTTCATATCATAACATAATGATTCATAAATTAATGTGATATAAAGAAATATGAAGGAATTAATTAATCAAGAAGAAAGAGCAGAACTTTTTTGAATGAAAGGAATCTATTTAGAATAGAATAGAATTTAAGTAACATGAAGGAGAAGAAGAAGAAGAAAACTTCGTTATTTCGTGTCAATGTGAATATTATCGAAATATTATTATCTTAATGATAATAATTTTCATTCAGATATTTTATACAAGTTGTTGATTTAATTCATTTAGAATTAGTATGAAATTAATGGAAGCAATTAGTATAATAAATTCACATGGCATTGTTTACTTGGATTTTCCCATTAATTTTTAATACTTTAATTGATCAGTCTGTTATTAGCATATGTGAATACTATGCATATTGCCTCGATATTGTTTTAATTCACAAGCATTATAAGCAAAGATGGATAACGCAATGACGTTTGAAGTGGAAGTTAATGGGTTCGAGTCCCAAAGTGAACGTCAACTCTGAAATGCAGGTACATCCAGCTGACGAATCTCAAATAGGACGATTCGACTGCTAGCCATTATCCATCTTTGCTTATAATTAACACAATAGTCCAAAAAAGTGATAATTTCAAAAAAATTAGAATATTTTTTTATGTCAATATTATTGTTACTTGAAATTAAGAATATTTCAAATAAATCATTATTTATCTTTTACTTAACAGATTAAGTACGAAATTACATGTCTATAAAATATTATTTCATTTATAAAAAAACTAGACAAACATTTATTCTATTTAACAGTCAATAACAATCATCAGGTGCCCACTAGCGACTGGCTTCAAGAGGTATTTTCTGGAGTTTTGATAAGAAGCCGTGACCAGTGAAGTTCAACTATGTGTGTTGTGAGACAGTGACTCACTGAAAATAATGATGGATGTGTCACTCAGTTTCGTGGATTAGTTGAATTTAGATATCAATACCGGTGAAAGTGGGCTCATTGGTCTAGAGATTAATCGTTCGTGTGCTAGATCGAAGATCCTCGCTTCGAATCCCACCAGTTGGATCGTGGATGCACACTGCTAAGGAGTTTGATATTAGGACAAAATGCCCGTCCAATGCTTCTTGGTTTTCCATGGTTGTCTACCTTTAGTTGATTCATGAATTCAACTATTAAATTACTACAATCTCCATAAAACCCCTTTCTAGTTTATATTGTTGGTTATTATAGTGAAATTCATCAACTTAGTTCCATCAAATCTCTAAGCCTTCTAGAACTCGAAGTTATTTGTTGATTACATTAACGTTTGATTGAATTATTCAAATGCTTCTTTGATTTATACTACTACAGTAACAGAAGTCATATTTTTGGGTCAATTTTATTCATGTGAAAATATAACTTATCTAAGTTAATGGTAAATTTTGTTAAGAACTACACTGTTAATCAACACAAATCAAGTGTATTGAATAATAGATCATTGTGTAGTCATCTTTAAATGATGAATTGCATATGTGATATTCATTCAAACTGCAATATAGCAAAAAGTGTCAGTTATTTCTATTTCAATCCTGCTATGATATGTGATTATTTATGATTAAACCATAATAAATTCAATCAATGAAATGGAATTGAATCAACTGCATTCTGACAATTATTGATTAACAGGTAAACAGAAGAGAAAACCATAATTTGTTGTTGTTTTAGATTTGTTTAAAAGCAAGGTATCGTAGAGATTGTTTAGTTCAGTTAAGTTTTATATTACTTTAGATGTTTGGGAATATTTTATCATTGTATACGTGAATAAATATTTAGTTTTCTGTTTACAAATATTGTGACATTCAAATGAATAATACTTGATCATCCTTCATAGTTTTTTCTGATTCTCAATTCTTTTATGTTTCCTTTCCTGTTTTCTCCATTTCAATATTCTCAACATTCTTCTGATAGGCGTTCCACTTCCGACTGTTGTTACATACTACTTACATTTGTCAACATAAGTAGCATACACCACCTAGCGAATAGTCAGATTATATCCATTATCTAAGAGCACAGAGCATCACTGAATTAAGGTAAGAATAATGTGTACATATATGCTATCAGATATCACAATTCGATACATTTCACACCAGAACCACTTAAATTTACGCGATAAGTAACTTTACCATGATCGGATAATTGCTTGATGCGATTTATTTTTGTGACTTTATTTAGATAATTTATAGTTCAGACCCAAAAGTGGAACAAAACGTTGAGGTCATTTAATTCCGGTAGCTGAGAATTTTACTATTATGATATTTTTCTATGTGTATATGTGGTCTACAATACCCAGTACATAGATTGCAAATTTACTATGTTCCAGTCGATTATGTACCCTTACTCCTTAACAAAACAGAGAATCGTTTGTTACAAATGATTTTTGTGATCAGATTAATAAATTTTTATAATTTAAGTAAATGTATATTATGAAATCAAATTCAGTCTACCGAAACCTGTTTTATTTCACTCACTCACATAAACTGAGGCTTTTACATTGATTTAATTAGAATGTACATTTCGATAGTAAATAGGTAAATTTACTATGCATTAAAAGAATAACCATTCAGAATATTCTTAATACTCGTGATTTCATCCTTTATCATGTTTCAATAATTCATTGTTACATTAGTAATTAGAAACTGTAATAACTTTAATTAGGTCCCAATTACAGTTCACTATGTTAGTTATTAGCAAATAGTGAGTATAGTCGAATTCTCATCCAGATATACATTTAAATCTGTATATCATCACTAATTTTGGTCAGTTTTAATTAAAGTGCAATGTTTCTAGCATGGATTTAAAAAAATTAAATATATACATCAAACATATTAGAAATAAATACCATGAAAATACCTCGAGAAAAGCCTCCATTAGGTTAATTTTGACTTCAAGATTTTGTTCTTTGTTGGAATTTATTGAATTTGAAGCATTCAAATCCTCTAGATAGATTATTAACCAAGTTGTATGATATGGCCAATGATGAATAAGCGTTATCCATAAGACTACTAGTCCAATTTCAATATTCATATTGTACAGTTTCAATAGACGATCTGAAGTACATTTATTTTGAAAGAAAGTAATAAGATTTTAAAATTCATAGTTATGATTCGAATTTTTAATAGGCATATAGAGGAGACCATTATGGTGATTTTCGTAAATATTTGACAAAGTGCTGAATGTTTATTTTGAGATTGAATAAAACTATTCACCTTTCTAAATAAATTACCAACAAGGCACCAAGGAAGCTTTACTCTCCTGAGGATACAATCCGACCAGAATAGTTGTATGCTAAAAACACTATTGAAAGCTTTTCAAGTGTAAATTTCCGACCACCCTAATTAAAGTCGTTCCTCTTACATATACCATGTAAATGACGTGATGTGATACTTTTGAGATATACAAAAAACATGAGTTTATCTAAATTTAAAGACAGTTAATCGAAATGATTAACAAGACAAAACTAAAGACCCGTAAAAGTGCTTGTATTTAAGAATGAAATCATTCCACTCAGAGTATGACATAACTGTCTTATTTCTTTAAAAGAAATTGTATTTCCCAGTAAACTATTCTTAATTTATTTTAACATACAAAATAAGATTCATAAAGCAATCAGATTGTTTTGTATTTGAATATAATAATGTACTAAAAGAGAGCAAGAACAAAGATTGGTGCAGCAATCTTTGTTCTTGCTCTCTTTATGATAATAAAGGGAACTATGTGTATGAAATGTACTAGAACATTAATGTTGGCATATTCTCTATGAATTGTACATTCAAAATGGCACAATTCTTTGGAATCTTATTAAAACAAAAGTACTATTATTTTCTACTTAATGAAAATGTATCATAATAAATTTATCATTATGTTTTCTTGTTATTTTAAATAATGAAAACAGTTACGTAGAAACTTGTTACATTCAAATATGTACTTATTTTGTAATACAACAGTTGATAAGTGTATTGCATAAGACATTGTTATTTTTATATTCATATAAATCTAATAATTATAAATAATAAATATATAAATATGAAAACTCGTAAAATAAGTATGTTTTTGTGTGTGTGTGTGGGGGGGGAAGAACTTTTTTTTCTGTTCTTTTTTTCAAACTTCAACAACGTTACAATTTGTGATAACATTTTAGTTATTTTCGGAACTAAGAGAAAACGTTTCTTTTTTTTCAATAATACTAATGATGTGACTTGTACAATGTTTTTTTGGCATTCCAATATTTTTCATTGTTTTTTGTTTTGATGAATATAAATAAATATTTAGCAACTATTTCTGTGAACAATTCATAACAATTTACAAGTATCATTACCAAGTTTTGACTTGATAATTTCGAATTAATTGAGCTTTGCGTAGATTGTTATGAACAAAAATAATATATTTTTAATATCTTAATGAGGGGAAAAATTAGATTTTATGATGTTTCGTGACTCAGTGTAAGACACTTCTTCAGAGAATATATAGTGTTCAACTTGTAAAACGGTAAGAAGTGTGTTCGATGTGCTTTTCTGGACTATACTTCAGCTTTTGATTCTATACCAAGACAACATCTACTTAACAAGTTAATCAGCGTCAACACTGACAGCTGGATAACCAACTAACTATGTTCCTACGTCTGTGGAAGAGAACAATACACTGTGGTTGGAGGAAAGTGTTCAGAGTCTCTACCGTCTCATGAAGATGTACCAAAAGGAGCCGTTCTTTCACCTCTTCTTTTCTCTTTTTTTTCTGCATGATCTGCCACCTTCCAGAGAAAACACTTTTTTGAAATATGTGGATGATCTCACTACATGCATGCCGATCTCTACCTCTTTACGTCCCGTAGAAGTGAATGAGTTTTTGTCTCGTATTGATTGTTGGTCTATTGTTAATGGTCCCATACTTAAACCGTCTAAATGTCAAGCTGTTAACTTTAGAATGAAACATGAACGGGATCTAAACACCATTTTGAGATCTCATAATGCTTGTGCCATTGAAGACTCTTTCATAAACACAGTGTCGAAGGTCAATTATCTTGGTGTTAACTTTTCCTCTGGTCTCCCTTGGTCTTCTCATGTTTTGCTGTTATCGAAGAAAGTTTTTCGTCTAACTTAATACGTAAAAAGACTGCATGGTCTTTGAATTACTCGTCATTTACTCTTACAATTTGTCAATTTCCGCATATTACCTATTATTCTTTAATGTTGTCCATTATCCTTTCCAGGGCTTTTGAGAAAAGACTTTGCTGTATTTCGGAGAGTGCGGAAGGCGGTTAGCAAGGTTTGTGGCGAATACTTTGAGGTCATAGTTAATATGTTTGTGGCAGGTGTTATCAGATACTAACCATCCCCTTCACTAATATCTTTCTTCTTGTATATCTTCTGGTTGAACAAGACGTAATTACATTAAAATCCAAGCACACAAGCAAAAGTATAAAAGTTCTATAATACCTTACTTAGCAAATATGTTCTGTGACGAACAGGTTTTTAGAGTTAACCTAGTCAATAACCTACATACTTAACATGTCTTTAATTTTAAAAGTTGTACAGCTTTTCAGCTTTTTAAACATTTCTCCTTTTTTTGTAAAAGAAACTTGTTGAAATACCTTGTGCTGTGAATTCTATATTGTACCAAAATATAATATTGAATAAAGCCATTAATAATAATAATAATTCTTCGATTGTTCTTTTGTAATATTTAAACTTGGATTAATTTTTATTTGGTGATATATAGTCTGAAGAATTGACATATACTGAGTTACGAAACATCAGGAAATCTGATTTTTCTACTCATTGGGATACTACAAATATGTTAATTAATTTATAGTGAATAACAATCTTTTCTCATTGTCCTAATAATTAAAAATGAATTATTTTCTTGTTTCGTTTGCTCAATAGATCAATCGAATATCTCCTGATTTTCACTTAAATTTCATTTTAATATCATTACTTTCATGTTAGTTAACGTAATATTAGCTAAAAATAAACGTCATATATTTGTTTATCTTATATTCATATAAAAAAGCTACATCATTTTTTGGATATGATATAATTACCTAACTTGAAAGGAATTCCAATGTATGTTCCTTGATAGAGTTAAAATTCGATATTTCACCCTTTATTTTTGAAGAATAACATTGATGTTTATTAAGATGCCTTTGATTGCCTACTTTTTTTACACGATATTCACAAATTTGTATCTACATAGCCTGCAGTACTTCAAATAATCTTTATTACATAATGTACTCTACCGAATTTTGAGGTGGAAAGTCTAGAAAACTATTAATAACTAGATGACAAAAAACAACAACCATTCAGTTGAATGAATTTTATAGTTTTTAGATTATTATGTTATACACCTTGTTTATTATGATCATTTTTATGATATAAGAAGATACCAAAAACTTGATTAAAATTCAATGATGGATAGTGGCTAGCAGTGGAATCCAGGACGCACGTTTCGTCCTATTTGGGACTCGTCAGCTGGATGTACCTGCATCTCAGAACGAATGGTACTGGGTTCGAATCCCAGAGTGGACATCAACTCCGAGATGCAGGTACATCCAGCTGACGAGTCCCAAATAAGACGAAACGCGCGTCCTGGATTCCACTGCTAGCCACTACCCATCATTGCTTACAAATAGCTTGTGAATTAAGGCAATATCGAGGCATGCGCACAGTATGTACATATGCCAATAACAGACTGATCAATCGCAGTCTTAAACCTCAATGGGAAGATACAAGCCAAACAATATCAAGTGAATTGATTAAAAGTCATTTCACTGTTATAAATGTTTTATAATAACATACTGACCGTAATTATGTATTGTCACAATAGTTATAAATCTTCAAATTTCAAACGAAAAATTAAATAAGATTTTGTGGATATTGACTTTTAATTTTCCAATAAAATATATACTACTTAAATATTTAAAATTAACATTGTTGGGCAACAATATCATAAAATGTATTCATTTACAACAATATCGAGTTAGTCTTATCAATTGAATCATGCGTATACATTTAATATTTTATCTTGAATTTAATTTATGACTATAGGTATTGAATTATGAGTTAACTTACATGTAAATGCTGTAGACAGCACCAATTGTTTGATAACTTTCCCATTCCAATCAGCTAGTTCATGATTATGTAAAAACATACTTGCAATATCATTTACACTGATGAACTCATTCACTTCTGTAACTTCGTTGTTATTTTGTTCTTTTTCATTATTTATTGGAGTAATTTTAGAATTATGTTGGTTATTTGAATTTGTCCCGTAAAAGTTGTTAAACATAGCTCTTTGTACATGACTTGAAACGCAATTCGGACTAGATGACTGAAATTTAAAAGGTATATCAGATAACATAAAGTTCTTTTGTATATGCTTAATAATTCATAATATTTTACTTAGATATTTAAATGTATAACTGTTAAGATTGATGCTATCACGAGTTCACTTAATCTGCGAACGAGAAACAAGACTCGGTGACCAAAGACCAGTAAGCTAGCCCAGCCCCACTCACTAGAAAGAGAAGTCCAAACTTGGAATGAGAAGTTTATTCTGCAAACAGCCGGAAACGAACAAACACAATTCAAAACGTATATATGAAGTACAAAACCGTCCTTGGGGAGAGTTACCAAATAGCATACTAAAAGACAAAACGGATAAATTGTATTTAAGATATTTCCCAGTGGGAAATACGACATGGTGACAAGAGCGCCTTTGGCGCGAAAAAAAGAAATTCAAAATTTCTAAATAACATTACAAAATTAGGTCTTTTTCCAAGTGAGTTCTGGGGATTTAATGTCCCCAACAATAACAGCTATAGATATTAAGTGTTCTTTAGACTTCTTTTTAGATATAGCACATTTTACGTTTCAGCTTGTAACTAAAAATGAAAGGTATATTTTCAGATAAATTTCAATGTTAAATACGATAAAATTGGATTTAATCTATTATATCTATATGTTAACAGCAGAACACTACTGAGATATAGTAAAGTTTTTATGAGACATTTCCTCGGAAAGAGGATCATCAGATGTGTACTTTCACCTAATCGTATTTTGAATAAATCAGCTAACATAACGTTTTACAATCAAATAAGATTACTAAGCCTTATTTTGACAAAGTTAAGATAAATTCTACGTTTATGTTCACATAAGAGAGTTTTGACAATTAACATACCATAAGTAATATTTGAATATTGACAGAAGTAAATACCTATGTAAAAGACTAATAGTTGTATCCTCATTTTCAAATCTCAGAAGCAATGAACTTAAATACCTGGGTTAAAACATATATTGTTCTTGATTGAGATCATGAACCGATTGATGTTAGACCACCAAAATTGAAAACCTGGGAGCACTGGACGGCCGTTTCGTTCTATTGTGGGACTCCTCAGCAGCGCGCATCCACGATCCCGCGAGCGGGATTCGAACCCAGGGACTTCAATCCCGCGCGTGAACGCTTAACCAACTAGACCACTGAGCCGGCATCCAGTGGTGATAGTTTCTAACATCAACCAATCCACGAAATTACGCGACCAACTTCCATTGTACTGAGGTAGATACCTGTCTCTACCCGACAAGGATTAGCTCCACTGGTCACGGCTTCTCACTAGAACTCCGAGAATTCCCTCACGAAGCTAGTCACTGGTGAGCACATGTTGATTACTAGTATAGGGGTTGTGGAGATTATTAAATTTTTGATTGATTGTTCTGTTTTATATTCAATATATAATGAATTGTATGACTGTATATCCCTTACCCAATGATATTTTCTTTCGACCAGAACAATCATATAAGCAAGAAAATATATGAACTTATATCTAAAGCTTATTTCTGTACTCCAGAAACAATATAAATATCATTCAAACCTATTTATTACTATGAGTGAAGTCTATTTTCGTTTGTCGTTTGTTATTTAAAAATACTAAGGCTAAAATCAAACAGAATGTATATATTTACCTACAGGATCGTTAATCTAAATTAATTTCTGTTATAATATAGATATATCATAATTAATGAGTTAAATTCAAGTATAATTAGTTTTTAAATTTTCCATATTTTTGTATAGAATATTTAATTAAAATAGTTTTCATATAAACATTCTTGTTTCCTCGTTAGTGACTGATTATCCTTCTGATATCATCTTTGTTTCTGATTAGTTATCTTAACATTTTACTAATAATAAAAATGATGTATCATTTTACTTTAGATTGTTTGACTTTAAAAAAAATAAATTTCTTTCTGGTTGTTTTATTTACATCACAATTAGTTTAGTTCCATTTAAATAAATTTCTAGAAACATTATCCCTTGTAATCATAATAAGCAGAGATGAGTGACGGTTAGCATAGGAATTCACGATGCACGTTTCGTCCTATTTAGGACTCTTCAGCTCAGTACACTTGCATTCAAACAACTAATGCAAAAATGAATTCCTTTTTGCTTCATAATGAAACATCCATCTTATTGAAATTCTAAATAGTAGTTAACCACAATTCACTTTCGTGTTATAAGCTTATTCTAAAAATAGTCTGATTTGCGCAGTTATCTACAACTTTAGTTTCAGTCTTTTTTATTCTGATAAATACTAAAACATTACTTTAGAACAATACTTTACCAAAATCGTTGTAACATACGTTATCAAGATTTTCTTTTTCTTTAAACAATTCAATTTTTTGAAAATCATAAACTTAATGACTGAAAAATTAATCCAACTTATATAATAAACAATTCTTTGACTTCAGGTTACTTCAAGATGGGTGCTGTTTACTTCATTGTTTACCAAAGTTTCATCTATGTATTATTTAGATCTTAAATATGATGACAATAACAATAGATCAAACAGCATTAACTGGAATATATTAGTAAATTTCTGCATTACGAACGTTTACATCTGATTATTTACCTATACTTTTACTACATTTCTATAAACCTAAATTTTTAACAGTTGTAATCAACATTCAGCAATGCTTTAGTCAGATAATAATAGTAAAGTAGTTAATCCACAGTTTTCTTCAAAAATTGTATGGTTTTGAAAGGTTCTGGTAATTGTAGGTAAACGTTTGTATGAAACGAAACACTACACAGTATATTTTGATAATCGTTTATAGCTTACACGGCAAGCGAATCATTTTAGTAGAGAACAAAACAACCCCATTGTTTTTGTTTCGAAGAAGAATGTTATAATATCGTTAAATACTTTTGATTATCTAACTATTAACAATATTCTATTCATTGGATATTATTTGTTATAAAAAGTAAATGAGAAGCCATATTGCCAAGAAGCGTAGAATTTCTTCACCAGAAATTTGTAAAATATTGTAAATACAGGAAACAATTTTCTGTTGAAATCAGAACAATCAATAAATATCTCTTTCTAGGTAACTGACCATTTCTGTTGAAGTAATATTAATATTTCACTAGACAGATGTTTTGCCATGAATGTTTTCATCGAGGATGGTTGTAGTAGAGAATATTTTCTCTTATATAACTGTTGACAACTACCTAAATGTTGGCGAAGTAAAATGTATATTCAACAGAATCTTGAAAAAGTTTTTCTTATTTCGGTAATTCGGAATACTCTCGATTTATACCTTAGTCAATAAAAGGTTATTTCGTAAAAATTAGGTATCAGTATACGTCATTGCTGTTTATTCACTTTAAGTGTTCACTCTTTATTCTTTTCATCTAGAAACCTCTGTTGTTCTGAATTTATCAAATACAATGATTATTGTCAATAACTATAACAAAAACATTCTAATTCTGTGTTTTCTTTTGAGACAAATTATATCATTCTATTCAGAGATTTAATCAATCTGATCGCTAAACTAAAGTATATGAATAAATATAACTAAGTCAATATAAAAAGAAGTGTAGTGATTTGGGTAGAGTTTTGTTATCTGGGCTGGAAATTTTGATCGTGGAGCTTCCATTGTTCTTCTGAACAACAGTGTCAGGCAGAGGTGAAGTATTTGGATTTCTCTATATAAGACCCACAGCTTCTCCTGTGGACTTCAATCTTTACTAATTATTGTTGACCTTTGACTTGTTATTGTCACTTTATTTTGCTTGTATTTCCCATTGATTTAATTCTTGGTCCTATATTTGTCCATGATTTTTCTAATTGGTCGATAGATTGAATCTATGTCAATTTGTTTGTTGATTGCTGATTTACCTGAGTGTCAACCTTCTAAAGCTTCTTTGTATTCCCTCTTTTCAAGATGTCAACCTTTTCCCAGTCAAATATGTGTTCTCAGTTTTACACATGCATTGATATAAGCAAGAATATGTCATGATGTTTGACTGCTAATTGATGTTTGTATAGGCCAAGATGAAGGTAGGCACTCACTTTGTCTAATGTAATGTTTTTTGTAGTTGGAAAAATTTATTTTGTAGATGATTTTTAGTATAGTAATTTATATAAGAACAAATTTCATCCGATAAAAAGGTTGAAAGTAGAAAGAAAGAAAGAAAGAAAATATCTTTTATTTGGTAAATACTTTTATTGCCATACTTCCTTTGAATTAATCATTCTCATATATTACTTGCTTCTTGACAAGTTTCTTCAGTACCTGTTATGATATAGAACAATATCAGTTTTATTCAAAAACTCAGGAAATCATTTTCTTTATAAAGTCAGTATAAAGTGTTATGTAAACTGCTTTTTTTCCCAACTATCTATAAGACACGTTGCATGCTTCTTAATAAAGAAAAATAGTTAATTTTTTATAGAGAAAAATGTTTTCGGATTTAAATACTAATAATAATAATAATAATAAAGGTTTGCTGTATGCTAGCGTGATTGATATTTCTCACAGAAAAAAAGAGAGAAAAAAAAGTATATTATTGACTGATTAAAACTAAGATTTAGATTTTTCCCCTTTGTTACAATTCACAAAATATAGGAATAGATATAACTCTCTTAACTTACCACTTTTCTTGATGATACATTGATAGTTGATATTTCTGCCGATGAAATTATATTAGGTTGTAAGTTAGCATTTGTTGATGAGTAACCATTGAATGATGAATGTAAAAGTTGATTATGTTTCATTTGTTCATTATTTGATTTTATTATTTCTGGGAAATCGGTAAAAATCGGTGGTTCTAAATATATTGGTAAATATAAGCTAGCATGTACTAAATGAAAATTATTGCCAACTATTTGTGCAATAAGTTTTGGTTCTTGTGTAAAGCTATTACAAAATGTAGTATTGTATGGGGATAAAATTGTACTGCACACAAGGTCGCCTAAAAGAATCTGAAAAACACAAAACACATATAAACAAACATCCTGTAATTTTTACTAAATTGAATCAATAAATAATTTATTCAGTAATAGATCTCTTACTAAATTTGTAACATTAGTAATATATAATTGATAACAACCTGTGAATTAAAGTGTCTATATTCTTGTAAATTGATTGAAGTCGTCTGAATAAACATTGACTGATTTCATTTATTCTTTTGCATGGTGGAGAAGATTTGCAGTTCAGGTGGATGATTTTGATGGAGTATTGTTCCCAGAGCTGGATAGTTTGGTCGTGTTGATGATGTCGTTCAAAAGAAGAATGAAAGCTCCACAACCAAACCATCTAGCTCAGAGAACAAAACTCCATTAAAAATTCTTTTGTACCAACAAAAATTTGAAAATTAACACCGTGATTATAAACTGGCGTTTCTTTTTTTTATTATCACCAATTTCCTTGCTGCTAAAAACTCAAATTGTTAGGATAGAAATTTGATATTTGTAATACGCAATTTATAGAAAGCTACAAGTCAAAGTATATCGTTTCGAATGCATTAGTTGAATGCGAAATTACAGAGCGAAGCATAATTCTAAATTTCCTTGAGTGAAAGTATTTTCACTGTGAAAATAAGCGAAGGATATCTGTGGCTGGGATATCAATTATTTCAAATGATTTGATTTATCGTATAAAAAAGAGAATAGATGATTATTGTTGATGCAGATCGTATTTTATGGAATTAGAAAACCTAATACTTTACAATGCTAATTATGGGTGTCAAATTGAAATTTAATGTCACACCAATTGTTTTTCGTTTGTATGTTTTTCGGGTTGGATTTTTATCAGTTCAAAGATAACATTATCAACAAATATTAGAGCAAAATATACTTAGCTTGATGGTTCTAACCTATAAATAAGTCTGCATCAACTTTTACAGTAGTGATCACGTCTGCTTCACCCATATCTCATAATATCCACTGAACAATGTCATTATGTCACAAAGTGTATTGAGTTTACTTACTGAATCCATAGCCTCCAATGAAGGTGAGACAAAAATCTGGTATTAAATATTTTGATTGACTAGTTATGTCTCATATAAAACCTTACATTTAATATTTATTATACACTTTTCTTGACATTAACACATCAATAAATCAGAGCCAGTTTCACATTTTTTTTAGTTGAATTTGATTTATGGATAGAGAATACTAAATATATTCGGAGGAGAATAACATAACCAGATTCTTTGCTATATAAGAGTGAGTATAACTTACTGATATTTCACAGATATATTTTATACAAAGATTCATTTTAAAATTAAGTCATCTTGAGTATTAGCTTTCACAAATTTATAAGATGTATGATTAGCCACTAGAGGAAGTCAAATAATAGATGAAAATATTACGAGGTAATGCATGTTGATTTATTTGTATTATTGAGTTCACTCTTCTTATACAACTTTCGTATAATTGAAATTTGATCTAATTACCTAATTTATAAGACAGATTTATCCACTTAATATTCTCATAATAAGGTCAATCTATAATGTCCCGTCACATTTACGTGAATTATTAAAAGCTTTGACAGTCTATTTACTTTCTGTATCGATTGACTTTATATAATATATAAATGTATTTAGAAAATTATCTGTTTGTATATATAACATTCATAATATATCAAAATGTTCTATGAATTTTCCTATCAGATACATGTCCTTATCTAATATATAAAATGTCTCATCAACTATAGAGATCAAAAATTTGTGCTAACATACTATTGTGTTGAACAAGCTAAATTTCAGTTTAAAGACGAAGTTTATACTGGTATTTAAATTAAAGTCACCATAGTTTCCTTACACATCCTACTATATTTCATCTGAATCTCTAACTTACATTTAATTTATTCCTTTTTCATTTTTATCTTTATTTTCATGAATATATTTCAATAACATGCATTAATTTCATTAATTTTATCTGGATTACTATTATTTGTTACGTTTGGTCAAATTCTGTTCTCATTGATCTACTTAAGAAATCACAACATTATCCTTCAATTTGTATCAAACTTTTTGATTTTCAGTCGTCTATATATGTACATGTTTAACGAGTCCGTTTAGTGAGTTCACGATCTCATACCCGGACTCGAACACAGGACCTTCCGTCTCGCGCTCAAACACTTAGTATCTAGACCACTAAGCTGGCATTCAACGGTGTTAGCGTCTAACTTCAATTGTTTCATGATCTCACTCAACCACTCATCCATTATTTGAGGTAACTACCTGTCTCTATCCAACACGGATTATACTCTACCGACCCTGGGACTGAGTACCGCATGCGGGATCGTGGATGCGCACTGCCGAGGTGTGTCACACTAAGACGAAACGGTTGCCCAGTTCTTGCAGGATTTCAATGGTGATCTAGCTTAAGTAGTTTCATAATTGTAACTACTAAAAATTACGAAAATCTCCACGAAACCACATTCTAATAATATTTATAGAATTTTTCTTTGTATTGTTCACAGGATGTGACAAGATTGTGAAAAGTACTTATATCCGGACGTATAATATCACAAAGATGAACTTCATGGCTTAGATATAATTTTTGGGAAATCCAGTTAACGGATCTATGTCTCACCCATATTACAATATCTATCTATCACTTGAAATATTACTAGTTCTACTACCATTACATCCGTTACTAATATCAAAATAAGATTTATTAGAAAGAGAGAAAAAACGATAGTTGGAAGATACTGTCTTTTAAAACATTTGATAAATCATATAGTTAATCAAATCTGACAATAAGTTCTTGCAGATAGGTTTAATCAAATTTCTTTTATCTCTTTACGCAAAACAATATTAATTATTGTTGTTTTGTTTCTGTCTAAGTAATCTTTAGTATTTTTATCGTTGAATAGAAGCATTATTCCTATTATTGTGATGATTGTTACCTTCATCAACAGCTTGATCACCTTAGCTTTTGAGACATAAATACATACTAACATTATTTACAGGTGTATACGTAGGGTAAGTACTACTCTAATATTATTGTGCTTAGCTAGAAACGCTCTTAATCAGTTAACTAACCAAATAATATAGATAACGTAGAAACAAAAATAACAAGCACAAAAATACACAAAATCCACACACATACACATTCGAACCGGACAGTTTTCCGATGTAACTCTGAATTAAATCATTTAGGCAGTATAATTTTACTAAAAAGTAAAACTTGAATGAATCAAATTAATTAAATCTGACTGACTTTTTTCATTTGGAAGTAGCTATTATATATTTTTATCTCTAAAAGTTACTATCAAGGGAACTGAAATAAGCAACTGAGAGATGGATTAAGGTAATTATTAAACATGAAAGGTATTATGAATAGTAACCGGAAAGTTATCAGGTCGATGTTTTAAACACTGATGTTAGGTAAATTATTTCCTAATCACATTTTAGTGTTTATTAGAGTCAGTTTTATAAACAATTAGAAACAGTGTTAGAAAAGTTCAAGTTTAAAAAATATGTATAAACAACTCAACAGGATCTTTAGAGAGATATATGTATGTGTAAACTGAAATGCTCATTTAATTGAGGATTTGATGCCAACTCAACTTCTAATGAGTGTGTGTTTTCATCAGAATCATACAAAAGAAGTGTTAAATATAATCCGTATTCACGTTTCTACGGTCAGGGACAGTGAGTTTGTGTCGTTTAAAATGAAACCCATAGAAAATGAATATATTCTTTTCTAGTCTCTTATCAATTCATTACTACAGGCGTAAGTATAGATTACTTATAATGTTCAGTGGTTTTGAGTATCAGAAATTTTGAATCAGTCCATATGTGAAATATGGGGTTGTCCCATTAAATAACAGAATGATTCGTTAGTATAAAGAGGTTTCAAATGCTATTAATCCATAATAATTGTTGGGTTTAGAATCTGGAATTTAAGTAAACGACTTTTTTGGTATACATTAAATCATTAGGAATTCAAATCTCTTAAATCATGATCATTTATGAAGTATCCAATCTATGCATTATATATTTGTGCGATTTTAACATCTACTGTACAGTCCGTCTATTTTGAAAATTCCTGCATAAGTCTGAGAAGTTTATCATATAAAATGGATTGTTATTTTCTTATTTCACGAACTCAGTTATATAAATTTTATCGGAAGGGATTTTGTGGATCTGTTTGAACTACACTTATAATAATCATCTGCTCACTACTGACTGACTTCAAGAGGCATTTCCTGGAGTTCTAGTGAGAAGTCGTTACCAGTGTAGTTCAACCAGGTCTTTTGTGAGATGTCAGCTCACTGAAGACAATGGTGTACGGTGGCGCAATTTCGTGGATTGGTTGAAGTTAAGCTTAACACCGTTGGATGCCGGCTCAGTGGTCCAATGGTTAAGTGCTCGCGCGCAAGACTGATAGGTCCTGGATTCGAATCTCGTGAAGAGCGGTACCGTGGAAGTGCATTGCTCAGGAGCCCCATATTAGAACGAAACGGCCATCCAGTGCTTCCAGATTTTCCATGTTGGTCTAGCTTCAATTGACTCATGATTTCAACTATTGAAATTTCTAAAATCTCCACAAAATCCCTTCTGATAAAATTTATATAATTGAGTTCGTGGAATAAGAAAATAACAATCCAAGCAGTTTTAACTATTGCCATATTTTATGGATGACAACTGAAGACCATCGGTGTAATTATACTTGCTATTACTAAACCAGGAAGACTTAGCATAAAGAAAAATTATCAACAGACTGTAAAAAACATACCTCATCGAGATAAAAAGAAAGATCTCAGCATGTGTGCAAACTATAGAGGCGTCACAATACAATCAATATCAAAGAAAAGTCTTCAAGAAATTGTTGCTGAACCACATTAAAGGTTTCGGAATTCGTCACCATACATCAACTTTCTTGACTATGAGAAATCGTTTGACAGTGCGGATAGGAGGATCTTATGGGAACATCTTCGGCACTATGGAGCACCTGAGATAATCTTCAACATCATCCGGAACTTATACGATGAACTACTATGCAAAGTCATGTATGGAGGACAGCTGACAGACACATTTCAATGATCAGTGTCAGACAAGTCAGTCTGCTCTCACTCCTTCTCTTTCCTCTAGTGATTGATTGGATCATAACGACCTTTAAATTTCAAGGGAAGCACGGAATACAATGGACAGCTTGGATGCAAGTAAACGATTTTGACTTCGAAGATGACCTATCTCTTCTATTCTATAAATGACAATAATGAAGATGAAAACAACCAGTGTAACAGCAGACTCTTCATCAGTAGGCCTCAAATATGCATAAGGGATAAAGCAAGATCCTCATATACAACAGGAAGAATACCAACTCAACCACACATGATGGAGAAGTTTTGGAAGAGAAGGAAATGTTCACATACCAGAACAGCATCCATCAATGAACAAGAAGGATCTGATGCAGACGTAAAGGCAAGAATTGGCAAAGCAAGGACAGCATTTCCACGGTTTAAGAATATATAAAACTCGAAACAACTGTCAGCCAACACCAAAGTCAGAATCTTCAATACGGACGTCAAGACAGTTCTTCTGTATGGAGCTGAAACTTGGAAAACTACAACAACCATTGTCAAAAATGTACATGTACTTATAAACAATTATCTACGCAAGACATTGGATTTCCTTTGGCCGGATATCATCAGCAACAACTTTCTATGGGAGCGAACAAACCAATCTCTAGCTGAAGAGGAAGCTAGGGAAATACGCTAGACGTGGATAGGATCTACATTGGGGAAATCATCAAACTGCTTCACGAGGCAAGCCCTAATTTTGAATCCTGAAGACCAAAGGAAAAAAGGCAGACTGAAGAATACATCGCGTCAGGAATAGAAGGAAGATATCAAAAGAATGAATAACAGTTGGAAACAATCAGAAAAGAGCCCAGTACGAAGTTGGTTGATGAATTCTGGCTGTCGGCCTTTGCTCCATAAGGATGAATAAGCATAAGTAAGCAATTAATAATAATAAAGTGAGTAGTATAACTTGACTTTTAATTTGGTTAGATTTAATCAGAAATATTATATTTTGTTCTTAAGGCAGACACATTACTTCATCTTTATTGTTCAGAATAACATATATCAATTCTATTAAGAAAATCATTGAAGTTTATAGTTTAGTCATGTTTAATTTAAAAGTCTCAATAATAAATACTCAGTTTTAAGTTCGAAATATAAACAACCTACAATCAATGTAACTATATCAATTCGAATGAATCACTGTATTCTTTTTTGTGGTAATTATTTATTTCAATCAAAATATAAGATCATTGATGAAGTTTACACTTTATGTAAAATTAGATATAAGAATAGTAGAGAAGCTTTTGTTCCTTTTTTGTATTTTCCTCATAAATTTGAGTTACATTTCACACTAAACTCTGATTATCAAATTTGTATCGATCTTCTATGTTATTTCACTAAGCTCATCCACCGTATATGTACAAACTTCTATGTAACTTATTTCATTAGATTTGCTTGTTACTAACAGATCTATATTCTTTATTATGATTTTTGTTTCTCAATTTAAACTTTCAGGTTACCTGGTAGGTATAACGAAAAATACAAAAAAAGGGTAAAACAAGATGTAATCAATATCCTCGTCACCTTCATTGTCGTTATCATTTTAATTCAGTCATCGTTCAATATAAAAAAAATTTTTTCAAAAAAGGTAAAACAATTTCACTAATTGATTATTTTTTTTCCCAGGAAAAAAATTTTTTTCTCCCTGAAGTGAATCAATCTATAATAAAGGAGAGATAAAAAGGTCATTTGAAGTGACAAATGTGTGAATATACTGTAGGTAAAAATTTAATTGAAATTCCAATCGTTTATTTTGTCTTTCTTCTTTGAATAGAACAAAAAAATAGAACAATTCATGAAGTAAAGAATTGAATCTTCGGTGAAAAAAAAATCAATGTTCAATAGAGTAGAAGAAAATTTGGAAACATAATTATGAATGTCTAAATTTAATTAAAACATGTATATGCATTTATTTCAATAAATAAATCATTTAATAAGATTGAGTTGCTAAGAAATTGATTAGAAAAAGAGGAGAAAAAAGAAGAAATTGAATGGGAATGATGATTAATTAGGCGGATATTTGTATAATATAACTACATATAAATAATGATTAGTTAAAAGTTGGTATGTGTATAGTTATTTTTTCCTATCAGATAACTAACTGGTTAATCAATTGAAATTTATATGTATTTCATAAATATAAGATTCTCACCTATACTTGAGTTTGTATATGCATAAATTATTAAGCGCTTTAATTAAGTTATTTAATAGACAATGTCATTAGGTCGGTGGAAATTTATTTATATCTTTGCATTATTGTTATCATGTTTGTATGATCACGAATAAGTGATCATGTATCTAAGTGTATACATATGTTCCTCTTACTAACTTATATGTTGGCTAGTTAAATCACTCAACATATATATATGCCTCTAAAATCTCATTCGTTTGGACTCATTCACATCCGTATTTACTTGTGTTTGCATCGTGTACTTGATGGTCTTTTAACTTATGCTGTACGTTGATAAACTATTGTCATCATATCATATTATATTGCCTTCTGAAATTTGTTTAACGTTGGAGAGTTATCTAATAACGATTATCAGAAAGAGTGATGTACAGAGTATAGGAACTATCTCGAAAATACTCAACTACAATAGTGTGATGAATTACTATTAAATTTAATGTCATGTTCGTTACCGAACAGACAGTGAACAACTGTTAATTCGCCGTAAATATACAACAGATCTTTCAGTTGTATAAAAGTTGCTGTATTTAAAATAAGAACAAAATAACTTAAACTTAGGTAATTGCAATTAGATAACCCACAAACTCCTCATCAATCCAATATCTCCCTTCTTTGTTTTTATAAGATGTCTTGGTTACCGACAGGTAGTTGGTTAAAAAATATTTGAATGATTATTTAAACTTTGCTTTCATATCTTATACAATTATCATTCTTAAAGACCTGCCAAGCAATAAATCAGCTTATACATATGTCGATTAAATCGACTCTCTCCATTTACTACAATTCTATGTGTCACACAAGTGTCTTATTTAGATATTTTATGGTACTCCTAGAAAATCAAATATCCGTATATCGTTTACAGTTAGCATCCTGAAAAAAAATAAATTAGAAGATATGCTTATCGAAGTCTACATGAAATGTAGAAAGGGGATGTAGAATGAGAACATAATGAAAGTAAAAGTGAAGTACGGAAAATTATACTAAGAATTTAGGTTGAAAAAAATTAATAAGATGACATTAAGATTGAGAGTCAAACTTAATAAAAAGGATAATTGAGTCCGCATTACATTACGTAATCCATTGATTTTTATACCATTTTGTGATAAGCTATCACTTGTGTCTGCCCAGTTATCTTTTCAGGACGTAAGATAAATAACCTTCTGACAACCGGAGCAACAATTAATATGGAAGCGTAAAAAGTCAGCAGAGTTTGAGAGACCTAGAGGACCGTTTAATTAGCTGCAAAAATGAGAAGATACTATCTGGAGGTGCTTGGAATAACTAAAACTCATTGGACACAAGCTGGACAAAAATATTAGCTACAGTTTAATTGTTGTTGTATCCTATTTATAAAGAAGAGAATAGATCAAACACAAGGGTTCACACTATTGCTCTCCAAAGAAGCCAAAAAAGCGCTCGTTGGATAGGAATCTTATTAATTCAGGACAATCAGAACGTCCTTCAAAGGAAGGGAATATAACGAATGAAACCAAGAGCTATGCACCAATCAATGATAGAAATGAAGACGATAAGCATCAGTTTCACAAGAGGCTGTTGTGGATTGTAAAGAAATTTCAACGAAAGGACTTGACCATTATGAAGGATGACCTAAATGCCAAGGTGGAAGTTGAAAACACCGGTTTTGAAGATATCATGAGATAACATGAACTGGTAGAAAGAAACGAAAATGACGGGGAACATACAGATGTATTTGCTCTCAAAAAATAGTGATAGGTGTTAACAATTTCCCCGCCGACATATACGCAAAGTTACATGAGTTTCACTGGATCACACCAAAGATAACGTGATCGACCATATTTGCATCAAAAAATGTTCAGAAGGTTCGTGAAAAACGTGAGAACAATAACAGGAACTAATATGAATTCAGAATACCACCTGGTACTGGTCAAGATGAAACTGAAGCTAAAGAACCATTTGACAAATGGAAAAACAACACTACAAAATTTTAATATAGTCCTCCTATGAGATGTTAACTAACTCAGCATGTTCAAACAAATTCCATGCCCTACTAGTTCTACTCAAAGAAGCTAAAGCCACTATCAAAAACAAACGAAAACGGATTGAAGAATTTCTCAAACATGCCAAAAATGACTGAGTCACACAAATCACCAACATAAACAATGGATCCCTATTAATACCATGGGAATCATTCAAAGAAAGAAGACACCAATCACTAACAGTCGAAAAGGAGAGGAGAAAATCAAGGCACATGTCAAATACATGGAAGCAAACAAGAGAGTGAAGAGAAGCACTATATGTGACAAACAGAAATATGTATACTTCTTGACAGCAACAGTGGAAAACTCTTCAAGAGGATGAAATTTGAGAGGACGATATGATACAACCAAGAATCTTGCAGGGATATATAACAAGCCAGAGCAATCAGTTATGGACAAAAATAGCAAACGTATCACCGAGATTCAAGAACAGGGAAAAAAGTGGGTAGAGTACTTTCAATAGCTCTTGAATAAACTAGCTTCTGTGAACCCACGGGACATCAAAGTAGCAAATACAGACCTCCCTATACATTTCCCTTCGGTAGCGATCGAAGAAGTCAGGATAGCCATCAAACAAATGAAAAGTGGGAAAGCAGCGTGACCAAACAGCATACCGGCTGAAGCACCGTAGTCAAGCTTAGAGGTAACTGCAAAAGGTGCTCCACACTCACTTCAGAAAGATTTAGGAGGAAGAATAAGTAACAGTGGATTAGAAAGAGGGATATGTCATCAAAACTATAGAGGGATGACAAGTCAATCAGTACCAGAAAACGTCTTAGACAGTGTTCTTGAACCGAATAGAAAATTCAGTGGACGCCCAAATTCAAAATCAACACACTGGATTCCGTAGTGATCGATCGCGAAACTACTAGCAATAAATTGAATAGATCTCATCACTATACATCAACTTCCTTGACTACGAGAAAGCAATTGACAGAGAGAATAGAAGAAAATTATGGGATTTTCCTCAGCACTACGGTGTATGTGTAAAGATCGTCAACATCCTACGGAATACATATGATAGACTATACTGCCAGGTTATGCATAAACAGTTCACAAATGTATTCCAAGTGCGGACCGGTATCAGACAAGGTTGCTCATTCTTGCCCTTTACCGTTCCTGCTCAAAATTGACTAGATTATGAAAAGTTTTACATCACAGGGGTGAAATAAATTTTGTTATAATTTTCAATCAACATCTACTTCCTACTACATGTGCCATTATATGTTTGACAACTAATATTTTTGATAAACATCATCAAGCTGCAAATAAAGTTTTCATATTGCTTGTGATAAATTTTAAAAAAAATTGTTATTCTTAAATTTGAAGTGCAAACCCTTTAGCATATAATTAAGATAAACCATCCATTTATGATGATGAAGGGAATATTGAAAAATGATCAACGGAGAAACCATAAGATCCCAATTAAACATTATATGTTTTAATAAATGATAAAACATCCTTATATTTACATTTTCACTTAATATACCATGTGAAAAAATGTCGACATGATCAAGCCTCACTAAATCTATATGAATAATTGATTTTCACATTTAATTGAGTAGTAATAATCTAAGTTTGCAGTTATTTGATCGTTCCTAATACCTTTTCTTTGAATAGTTCATATATGAAAATCTTATCAAAATGAACTATCATTTTATATCAGATCAATCATTAGCATTACTAAACTAATTTAATACTCTATAGTATAAAGAAAAAGAAAGTTTTAAATATAGAATATGTGCAATTTAATATTAGTAAATGTGTAAACTATGAAATAGATTGATAAAAATGTACTTTCTATTAACTCATATTCTTACTAATCCTATTCATATATTCATATACTCCATTTTAATATGATAATAGAATAATAATAATAAAAGTGAAGCATGATTATCATTTTATCTTACAGCTATTCAAGATTCAATATTATCTCGATTTACTAAGTAACTTTTTTTTCTTGATATTATTATATGAATAAGTATACACCACATAGTTTTGATAATCATTGTCTTCTTATTACACTATTGAAATAAGTAAAACAAATCTAAATTGCCGTAAGCTTTACGTCTACAATTCATATAATCAAACAAAGTTATGTAATCACAACATATTAAAACAGCTTTTGGCATTATAAACATATAGAATATTAAAAACAAATTTAAGACTTACTTTAAAATTTGCCTCTAGTACAATAGAAACTGGTGCACTCATAACAGATAATAATAAATTATGTATTTGATATATTAATTTTGCTAATAAATCTTTTTGTAATGTACTACTAGCATCTAAGCATAAAATGAATCTAGTTTGTTGTGTATTAGTGAAACGATCAAATGTAACTGATAAATTACAAATTTTAGCAAATTCTGATTTAATAAATAAATCTGCTTTACATGCTTTTTGTTCTTCAGCTGTTATAGCTAAATCTTTAAATGATGCTGAACTAGAATATAATACAGTTTCATTAATTTTTCCAAATGATTTTGAATTAAAAAACTCTTTATCTATATCATTATTAGTTTGTAAAAATGATGTTAATGCAGTTTTTACAGGTGTAATTGGATTCATTAATAAACCTTTAAATATTCTTAATAATGATGGTAATGATCCAACAAAACTAAGAAACATTATTGAACTCATAATAACAAATAATGAAAGTAAACCACCATGTCCAAGTAATTTAGCTAATTGACCTGAGTATAAACGCATGATACTAGTAGAGATAAGGAATGCAATCCAAAAAGCTATCATTACAACAAATGCAGGTAAACAGCATACACGTTTATATTTAATATTTGGATTTCCTATTATAAATTATAAAAATAAAAGAAGAGAGAAGTATAAATTATCACAACGAACATTTATAAAGATTGTAGTAAGTTTAACAGTTGAATTTATGATTCGATCAAAGCTAGACCATTATTGAAAACCTGAAAGTAGTGAAAGACCGTTTCTTTCCAGTATAGGACATCTCAGCAATGAGGGTGAAAGATCGTGTATGCGCACTGTTGAGGAGTCTCATACTATAACGAAACGGTCGTCTAGTGTTTCCAGATTCATAATGATGGTCTAGCCTTGATAGAATCACGAATTCAACTGTTGAATTATAAATTATACAAACAAATTTGTTAAAATATTTCTAGCATTATTATTGTTAAAGCATATAGTTCATAGTTTTTTTTTAAATTGAAATGCTCGAAATCCATATTGTTATCATGAAAATTCCATTTGTGAACTGTGGAAACAAAACGCGGATGTTATAGTTTTTTACATTTTAATTTCTTGCTGGACAATATCTGTTTCTATTATAGTTGTAAGGTTACAAAAAATTGGTAGGGAGAATATATTTTAGATTGGCGAGTTATTATCATTCGAGGGAAGTTAGGTAAACGTAAACATCAAGATTTATGTAATATCTGCTGTGATAACAGTCTTCAGGCCAAATTAGGGACATTTTTTAATAAGAGTGAGCAGATAAAGATGAAGGTGATTAGTAGATGTTTACACTACGTATCTCATGTAAACAATAATTATTAGGAATAGGATACCCACCCCCTATAGTTGAGAAGAGTATAACATGGTGGCAGTGATGACATTTCTGGATATAGATCACATTTCTACAATCCGTTTCTTATAACTTTGCCAAGTAAAAGGGAAGTGATATTATCAAAGATGTTATATCAAATATGTGATGCATTGTCTACCTAGTTGTAATGCTCATAGTGTACTAAACGAATAACAATTATGTTAAATTTAGACACAAAAACTTTCTTTACAAGCCATATAGATAAATACTGAGAGACATGGAGTGTTTTGAGTACGTAATATGGTTAAGAAATTGAATGGTGTGTATACTTCAAAACAAATAAACTTCCAAGAAGAAAATTTATCTGAATAATGAAATTATCTCATTAGAATTCTAGAAATCATCATTAGATTTGTTATAATCAAATGATAATCAATTATATTCACAGCGAATATTTTGAAAAACAACTAATGTATTTGTTCTTTACGAAAATAAAAAAAATACGTGAATAAGACAATTTGATGAACATTAACTAAAGTCGTCTAGTTATTGCATAATATCGGTAACTTTGATGTTGAAGAAAGAAGAAATTGAATACATTCTGTAAGTTTTGATCTAATTTCGCCAAATTTAACTATGAGATAACAAAACAGTTAATTACCTTGTGACTAACAGAAACATAATAACTTTTCATGATGAGAATTCATTTGTTGCCCTTAAAATAATACTTACTTGCCTACTTACGCCTGGTACTCCCAGTGGAGCATAGGCCAACGACCAACATTCTCAAACCCGCTCTGTCCTAAGCATTTCTTTCCAGTTCTATCCAATTTTTGTTCATTGTTCTAATGTCTGCCTCCATTTCTCGACGTTATGTTCTTTGCTTTTTCTCTTCTCCTTTAGCCTTAAGGATTTCAAGTGAGGGTTCGCCATGTGACGCAGTTGGGTGATTTCCTCAATAAGTGTCCTATCCACTTCCAGCCCATCTTCCTAATTTCTTCCTCCGCTGGGACCTGGTTTGTTCTCTCCCACAGTAGTGTCTGGCCGACGGACTCCAAATATCTTGCATAGACAACCGTTAATAAACACTTGTATCTTCTGGAGGATGGCTTTCGTAGTTCTCCAGGTTTCTGCCCCATACAGTAGAAATGTTTTGACATTTGTATTGAAAATTCTGACCTTGGTGTTAGTTGACAGTTTTTTCGGTCCCAGATGTCCTTCAGCTGTAAATATGCTGCTCTTGCTTTGCCGATCCGCGCCTTCACATCTGCATCAGATCCACCGTGTTCATTAATGATGCTGCCCAGATATGTAAAGGTTTGTACACCTTCTAAATCTCCGTCAAATGTGATTTGATTTGTGCATGTTTTGTTGTATCGGAGAATCTTTCTTTTCCCTTTGTGTATATTGAAACCTACTGCTCTCGAGGCTGCTGCCACACTTATCGTCTTCTCCTGCATTTGTTGTTGCGTGTGCGATAGGAGGGCCAGGCCCTTACAATATATTGATTACATTTCCAATTAAAATTAATAATTCCGTATACAGAAACAAAGTTCAACTCTAATTCACTCTAACATTTTAAACCTTTTTTTAAAATTCTTGTAATTGTTATCACGAAAACAGACTATGTTGTTGAAATCCAAATTCCATTTAGACAATGATCAAGACTTCCGACATAATTGGATATATTTTTTTTCACATAACTATTGTTCAATTCGATGTATTATACAAACATTTGACTAGGTTAATCAAATGGTTTGATCATTTATTTTTCTATTATGTTCATATGAAAGTTGATTGAGTTCTACTAATTCTTGTTTAAGTGATTATAAAATCACTCAAATGTTAATTAACCTGATATATTTGATAGTCTTATCGTTTATACTCAAAATCATTTTCATTATAGTAGCTAACTGAAATATTAAACCATTTCGTATTTTGTTCAAAAAATTTCAGAGCTTTATCCGAAAAGACTCAGTTCTAGTTTCAATAAGTCAATTTGTACTTTTCTTCAAGAGTTGATCAATAAAAAAAATTCAGCAGAATACTTACCAGAAGGTTTTCCAGCCCTCTGGAGTCTGATTAAAATTTGTCCATAATGTCGGACTAAACCAAACCACATTTTTTCAACTAATGAGAATAACGCTATATTTGTTGTTGAAGACGGGCATATCCGATGATATACAACAATAACTCTATTATAAACAATATAAACAAAATCAGTTGGATAAAAATTTGGAACATACTGATTCACTAAAAAATATTAAACGTACATCTGAAAGTGCTAAACATAACGTACTGACCAGTCGGTTATTTTTAATGATCTCTATGATAAGTGATTAAGAACATTTGATAGAAAGCCCTTGACTTAGCAACATATCATTCAACGACGTAGGATATCTACAACCATGATGATCTCAACTGGCAAAACACCTGGGCCATTCATTTTCTTTACCTATTTTAAGCTAGGCAAAACCGATTATCCGTGCATTAGAAAGCTCAATTAGCTCAATTGTTAAAAAAACTCCAGCGACATTCTATACAATGTGCTACAGCTATTGGTTGATTATCCAGATTATATATCTTTTGGTGTAGTTAGAATTAAGCAAATTGGAAATTATACATTAAATATAACGTGATAAAAATAATGTTCGGATATTAGAATTAGTCAAACGGTTTGTGAAAAAAAGAATGACTATTTTTAAGCTAAATGGATATAAGACGGAAATCTGTCATAGTGATGTGCAACGCTGCTGAGACTTATATTCTTAGTGTTAGCTTTAAATGATAACTTGTGTAACTTGTGAAACACGTTTAGCTTTCATCAAGTTTCAGTGTATTCTTCGAAGCTCAATGCGGCCTGCTTGAATATCTGGGCTACCTGTTCCTCCGATCTAGATATTTCATCAAGTTATCTGTTTTGTTATTTGTTTTAGCACATCATTATGTCTTATGTGCGCACAATTTATTCAGGCACGTTTATGAAAAGTTTACAACCTTTCGCTATACGTGATACAAAAAGGTACAATCAGCGACATCATGGTGGCTGGCAATATGCATTGAAACGAATGAACATTAATCAAATGTGGATTACCGAACTCCTAACATCTAACCGGTCATCATTCAAAATTGATCGTCACAATAGATCAAGGTATAAGAAAAGGAAACTTGTTGAAATACTTTATGCCGAGAATTCTATGTTGTACCAAAAATATAATGTTGAACAAAGCTTCTAATAATAATAATTAAAACCACATTCATAATATTACAAATTTTCCATAAAACGTTTATCCTTATTGAATTATTATTATAAAGAACAAATTAGCCTACTATAATCTTGAAACATTGTTTATCACTACAGGCCAAAAATTGTTAACAATTAATCTCTTCATATTTATGATAGATCTTAGTGCTTATCAATCAAACGATGTCTATAAAAATTATCTGACATTTCTTAAATACCAAATGACAAATTGACATAAACATTTCGTATTTGGTTTCAATTCTTAACGAATCACATAGTGTTTTTCTTTATTTCTTTTACTTAGAATCAATGAATATCACAAATCATATTTTGTATAGAACAATGTTTGATTGATTACACAATGAAAAATCGTAGCCAGAAGGAAATTCTGCTCAAATTAATTGTAACCTAATGACTATGAATCAACCAACAACAACAAAAAATGGAAAAAGAAAAAAAAACGGAGAAGAGCGTTTTGTCTGAATCAGTAAAGAAAAATCAAGTTTTTATTTCATAATTGATAACGATTGATTAACTTTGATTTCTCTCAAGAGATTTGATACTTGAAGATAATTTTACTCTTCAAATAATAATTTAAATCCTTGTTTGACAGTTTAAATTTGTAGGAAAGTGCTTTACAATTTCTTTTTTCTAAAAAAAGAAAAACTGACGTGGTTTAATCTTATGAACTTGTGATTGGTTAGAAAAAACCAAACTCACTAACACCTTTTCAACTTAGAAACAGATTTTTTTAGTAAACAAAAAAATCAAGTATCTTGCTTGTTCTCCCTAATACAAAGATCATATTGTACAGTGGGGAATTTGTATGTTTGCTTGAACAATGTCAGCTACTATAACTACACGATAATAACAGTGTATTACTTTTGTTTAGTTACATTTAAGCATGATCTTTTCTATTGGAGAAGAATTGAAAAATCTATCAGGTTAGTTTATAGCGATTTCGTAATATGGAAGCATATATATATATATATATATATATATATTGCTGAGATGTTCATGAATATAAAGTTTTAAATGAAGAGATTTCAGCGCTGAATAAATCGTTCTTTGTTGCAGCAGTAAATATGCTTTAAGAAAAGAAAATTCTTAAATTTCTTATATTAAATAGCTTGAGAACTTAAATGAGGAAGAATGTATTTGTAAAATCTCAGTGAAAGAATTTGAAGTAAATCCAACGTTTCACCTGGCAATCTGGTTCAAGCTTTTTTAAAGAAATAGCTTGAGAACTGTTCGAATATACACGAGAAATATAAAGGATCTGACAGATTCGGTACTAAAGTAAAATGACATTTTTATTGAAATAAACAGTAAGGTGAAGTTCAGAAAACGATTATGCGTTTTGATAAGACAGATTGAAAAGGAACGTATTTATTTAGTGATTAATTTGTCATTCGGATACTTTACTGATTGTATGGGATAAAGGGAGTTTTGTTTATTTATTGAAAATATTTACTATCTGTAAGCTGTTATAGACGTTTTGAAATTATATACAGTCCATTTTGATTATATTTGCATAATATTATTAAATGAAGAAAAGTTGCGGAATGGAATGCTTCAAAACTACAAAGTTATTCATCATCTTACCTGACTGGTGTTTTAGTATTTATTGACTTGACAGGATAACAAAAACAGATATTTAAAAAGAGTTTAATCCATTGAAGAAAACAGGCTATTGAATAGCTGGCACGTATAGCAATTGGTTTTTGACAAAATCGAGATCCTGTTATAATCAATGCTAAAATAAATATAAATAAAAAGAAATATGATTATATGAAGGCTAGTCATTGACTTTTATCTTCACAGTATTTTTTAACAGATAGAATGCAGAACCTTAATATTATAGACGGAAAAATATGAACAACATGGTATTTATACTTGCTTCTTCATATCTGTTTATGGGTATTTAATGATGTTTATGTATAGTTGCTGAAAAAGTTATATTTAGACAAATACAACTTTAGTCAGCTTTAAAACAAAAGTATCTCATAGTTACCAAATTTCTGATTTACCCTGAATGAATTGCAAACCCTTTTTAGTAAATCATAAATGACTTGCACTGACTCTACATCACTTTCCTTGATTGAAATATGTCAGTTCATTTGATAGCATCTTATGAACTGTTTCCTATTTTGTGAAGGTAATCTGGTACTTATCTGTCTTTATTTAACTATGATTTAATTTGCCACCAACAATATTATTACTTAAGCTTTCATACAAAACATAGAGAGAATATAATGTACGCTTTCTAGTTTTACAACTAAACAACAGTTAATAATACTAAACTTCGTTTCTTCACTAATTTTTTTTAGTAGGGAGGTTTTCATTTTCAACATACAGTTCTTTAAACTATTCTTCAAAAATGAATTGCGATTAAAACAAATAATTTAGTCTTCAGGAAAATCAGGTATTATCCGATTAATAGCAAATAACTTAAAATCTATTATTAAAACTTTGAATGATATATTTCCATAGTGTAAAGTAAAACTGTCAATTATATTTTTGATTGAGATCATGAACCGATCGATGTTAGACCACCATTGAAACCTAGAAAAACTGGATGGCCGTTTCGTCCTATTGTGAGACTGGTAACCAGTGCACATTCACGATCCCATACGCGGGATTCGGGCACAAGAACTTTGGTCTCGCGCACGAACTCTTAACCAACTGGACTCCTGAGCCGGCATCCAATGGTGTTAATGTATAACGTCAACTAACCCACTAAATTACATGACCATCTTCTATTGTACTGATGTAGATACCTGTCTCTACCTGACATATATTAGCTCCACTGGTCACGGCTTTTCACTAGAACTCCAAGATTTCCTTCACGGAGCTAGCCGCTCATGAGCACATGGTAATCGTAAGTATGGGGTTGCGGAGATCATTGCTTAAGATTAGACATTAACACTGTTCGATGCCAACTCCAGTGGTCCAGAGGTTAAGTGTTTGCGTTAGACCGAAAGCCCTGGGTTCGAATCGCGCTAGCGGGATCGTGGATGTGAACTGCTTACGAGTCCCACAATAGGATGAAACGGCCGTCTAGTGATTCCAGGTTTCAATAATGGTCCAGCACCAGTCGATCCATGATCTCAATCAAAGCTTAATAATCTCTACAACCCCATCCTGTTAACAATTATATTGTTTAATGAGCTGCTAAAAAGAAATCCAAATTTTTCATTACTGTGACATTAACAAAAATAATCGATTTGTTTAACAAGTCAACTGATCGCTTATAACATCAGATATATCTTTTATATACACTTTGAAGTTTACAATTGATTAATGTAACTATAACTCTATAGCAATTGATAACTGATAAATCATAACTTATTATCATTAAGTACAGACATAAATGTCCTTTACTTTACCTTTAAAAGTGAAAGAAAATCAAATGTGTAAATATGAAACAAAATATTATCAAAGATTAGAAGTCCACTAAATCTTATTGACTATTATGATTATTATTACTATTATTATGTTCTCAATTCTATGTCTGATAATCTGATTAAGTCATGCATTACTGGGTCACGAAATGAACGCATGAGAAAATCTATGGTGAATAAACAGTAAACTATTAGTTTAATTAAACATTCATACAGTAATTTCTTTCCATCAAAAAGTGATTGCTTTTTTTTTCTACATTTGAAGTTCACTTGAGGAAAAAAAACTAATAGCTGGATAATAAATAATAAATTAGAAAGTAAGATGAATCTAATAGTGAAAATATTATTATTCTTATTAATGTTATCAATATAATCATGAAAAAGATGAATCATAACTACCAACAGCCTTTTGTCTTGGTTGGAACTCATCAACTCAATATATCTGTCTCTGTCCTAATCCTCACAGTACCCAATAGCTCACATTTCAAATGCCCATCACGTTATCCACTAAGCTACTAAGTTCAGATAGTCATTTATTTATAAATTGGACACAAATTTTCAAATTTATGTGTAAATGTCATTTCATAGTTAGTATTGTTGACTGAAGTTGTGTTCCACCGCTGGTCACAGTTCATCTCTTCTATAAATAAATAAATAAATATGTCTTAAGAATCCGCTAGGGATGCAAATACGACAGCTAAAAAGATTAAAATTCGGTCATGAATATCATCAACGCGATAACATAAACATTTACAAACTAAATTATCACTTCGCAATTCCTATCACTCTATACATTGGTTGGTAAAATAGGTAATATAATACAGAAGGACGCAAACTTTTCTTTCAGTCAGCTATGAACTGTAAAACAAAAGTTTACATGTTTTTGAACGAATTATATTTAAAAAATTCAGGCTCGTTTACAATAGAAATTTTATTATTTATTTCTATTTAAAAATTAGTTCTCCTAGTGTTGAATCCACTTCTTTCTTCATAAATTAATAACCATTTTTTAGGAAGGATGAATGTAAAACGCTAAAGAACAGAGATGAATATGTTGGTTTTGAATAGACCTAATGTGTTAAATATCCCCTGAAGCTGATGAATACAATATGACTAATAAAGGTTTTCATTATAACGTAGCAATTAATTAATGTTTCGATTGACAGAAGAGTCTAATGTTACAACCAACGATAGAACCAAAACGAACAAGTAACCAATAACAGGTTTAAGGTCAACAAGAACCAATCAACATCGATTTGTACAAGACAAGCTGTGAACCACATGCAGAGGAATTCGAACAATTCACTTTTACCTGAAGTTTGTGCTGATGATGTCGTTCAGAAGAACGATGAAAGCTGCACGACCTCATCATCCAGCTCAGAGAACAAAACTCCATCAGAAAGTCTAACGGTCTCTACAGTAATGACACTAGAATACTGTAAGATTTACGAACAATTTAGATTCAACCATTTCTTTCAACTCAATAAACTATTTGCTTTCTTTATATTATTGTATCCAATTAAACTCTCACTTGCCTAATCTCACGATACATTTCTCTTTAATTTGTTTATTTTGTACGTATTCTTCAAGTGACTTCTTTCATTTATGTAATATCCAAAGAACTCATAGAGATTATAAGTTATTCATGGAATATGCTAAATCTCAGCCACATGTCAATACGGAGACGACTAATGACTCTTTTATTTCTTAAACATAATGTTAATATGATATTGTGTAAGCTAAACGATTCGAACTCGTCATATTTATATAACATTCACATTTCTTTTCTCTTATTAAAAATAAATTCCCTAGAACTGGAATTTAGTTAGTACTTCTAAATAATATCAACGTAATATACTGATATGTTGTTACTTTTTAAAACTGAAACAAGGTATTTCCCATTACACGAAAACAAAGTTTTGTTATATACAGATTATGAACACTATATTACAAACTGAATGTGATTATATACTTAGACCGCTGGATACTGGCCCTGTCATCTGAAGGTTTAGCTCTTGGTTCCAATCTTGAAGGTCCTGAGTTCAATTTCCTATCGGATATTTGGTGAGCAAAGCTGAAGTGTCCCTTAGTAAAATTAAATAATTATTTACACCAACTGTCTAACATATGTCAGTTCTTGTCTCGCTTAAAACTTATTACAAAAAAATCAAAATAACTTTTCTCGAATTACCAAGGTCTAGTATTACAGTGCAATAAAAGAGAGAAGTATGCCGCACTCATTAAACTGATTCAATAAGTAGTGAACAACGTCGGAAGTCTCGTTTACACAAATTATCAGAGAAGATTTCACTTCAGTAAAAAATTTTAAAAATCTGGTCGATTTGGGAATGGATATTTTTTGATTGATATACACTTGAAAATTAAATTTCTGGAAGATCATAAATATTGATAAGACTAAAAGAAAGTTTTAGTAATATAGTGATGTTGCTGGAGTATTAGTTTATCTGAAATATTTGTCTGACAAGTGTTTATTTCAATTTTAATTTACCTATAGGATTGAACCAAAATATAATTTTGTCAGAATGAGGGTCTGTGAAGATTATAGTAGTTTAATGAGTGAATTTAAGCTAGGCTACCATGGAAAACCTAGAGTCACTTGACAACCGTTTCGTCCTAATATGGATCTCCTCAACAGTGCTCATCCATTATCCCGCAGTAGATAATTTTAGTATCTAAGTAATAAAATAAAGTTTGATGAGTAATATGGTGAGTTGATAACAGACTCCAATAATATTCCTGAGTAAAATGCATACGATGAGATTTTACAGTCAAAGCACTTAGTTCACTAATTCAATCAACATTACGTGATTTTATCCTCCACCATTAAACCTAGGATGTGAAGTAATAACAACTAATGGGAATCAAAGATTGTTATTGGAACAGTTATAGCAGTATTTCAAAGAATCATATTATTCTAAACTAATAATCGGATATTCAAACAAACGTTTATGGAATCAGCAAACAAATTTATTTAGCTTATCTAAAAACTCCCAACTATCTATTTGAAACATTACATAATACGGAAGCATAAGTATTGACAAATATCTTAAAATTCGAGCTTCACGTAAATAAAAAAAAGGGTTCTGTATCCGTTTTCAGCTGTATCATAGAAATTCTCTCTATTATTACTTTAATCCACTTTATCTATTACTATTCTTTTAGTCAAGAGCATATAAACAAAATATTCTTTCTAAACTCTGAAAAAAAGTTAGTTTAATTAAATTTACTATTTTTTTTATAAAAAAAAAGGAACAAATTAATTTTTCTATTATATTTTCTAATCACTCTAAGCGACTATTCAAACTATCCAATAATCATTGTTTTAAATTATTTAAAAATATTCCATATATTGTCTTATAAATAATTAGATTTATATTAGGAATACAATTTGAAATACAAAACCCTAAAGGCAAAGTACAAAGACCAGAATATAATGTTAAGTAAAAATATTAGATAATCTAAACTAATTTCTTAAAATTATATTGAACCGTAGATAGTTCAATCATGTATGTTGTATAAAGAAGAATTTCAGTCATTAGGGATTTACAACAAGAATCAAATGATTTTACTATCAAACAAATAGATTTTTTTGTAGATATCATTACCAAGGTTTGATTTGATAATTTTGAATACATTGAGCATTGTCACTTCTGAAGAAGTGACTTACACTAAGCCACGAAACGTCAGAAAATCTAATTTTTCTACTCATTGGGATATTACAAATATACTATTTATTTATAAAAATAGATCCTTTCTTCATTTAATTCTATCATTATATCAGTATTGAAATCAGATAACGTATTATGTTTAATTACTTCACTAATCTAAATATATTCTATCATTTCAACTGAATGAAAATGTATGAATTTAAAACTATGCAATGATACAAAATCAATTGACTGGTTTTATCATGAACTATTTTTAACGTTTATTATCAAGAAGAAGAAGAAGAAGAAGAAAAAGAAAGAGAAAGGAACATCATAGTCAAATAAAACACACTCAATGTTCATGATTAGACTTACAAAATCAATTGATCAGTAGATTTTATTTATTAAAAAAAAAAAGTAACAAGAACAATTGTCCATCAGTTAGTTTGAGACAATTTACCCAGAAGATTCATTAACTTTTGTTACAGATGAATAGATTTATTTTATTCATCATGACCAAAATTAAAGTTGATTATGTATATATATATATATGTCTAAAAAGTGATTACTAATTTATTGATAAGGGAAAAACGAATAAGGTTTCTATTGTACATTTCTTTCTGTAAATTCATTTTATGTTTAATTGAGTTTGGAAGTGAATTAAATAGAAATTAAATTGAACACTATTCAAATGAATAGTCGATTAAGTCGATAAATGAAATTTTTTATAAGGAGTTTAATTGTTGCGTAAGTAACAAGAAGTTAATTATTTTATAGGAAATATGTTTTATCGTTATTTTTGGTTGAGAATTATCCGTTTTAACACATTTAAAACGATTATATTAACGATAATCTTGTGCAAAATTCATGAAGGCTATGCTGAAAGTGAAGTTATAAATTCGTTTATTTTGATACTTTGAACTCATTATCTCAAGAAGATTGAATATAGAATACATTAGACCATATTTGTAATCTTTCGAACGGCGATTTTTATTCAGATCATCAAAAAAATGTTATCGAAAATAATAATGGTTCATTACTTCCATGTACTGTAACTATCAAGTTAATTGATAAAGATTTCTAATTTATCCATTATTTTATTTCCCAAAATGCAATTTTAAACATAAGTTTATCATGGGGTTGTGAAGAAAGTTAAACTTTATTAAAATCATGAACAGATTCAAGTTGGAACACTGCCGTGGTGTCTTACTACTATGAAACGGCCATCCGATGCTTCATGGCTTTTACTGATGGTCTTACTTAGATCAGTTCACGATTTCAATGAAATTTATTAATCTCCATAATCTCATAGGGAAGTTTCTCATGCGCTCACTACTGACTAGGTTCGAAAGGAAACTTCCGAAGTTCTAGTGTGAAGCTGTGATGAATGGAGTTCAATCGCGTCAAGTGTAAGCCAATCACAAATTAAAGTCAATAGATAAATACAAAATGTCATGGGTTGATTTAGGTTAAACATTGACACTGTTGGATGCTACGTCATTGATTTGCAGTTTAAGCGTTAACGCACAAGACTGAAGATGTCAGGTTCAATTCCGAAGTGCAGGGTCATAAAAAAGAAGTCTCAAATTAGATAGGAACGCCTGTCAATTACTTTCAGGTTTTCGATGATGGTCCAACTTAGATTAGTGCATGATTTCAATGAAATTCAGACCTATGGATTATGATGATGAAGGTCAAATACGACTTACTCGTGTGAATTAATCATGATACAATTCTTTAGACAGCTCAAGGCAATCTGAATAAATTGATAGACGATCATTTTCGGATTAAAAATATCTGGTATTTTACATGCTATATACACTCGTTCTACTTCATATTTATGTTGAGTGATATTAAAGGAAAGCTGCTCGTTGTCTATATATATATAAGTTTTAAACTTCACTTGGTTAGAAAGATCAGCAAAATAACATAGGTTATTTGAATTTCAAAGAAACAGCCATATTTTTCTACTGCTTTAAACGATGTAACATTCAAATGATCCAATCAGCCTTTAAGACGACCAAGGCACTAAGCTTTTATTGTAGTAAACGAGAACAGAAGTGAAGACAACCAAATATATCTGAATACAAAGTTACAGAATCACTTAGTAAAATCTGAGAACCATACAATAGATACTTCATTTGCAAAATGTCCATCAATCGTCTCAAACTTCATTACTTTTTCGTTTCCACAGCAGTCATCCACTGTTATCATTCTCTTTTCTTCGATCTTCTTAACCTACTTCCAGACATTTCACTTTCGATTGATGATACATACTACTTATATCTGTTGACACCAGTTGCACACACCATATTATAATTAAAATCACACAAAAAATTTACATAAGTTGATATTGACAGCGTTATTTGGTTTAATTTCATCAAAAAAAGTGATCTTTTATTGACATTCAGGAGAACAAATGAGTTTTGATAATAATCAGTCGTATATTCAACTATCAATCCTTTATATCCAGTGTACAAGATGTGTATTTCAAATAGTTGGATGAAATATTTCGAGAGATTAAACTCTCAACAAATCAGACGAATAGATATTTAATTAACAATAAGTTTTTAGCTGAACTCCTATTACAATATTTGAAATGGAAATCTGCTTCTTTATTAGGCATGTAAAAGGAATATAATGTATTTTTTTTAAGTTTATGAATAAATAATCATTAAGCATTTCAGTTAGTCATTAGAGTATGTTTTACAATCTCTGTACTTTCCTATCTAGTATTTACTTATCGTTGTTAACATATTATTTGTTGTATGCTTTACTACCCCTAATAGATTTCATTTCTTTTGGACAGCACTTAAGTAGAAGACAATACACCCTTTTTGGTTACTATGGTTCTATTTGTGATTGTATTTCTACATAATTCAAAACTCACTTATCTCCCTATTTTTAAATCCTTGATATTATTGTTATTATTACATACAATACTAATACTTACACTCTTGTTATTACTACTAGTATTACTAACTCTACTACAACTGATGGCATCTTCAACTATTGTTAATATTATACGTGTGTATGTAGGCACAAATTAAACAAAACTAAAGAAAAAAACATTAGTATTCCAGTAGAAATAAAAGTTTTCATCAACTTATATGATTTTCTTAGTTATTTTGACAGTTGACTTATTTCATTACTTTAATTGTTCAACATTATAGTGAATATATTTCGCGCCTGACAGCTTTTAAAATTCATTATTAAGAGATTTAAAGAAACATACATAACAAATATGGCTTAATCATTTAGGTTCATTTTAAAGAAATTTAAAATATTTTTTTCCGTTTCAGTCTTGTGTAATTTACCCATTGTAAATAATTTATCAGTTGTCTATCTGTTTTTATGTCCAAAATTGAGTATAATATGCTTTTTTTCATTGAAAGGTAAACTATAAGATTGTAGTTAAATACTAAATTTTATTAATCATACTGTGGTGTGTCCTACTTATATTGATATAAGTAGTATATGATGTTAGTCGTGAACAGAAGGTCTGGCAACAGAGAGACAAGAGGATCGAACGGTAAAGAATAGGAACAGAATGCAGTTTGTATGAAACTGCAAGAACAATGAAGTCTGAGTCATTTTGAGACAATTGGTGGACATTTTGCAAATTAAGCATTTACTTTATGATTGTTAGGTTTTATTATTGTCCTCACCCGTGTTCTGTTCACTACAATACTGTAATAAACAAAAGTAGCTATCGAAACTATCTTTTTGGACAAAGTTATGTGTGATGGCTGTGGTATCATTAATGAAATCATTAAAAACCTCTAGAAAGTTAAGTTTACTGGATTTAAAACCCAATCGACTGATATTATAGAATCCCCATTCAATTTTGACTTCAATATAGTTTACAAGTAGTTTGTTAAAAATGTAGAAATATCTACCCGCTATAGTAACAGAAAAACATTTCAAAAAGAAATAACTGTAATTATGGTTTATAACGTTGTATAATAAAACTGAATGTTAGAAATTCTGTTTTTTAATGAAGAATTTATCGGCTCGTTACTTCTAGGTTCAACTGAAAAGTTTTGTTCTGTTATAAGTAAAACACCGTTAAGTTTTCGTTGTTCAGTCCATCACAACAAATTTTTGTATGTAGTCTCTGTCCGTGACAAAGAGTGATGATAGTTATTGTCTTACAGGAAGTATTAGTTCAAATACGTTTAATACACTTAGTTCCCTTTACCATTTTAAAAAGAGCAAGAACAAAGATTCTAGCAGAATAGCATGAATTCATTTTATTTCGTAGGTTCTCGTCAGCTGCTTACAACCTGAAGTTTACTGAAGCCATTGCCATCAGGCGTCATAAACCTGACCTATGTATTCAAAAGGAGATGGTGGTTAATCTTTCCTTGCCCTGGTGACAAATATCCCTTCACTGCACGTTAAATTTTTTTTCTTGTTTTCTTTTGTATTTATTACATCATTTATTTTATTTTTTCAGCTATCTTTCAGATTAATAATCTTTCAACTGAACTCTACTTACTATATTCCTATCAATGTTTATTCATTATGTAATCAATTGTTTCTAACCCACTTTTGAACTGTTGTCACAATTAATCTTGTAGAATATTCTTTCACATTAGGTATATATTTACAATATTCAGTAAGCAATTTAAACCGACTACGTAATTATGACTTTTGAATATCACAGGTCGTAAGCAGCTGACGAGAACCTACGAAATAAAATGAATTCATGCTATTCTGCTAAAATCTTTGTTCTTGCTCTTTTCAAGATACGTTTTGAAAATAAGCATTAATTAGCGCGTAAAATGAGACAAGGTATTCTTAATGATACGCAATACCTGATGTGTAGTCACTTTAACTAGTGGATAATCAGCAATTTTTTCGTGATCACTGCTATTCAATAAAAAATCATGACATTAATTTAGTCACCATACTTACTTTGGTGTTCTTGTCCAGTGAATCTATATCCATCGATTTCAATAGATCTTTTCTGCGTTCATACCAGTTTAAGTGATAAATTTTTTCGATAAAACGACTTAAATATTGGTAGAAATAAACAACAAAACGTTTAAAGGGTATGAATGCTGAATATATCCTATTTTGACCGATGCCGAAACGTACCATTTAACAGCTACATCCACTTCAATTTGTTTTTACTGAAACAACATACATCTTGATATTATCTTCATCATCTTAGGTATCATATTTCATTAGCAATAATATACATATTGTTGTGTATTATCAAGTTAATCAAAAAATAGAATTTATATGTGGTTATTCTGACTCTGTATCTCAGTGTTACTTTCTATGACTCCAATTATTTCACAGTGAATAAATTATTACTGTTTAAGAAAATATGCATCTAGTGAATATACGAAATCATTTTTTCACTAAACAAAGCTGTTAACTTAATGTATATGATAAACATAACGCCCTAGATTCAAAGAGTATGCTTCCTTTTATCGATTAAATTTTGGTAAATTCTCAAGTGTGTTTGTTTTTAAATATTTATTCTTTGACATCCCTTCTTATTCTTTTTTTCTTGTTTAAGTATAAACTCAAGTTCTTGTATTTATAATAAGAAAAAAAACTCATGTTTACAAAGGCAAATGAGGTATATTTACAGTCTTGTCTAAGTGAAATACAAATACTAGATTGAAAGTCAATGCAAATAGACTATTACTTTTTCAAATGTATATAATCAAAGATACTAAAGTATTTATGAGCGGCTAAAAAGAACTATTCTACTAAATGTACTTAGTATACCATATTTAAAGATTATCGATAAGTGAATAAATTGGTATGATTAAAATTTGATAAAATGTAACTTGTGGAAATGCATTTTTATTTTTATTATAATCTTAGGAAATATACTGAGAAAGGAAAACCAATAACAGAATATTTTAAAATCCAGTCTGATTATAATAATTTGATTTGTTCATTAAGATAAATACAAGTTTAATATTCTAACTAATGTATAAAGAGGTTTCACTTATGATTTGACCTGGACAGTTAAATAGATCTAACTATCAGTTTAGGGGTTGGGGAGATTGTTAAGGTTTTGATTGAAATCATGAGTCAATTGAAGCTAGACCACCATGGAAAACGTGGATGCGCTGGACGGCCGTTTCGTCCTAATATGGGACTCCTGAACAGTGCGCATCCACGATCCCGCACCTCGCGAGATTCGAACCCAGAACCTACCAGTCCCACGCCAGGCGCTTAACCCACTAGACCACTGAGCCGGCACCCAATGGTGTTAATCTCTAACCTCAACCAATCCACGAAGTTGCGCGACCACCTTCCATTGTACTGAGGTAGATACCTGTTTCTACCCGACACAGATTAGCTCCACTGATCACGGCTTCTTACCAGAACTCCGAGAATTTTCTCACGAAGCTAGTCACTAGTAAGCACATGGTAATTATCAGTTTAGGGGTTGTGGAGATTGTTAAGTTTTTGACTGAAATCATGAGTCAATTGAAGCTAGACCACCATCTAATTAAAAAGTTTGTGAGTGTACCTGGATAATATTTAGGATATATAGTTGGAACACATTGCCGTTATGTGACGTAACATGTGGCGTATAAAAATAACACCAAGATATTGTTTTCAATAGACATTAGAAATAAAGAGATAATCTCCAATCAACAAATGATGTAAACTTTTGGGAATAGGAAAGTATTTGAACGTTAATATATATATATATATATATATATATATACCAAGCAAAAGGACGTAAGATGAAAATGAGGTGATATGTTACTGGAAATCATGTTACGTGATATCTTTTACTGGTAGATAAAAAGAGTGAACAATTTTTTTTTCTCATGAAACATCTAATAAGCCTTGAAAATGTATATAATTATGTCTAATAAAATAATAGTATGAAAATAAGCGACATGTAAAACTGCTGATCGAACAAACTGAGTTAAAGAGATCTGATAACAACAGTAATAAAAACCTTTTTTCCATTCAGTGAAACGAATGAATGATTTTTTGACGCTATATATTTTATTCAGCTAACAATATTTGATCTTATATGAAGAACTGCACCTTTTCAATAAACTCGTACTTACTAACTAATCCTACAAAATGTAGTCTTATTTCATAGGTTAGGCGTTCGCGCAACCGATAGGTCCTGGGTTTAAAACTTGCGAGGTGGGATTCTGAATGCCCACTGCTGAGGAGTTCCATAATAGGACGAAACGGCTATCCAATGTTTCCAGGTTTTCCAAGGTGGTTTAGCTTCACTTAACTAATGGTCCCAACCATTAAAATTACTATAATGTCCACAAAAAACTTCTGATGTTAACTAATAAGTGTGTGATCTATTTACTGATGACTGATATAGAGAAATTGTCATATCTTGTATACTGTGATCATCGGAGATTGGGTTTTTTTGTAGCTTTGCACTCCTAACTAACGAAGACTAAACAGGGAAATTAAAAAATGTACAAGAAGTTTATATTCTTATTTTACTATTTTATATTGCATAAAAAATTCAAATTCATTGTATCTCGTCTTAAGACAATAATCCTAATTTCTTACAGTTGACCAAGATCATAATAAAGATTAGTTAATAGAATATTCACTTATATTTTAACGTATTTATTTTGCACAAATTCCTAATCTTTAATCCGCTTATATTATTTAGGATATACTCAATTCATAACCGGTATAATAACGTACAGACGACAAATAACTCTTTTCTGGTTGTAATCAGAAGGAGATGTGATATCTATATCGGCCTCCATAACAAACTTTGATATAGCCAGAACAACTAGAAATGTAAAGTTATTAAGACAGTAAGGATTTTAATCATGTCCACCATCGTTAAAGGGATTGAAACTAAATGTTTTCAGCTTCTCATTTAAAAGTTTGGCATGATATTCATCAGACAAATGAACTAAGAACTTTCACAACTGAATAAGGTTACAAGTGATTTCTGCAACGAGAAACTGTTTAATAATATTCATATATTGACTTTGTTTATTGCATTAATATGCCATTTACTATTTACGATATAATTCGTAAATTATTATACTTATACATCATAACAATTGCTTATGTTAATGATTTATTTGCTCCAAACTTTTTCAAATTTATCTTATTACAAATTGTTCCATTCAAATGAAAGGAAAGTGTTTCAACTATATTAGTCAAATATTTCTTGCTATAACAGTAGATTGTCTATCAAATTTTAATTCGGCATTAGAATAAATTAGCGCCATCAATTATTGGGATATAGGAAAAAATTATTATAACAAAAATATGTAGATGAAACTATTTTATAGTGAAAGAAAGAACATACTTAGAAAATTGCTAATTATTATGTAGGTTTATTAAAACGGAACCGGAAACGAATTTACAAACACAGCAATAACTTGTATAGAAATTCCCTTATGGAAACATATATACGGTTACAGTAGATGAAATAGAAATCTAATCAATCCATAAACAATTCGAAGCATAGGTAAAATTTAGGATTTCGGATTTGACCAACTATGATGTATTAAGGATTTACTTTCAAGACAAGAATGTTTAAAGCTTATGTTTTACTCTATAGACAGGGATAGTGTATGTTGTTAATGTCTTGTTAAATTGTACAATGGAAGTCTAAGTTTCAAAGTTCCAAAAATTAGGAAGTATTACGTTCGATAACCGACAAAATTTAAATTAATTATATAGGTTATTAGTCTTTAAATATAAATCTATTCATTTGGTAATATCAATTCTTCATAGTTTTATATCAGAAATTAAGATAAATTCTAAATGGAACATCATTTAAACTATATCTTATGACTGATTTTCCCAAAAAACAAAAGCTCACAAACATTTATTGATGCAAATCCTTTTATACTCCAATATTGTAACAAAGATGTTGAAGTACCATGGTGGATAGAAATATTTTTTAATCTAATATTATAGTCTGTGTTTTGTTGACTAAATGATCATGTGCCCTGTTTATTTGGGTTCTATGCATCTGAAATTATATTACGCTAAATCAATTATGCGAAATGAAACTGAATGAGTTTATGTTTACGAAAACAACGCACTTATGCTATATATATATATATATATATATATATATATATATATATATATATATATAATTTGCTATACTGTCTGAATTCAGTAAGTTGTTTAATTACAATATGAAGTTTAGTATCACACTGTCTATATAAATGTTTAGTCATCTTCATGAAAGACCGTTTTGGGACGATCATCTACGGTGCTGATAAACTGGAATAATTTTTGTCATTGAGTAGGTCATTCGACATTATCATTTATGCATACAACAAAAGTTAATGTATTTATATTTTGAATAACATTCAAAAATAAATTATTCAGTACTTTCATCATTAGATTAATAAAGAAGTAACAGCTACTTTATAAATTTTCCTTGATAATTACCGATAAAATTATATGAGGCCTTGCTTGAAGGGTTTATTCATCATTTTAATCAGAATGATGGAAATCTATGTGTATTTTATCGTCAACCCGTGTAACCATAATACATTCCTTTAACTCCTGTTTTCTCATTTCAACTAATTATATATGTTAGAATAGATTATCCTCTTTTAATATATAATTAATTCATCTTCAAAGCCATTATCAAATCTTGACTATAAGTAAACATTAAATTTTGTTGAATTAATGATCCCTAAATTCATTCTTTAAAGTGATTCTTTTTGGTAAACTGAACAAAATAAATTTCTATATCCGAAAAGCTTTTAGTGATTTCTCAATGTGAAATAATAAGAGTAAAATAATTTCAAACAAAGTTTTTTCTTAAAAGTGAAGTAGAAAATAATGAATGTGTTCCACCTACCAAACATGATTATACTGCTCTCATCTAACATGCCTACTGTATACATATGACAAGTATTCGAGTTCAATAATTATCAACTTAGGCTCAGTAATAATATGATGAACAGGACAAATATAAACAAAGTAGTCTAGGTTCACTAAACATGTAATTCTAAACATTATTTCAAATAATTTGGACATAGTCATACACTTGCCTATACCTTGCAAAGTAACAGTTGCACACAAATTAATAATTAAAATATTAAAATAATCTGATTTTAACTATAAAGATTATCAAGAACACTATATTGGTTAATCATTGGATTTAATCAATTAATGATTAAACAAACATCACCGAGGAGAGAATCTATATAATATACAAGACCTGGGATCGTAATCCAAACAGCCATTAAATATCAAAAACACTTCAGATGTACAAATATTGACTTTAGAAAGAAACTTCCGCGGATATGATATTTAAATGAAAAAAACAATCAGTAAACAAATCGATACATACTCAGTTTACCAACCAGTCAGTTACTTTTCAAATAAATAAATCAACCATCGGTAATGTAAAGTTCTTTTTTAACAAAGTAAACTATTTAGGTCTGATTTATTTATTTTAGGGGATCCTCTTATTAGAGATGTGAAACAAAATATCGATGTGACGAACATATATTTAATCCATAATTTAATGGTAATCAACGCCAGTAACTAACCACATAAAAATTCACTCCACGTATATGATAAATCTCTTAAACTCTGAAATCAAAATCTCATACCTAAATATCAAAGATTAAAGTAATAATAATTGTTAGCCAATTTTTTTTCTTATCTACAACGTTTTGCTAATATTGACCCAGGTAATAATTATCTGAAACATATTGTGGTTTATATTTGTATCTGTAAAAAAAATATCGAAATAAGTCTTAACGACTGTTTATTCCGCGAGAATTATTTTAAAAAATGGTATTCGTTTACTAAAGATGAGTAATTTAAAACTTAGTACTTGATAAAAACCCGTTTTCTAATTCTCTGCATTATAATAAAGTATAAGACATAATTGTAAGTTGAAAATAAATCATTTTATCGCTGGTTATTAATAAAATAGTAAGACGACTTATTGTCTACTTATTGTCTATAAAGCTAATGAATTTCATATAGATCAGTACTTCTCGCTTGTTTTCTAAAACTAATTATCTTTTCATTGAAGTCAGTTCGTGCTTAGTAGAATGAAGAATAACCAATAATTTACAACAGATACAAAGTATTTTTTGAGATTATGAACCGACTAGTATGAGACCACCATTGAAAATCTGGAAGCACTGGTTGGCGATTTCGTCATGGTGCTGGATTGTTCAGCACTGTGTAACCATAGTTCCATGTGCAATACTCGAAACCAGGACCTTCGGTCTTGCGCAAACGTTTAAACTCTTGAGAACTGAGCAGGCATCCAACGGTGTTAATGCATAACTTCAACCAATTCACGATGTCACGTGACTATCTTTCATTGTCTTCGGTGGGTTACTGCCCCATACCCAACACGGCTGAACTCCAGTGGTCACTGTATCTCACTAGAGCCTTGAGAAACCCCCTTCTTGGTTTCCAATATTGTGTAGAAGATCGTGGATCCACGAACCTGTAGAGTCCCATACTAGGAGTAAATCACACTAAAATAATTCCTAGCTCATGTTGGTGGTCTAAAATTGGTCGATTTATCATCTCAACAATGTTCATAACCCAATATTGTTAGATACAAAGTATTTATGATTTTCTCATGTGATATGTCAATATGGATTTGTGTAAAAATGAAAAATGCAAAAACAACATTTTCATTCCTAACTGTGAATAAATAATGCAAAAGGAAGTACGTGGTCCTATTATTTCACTGATTATCAACTGAAAGGCTTCTATTTATAACTAATACAGGTTCGATTTTCCTCCCTTCACTGATAAGTTCGCCCTCTCACAGTTGATAGAAATTATTTCACGGAAGTAACTGTCATTTATCTTTCCCATCTGCTGTCGTTTAGCTCGTATAAAATGGAATAAAGTGACTGTGCTTGCTTAGAAACGACAATGACTCCACTGACTTCAAAATCCCTGTTGTAATTTCGAGGAAGATTTTATCCAGATGATAGGAAGACCCAACCTTTGGTCTTCTTAAACAGTTTTGAGAATGTGTGTTAAATAGCCGGACAGCCTCATAGGAATTTTAAGAGTGGACATTTTTATAAAAGACCTGTAAAACATAGGTATATCTTCTGATGAGATTTTGCCTTCCAAAAACTCGTTTATTGCTCTTTCGACTAGCAAGAAATCTAAATAAGGATTTCTTTCTGACAAACTTCAGCAATCTGAAATCAAAAGATTGCTGACTTATTGCAGTTATAATTTAAAATTTTATATACTTTGCTTGTTTCTTATATAATAGTTTTCCAACTGTACTGTGTTTGTTCTTCTGGTTAAGATATCTAGAAATAAAATTCCATTCGCTGATTCCTCTATTGTAAACTTGAGAACATTAAAGATGTTATCGATAGGCACATTTAAGTTTAGATACAGGTAAATTTATTTGACAAATCTCGAGTCAAAAGAAACTTGTTTCCTGGATTACATTGCTAGCTACTACCAACAATAGCTTGATCAACTTTGGAATGCGGATTACATAGTAGTATTCATTAGACTTTCCATTTTGACAAGAAAAACGATTGTTCATTTTCAAAAGATAACAACATAGAAATTTAAAACCTTTAAAATAAAAAATAAAAAATGTATCCGTTTTATGATTCTTATCTATTGAATTCATGTTTAGAAATTGATCTTGGAATAGAGGTGCCTAGGATGACTTTGTCTAGACTAATTCAAGTATATCACATTTTTTAACTCTTGGATATTCAAGTATAGATAGAGAAACAACTAGAGTAAGCAATTTATGTCAATACCTTGTGTACATTATTTCTAAAGAATAAATTGTGTACTTTGTTTAAAATTATTTGTTCTGTGGATATAGGTTTATTGGTATTGTCTCAATTTCGGCTTGATGAAATTAAAAGAATTATAGGATTTTTCAATCAGGTAATATTAAGTAAACATATGATCTTCAGCTTCTGTAGCTGTCTTTCAGAGTTTCATTTCAAGTAAGAATAATTTTAATTTATTGAATATTTTGACTATGACTACCATCTTTATCATAAACCAACCTTATATTACAAACTATCGACATTGTTATTACTTAGAAAAAGCTATTATCTTCCATTGAATAATATGATAAGAAGCTGCATTTAATCCAAAAAATGTGAAAAAAAATTTTTATGGAGAAACCTTATACAAGAGAACTTTTAACTCATAAAAATTAAATTTATAAAAATTCCTTCTGATACTAATCAGCATCTGCTCATTAGTGACTGACTTCAAGAAGTATATCCTGGAGTTCTAGTGAGAACTAGTGACTAGTGAAGTTCAACCGGGTCTGTTGTGAGATAGTAACTCCCTGATGACAATGGTGAATATGTCGCTCAATTTCGTGGATTAGTTAGAGTTATATATTAACATGTGCACTGCTAAGGAGTCTCATGCTGGGACAAAACGGCCGCCCATTTCTTTCAGGTTTTTCATAGTGATCTAGTTTCAGCTGACTCATGATCTCAACTATTGAAAAAATTATTTACTTTGATTATTTCCAACAAAACGAACTCAATTAGCATAGTAAAATAGATCCAGACAGTTAATATTTTTTTAAAAATAATTGAGAATTATTACGTTGCTTATTTATAAAATTTTATCATAAAGAGAAATGACCATTTTTGTAGAATAAGAAATTCTATTAAACAGTTTAATAAAAATACAAAAAAAATTTAAAAAATGTATTAGATAACAAGCCATGTAACAAAAAAATTTTTTTTCTATTATCATCTTAAGTTGCATTATTAATCCGCAAAAAAAATTGTTTCCCCTATTCAAATATATAATGATAGTAGATGCACAATATACGAAATAAGAGGTGTTGTGAAATAAAGACTTTAATCAATTTCATTCATTAAAATTTATAGACAATATATGTTTATGATTATTATATTTTATAAGAAAATATAAAATAAAAAAATAAAGAAACCAATGGAGTTCAACTGGGTCTGTTGTGATATAGAAACTTACTGAAGGTAATGGTGGATGTGTCGCTCAATTTCATGGAATAGTTGAAGCTAGATATTAACATCATTAGATATCGGCTAAGTGGTTTAGAGGTTAAGCGTTCGCACTCGCGAGGCGGGATCGTGGAGGTGCATTGCTGATGATTCCCGTAATGGGACGAAACAGCTATCCAGTGCTTCCTGGTTTTCCACGGTAGTGTAACTTCAAGTGACTCATGATCACAACTATTGAAAGAAGTATTTACTTAATAGTTGAATTCATGAGTCAATTAAAGCTAGACTATCTTGGGAAACTTGGAAGTACAAAATGGCCGTTTCGTTCTAGTATGGTATTACTCAGCAGTATGCATCCATGATCCCACTTAAGGAATTTGAACTCAATGAGATGAAAAATTAAAGCATTCTTATGTCTTAAATTATACTTTATTGGATTTTGGATGAGATATTATGTATCCAGTTAATTATATTTGAAATAATGACAATCTGACAATATTAATAGCTAAAATGTTTACTAATTTGAAACTTATTTAAAAAAATAATTAGGGTTAAACAAATCTGTAATATTTTGTATTTGTGTAGTTAAAGAAACTATCAATTAAAGTATAAATAATTAACTATTGAAAGTATACGACACAATAGTTCATTGAATTAATAATCAGTTAGTCAATTAAATGCTTATGACTGTTCCCTCATTTCATTCAGCTCTTTCTAAAAATCTTTTTTAGTATGCAATATATTTTATAAGTGTTAAAAGAGATTGTGAAAAGTGAATGAACTAATGGAACTTCTCTCTTTGTTTTACTAAATTGTTGAAATAAGTATCTTTTGTTGTAGATCGTTAACCTGAAGAGTACTTTAAATTATATTTTGAATTGTTATCTATAATGAATATTAGATATTACGTCATTCATATTACATAGTTGCATATTTATATGCTACCATAAATTCATTAAAGTCATAAGATCTATCCATACAATAAAAAATGAGATGCTTTTGTTCATCCTTACAAAATTATTTTGTTTGTTTGTTCACATTTTAGTGTGCATTAGTTTATTAACAATGAATCAAAAGATTGTAACAGTAAGTTACTCACCCATTAACACTATCTTCCATAAGGTATATAGAAAATAGAATATTAAAACGTGAAACAATACAAAACCATACACTGAATTAGTGAAGTTTAGCTAGCGTAGAAATTCAAGAAGTACTTTTCGTCCTATTTGAGATTTCTCAGTTGAATGTGTATGCATCCCAGTGTTGATATTCACACTGAAGCTTGAACTCAGTGGCTTTCTGTTCAAACAAACATCGGGTTATCTACCAGGCTACAGAGTCCAAATAGTCAACTTTTATCTAACAAGAACGATCTTCATCTTGTTATTAGTATGAATTATCCTAAGGTTTATTTAAAGACTTAGTTTTAAATGCTATTTGTTGGTATATGGTTGATGGTTGATAGAAATTCATTCATGAACATCAGTAACAGAATAATTCAAACCATAATCATAATGGTTTGAAATGTAACACCAGGTAGATATCTCCAAACCAAAACATCAAAAGAAACTTTATATTTTCAGTTTCCTTAAGCAGTCAAATTATAACTCTGACAAAATCATTTAATTAAGCTGTACACTCGTATATATAGTTATATGGAAAATGTATGTCTATAGCTTAAGTGAATGATTTCGTAGAAAAGAAAATTTTCTTCGCTGAATTCTCTTTTTCTTATTCAATGACACTATCGGTTATTTTAATTATAACTTTGACGCCTAATAACATAAAAAATAGACTATCTCTGAATAACACTTTCGTATATCGTTGAGCTCCATATTGCACAACTTGATCATAGCATTTACAAGTTATTACTACACATCAAAGAATAATAAATGTCACTGAATTAAGGAATACATATGAAAACTACATGCGTCATCTTGATGCCTTTGGTTATTGTGTACATTCGTTTAATTGACTGCAGTCTTTCATCAATGTGCATGCTCCATATATATGCGACTGACTACAATAGCATTTATGTACCTATTCACTGTACTAAGTATGTGACCGCAAATACATTACTTTAACAGCCCCCACATTGATTTGTCTTGTTTCAAATTCACGCTACTTACATCTGATCACTTTTAAAATTTATCCTTAAAGGTACATACATAAATTACAATATTCTCACATACATTTCATGTACAACGTTTGATGACATATCGATCCAAATGACAAGTTTACAAAATGATTAAGAAACTGATCTAGTAAAATGTATTAAAGGGGAACAAATCAAATATGAGATTGAATGACTAACACAGTTAGACAGACCTATTATTTATATACTCTGATAAAGTTTGAAGTAAGTACTTTCTTAATTATTTCTTTTTATATCATTCATCCTACATTATATAATCACTAAGATTGAACTTTATTATAATAACTGTTGCAACACCAAACATCAATTAAACCGCTTATACAGAAAAGATCTTAACTAATTAATAAAAATTCTTGTTTTAACAAGAAAAGTTATGTATTTATAAAAATACAAAAAAAAAACTTTTTTCAATAAAATATGAAACAAGTTACTTTTAAAAAAATAAACAGAAAGGAAGCCTTTATTGCTGAGTGCATCTCATATCTACCCTAGGGATCTCTCTATAAACTAGCTAACTTACTACTTGACAGTTTGTTACTACATAACAACTACTCATAATCAATACTGTTATAACAACTACTAATGTAAACATTAAAATCATCATTGTTTTGAATTAGAATTTCAATGGTGGCCTAACATCAATCGGTTCATGATCTCAATCAAAAACTTAACAATCTCCACAACCCCATATACTGATTAGAATTAATAATTTCACTATAGTGAGTACCACTGAAAATTTATCGATCAACTGAAGAATAAAAAAAAACCACTATTGACAATAGCATATTTAAAACGGAAATCATTGTAAACCTAGTAGTAGTTGTTTGTTTGCTGTTGTTTCTTTTATTTTTTTTTTTAAATTTTTGTAAACAGTAAACTTGTATCAAGATTTTTAGATCACTTATGTGTTTGTCATTAAACAACTAAATTTCATTACTCTCTTCTATCTTTTTTCTTCCGTTTTATTTATTTTTTAAAACATATAAAGAGAACATTTAAGAGTATTTGTCACTCATCATTAGTATGTTGAAAAAAAGGGAAAATATTTTTATTTCAGTTTCTTCTAGATCCTTAATTTTTCCAAGTTTCATTATGGTTAGTTTTATGAAGAGTTACATACAACCCTCCAATTGTTAAACATAGGTGAAGTTATTTATTTATTTTTTTTTGATTGAAATATAAAATAAGATAGGAAGTTGGTTATGAATCGTCTTTTATTTTTACCCTTTTTTATATAGTATACGTCAGAACAATTACTCTATTAATATTTTGATAAGCAAGAGTTTGAAGATAGTCCTTTTTATCTGACCTGCTATTTATAGTTATGAGTATCACCAAATTAAGAATGAAAAATCTTAATGAGATTTGGCAAAGATTCATATTATATTGATTAGGTTTGACAGAAATTTTTTATCAGTTTAGGGGTTGTGGCGATTGTTAAGATTTTGATTGAGATCATGAACCGATTGATGTTACACCACCATTGAAAACATGGAAGCATTGGACGGATAATCACCATGTGCTCACTAGTGACTAGCTTCGTGCGAAAATTCTCGGAGTTCTGGTGAGAAGCCGTGACCAGTGGAGCTAATCCGTGTCGGGTAGAAACAGGTGTCCACCTCAGTACGATGGAAAATGGTCGCACAACTTCGCAGACTGTTTGAGGTTAGACATCAACACCATTGGATGCCGGCTCAGTGGTTCAGTAGGTTAAGCATCCGCGCGCGAGACTAAAGGCTCTGGGTTCGAATCCCACGAGTGGGATCGTAGATGCACATTACTGAGGAGTCCCACAATGGAACGAAATGGCCGTCCAGTGCTTCCAGGTTTTTAATGGTGATCTATCATCCATCGGTTCATAATCTTAATTAAGAAATTTTTGTGTCGTTTTCAAAAAACCCTCATTATTAAAATAAGATATAAAATCATATTCAATAAATAAGTGAACTATAGGCTACTTATTAATAAGTCTGACAGTTAAAGAAGAAAACATGGAAACTTAATTATCTAAGACAAAACAATTTACGCACAAAAATATCTTTCCATGATTAATATATTTTCTACATAACTTAAAATTGTACCTACATGATAGAAAATTGAATAGATTTCGATAATCAGTATAAATCTTATAATTCTTTTGTTTTTTTAATATTTGAAAGATGTTGATCAAAGTGTTTCAGTAAATCTTTGGTTATATTTTTCATAAAGGACAATCCATTTGGCTTTATAAAAGTCATTTAAATTAAACTTATAAAGATATCAAATAAAGTATCATTTTCATCAAGACGAACTCATTTTGACAGCCTGAAATTTTATTGGCAAGATAAGATGATATTTAATAAGACCTGGGTTTGAATCTCGTGAGGTGGGCTGCGCACCGCTGAGAATTGCCACAATAAGACGAAATGGTTGTGCAGTGCTTCTAGGTTTTCCATGGTGGTTTAATTTTAATTGATTCATCTCAACTATTGATATAATTTTTTCTTTGTAAAATTAAATGAAATTGTACAAAGCTTCCACGAAATTAAACTAATCATAATTGAATTATTACTAAATTAGAATAAAATGTTATTTATACGAAAGAACTTACCTAGAAAAGTAATTTGTATGAACATACCAATATGCCCAATAGATAAGCCAATCTGCCAATTCGTGAGCATTCCAACAAAATATCCTAAAATTGCACTGATCATTAAAGGGAATACAAATAGCAATTTGCTAAATTTCAAAGGTATTGGATTTTCAAGACGATTAAGGTTGTGTAGTTCACCTGTTTTACAAAAAGTATACAATATTCATGGTTAGGATTGTACTAAACCTATGAAGTTGAATGAAAAATATTGCTTTCTTGCTATAATCCAATACATACAGAATGCTTATATGCCATGAATAGACGGATCAGTTGCAGTCCTAAATAACAAACAAGCAAACAACTCTAAGTAAATTTAAAATTAACCTCATTGCACGAGCAAGTAGCTATCAAGACTCAGTAGCTAAGTAGGTAACGCGATGGCGTTTGAAGCGAACGTTATTGGGTACTAGTTCTGGAGTGATCATCTACTCTGGGATTCAGGTGCCTCCAGCTGACAGGTCCTAAAGAGGACATTTATTGTACTCTATATGAATTTCTGCTTAAATTTGGCACATTTTATATTGCTAGATATGTAGATAAAATCTTGTTAAGAATAAATTCCAACTTTCATCGTGTATGAAACAATGTGTAAAAATAAAAATATTTTTGTATGTAAGTATCATCTGTTTAGCTTGAATCCACTTTAATTAATGGCAAACAAATCAATGATTAATTTATGAGCAAAAAGATATCATTTTGCGCTTCACTTAAATCAACTATTTCGTAAATATTTGAATCGATGCATGTATATATGTACCATATGTCTAATTTGGTGTTCTCAGCTATGGAAAGTTTTGTTACGGTGTATTACGCAATGGTGACAATGTATTATAAACTGCACTTCCGGTAGTTAATAACATGTTTAAATATTTTAAATTGTAATCAATAGTTTTTTGCTCAAAAAGATTGTAAAAAAGTAAAGAAGTAAGTAAAGAATATCTGAAAAAAAACCAAATGATTCTTGTACTGTCTTATTTTTCTGATTATCAGCACAATCATGTAGGACCGACGACATGTAACTCAGTGCTAGACAACAGGTAGATCACTGAATGAAGAACAGTTTACTAAGATTTCTCAGTCATTGCATGAAGTTAACTTGTCATGAATTTACTTTTGTAAGATTATATTTTGAAACCATATTAAGCAGATTTAAAGAATCATAAGATGAAGTGAAATGTAACTGTACTGTGAATGTGGTTCAATAAACATTCAGCTCATTTTTTACTCAATAAACATTTAGAATAAAACAGATGTCACTGTTTACAGATCAGACAATATTTAGGAATAATCTATGCAGGTTATTCTTACATTGATTACTAGATTATTATTATCGTCATATCTCAATGCGATGGTAGGTTATCATTAATTTTTAAGTGTACTGAAACTAGATAAACTTAATTAGAAGAAACAATCTATCAGTGAAATTTTAAATAACCTGTAATAAGAACACGATGAATCACCTATATTATATCGTAACAGATAACGTATTAGCATCATACTTTGCGAATACACTATACAGAATAAGTATAATATTACTGAGAAAGTTATATTGTTGCGAATGTTAGTATACAATGTCAACAAGAATCTATAAAATCATACTTAAAACACATCCATTGTGCTGAAAAAAACTGAAATGATAATTGTAATGTAAATTCAGGCAATTTAATCAGATTTTAAAGAAAATCAAAGTCCTAAATTGTAATGATATTTATAAAATATTAAAGGATCAAGTACTATTGTGGTGTGGGTTACTTACATCCACACAAGTAGTATATAACGGTGATCAGGCATAGAGTGTATTGCAGTAGAAGGTCGGGAAGGAAAGAACGGGAACGGGACGCAATTGGTATGAAAATGCATGAACAATGAAATTTGAGACGATGGATTGATATTTTGCAAATTAACTATTTACTACATGGTTCTGAGATTTTATTAAGATGCTCTGTAATTTCATATCAAATACATTCGATTGTCTTCACTGATGTTCTTGTTCACTACACTATATCTCTGTATATTTTCAAATTTAACAGATTCATTTTGAACTTCACATTTTGGACGATGAATTTATACCAGAGAATAGAATGACATATCAGTATACTTTTGAAAAGAATGAGTAAATAATTCATTGGTTTTGTGTATTTCATTTAAATACTGAACCACAAAACGTGTAGAACTAATTGAATAACACAAAAATTACTGAACAACTGTTATTTACATAGTTTTTGCTTTCTTCATATTTCTAGTCAAATCGAAAAGGAACAACTTACTTGCTAGTTGTGAAAGATATTCTTTATTGTTTTGTTGAGTGAAAATCCCAACCGTCATAGGAAAATTTGACTGTCTACAAGTGAACATATCTGCTAATACACGAATTGTGTTTGCAGCATGATTTTCTACATTTGGTGAGTTACTTTCTATGGGAATGTTATAAGCACCTGTTATAGAAATAAATAAATAAAAAAACAAATCATGTGTATGTATGTGTGATAATTAATAGTTTTCTGGTAAAATTTAATATGCAAAGATAGATGGTGACTAGCAGTGGAATTCAGGACGTGTGTTTCGTCCTATTCGGGACTCTTCAGCTGGATGTACCTTCATTCCACATTTGGTGTTTACTGTCTGAAGATACAAGCAAACAATACCAAATGAATTTGCAATTTAATATGTTTAAAACCATTCACTTGATCCCACTAATTTATTATTATGTATATAATATAGTATGGCTTCTTAACTAACTTACCATGTAAATTTACGTAAATATTGTTAAATGAACTGAATGACTGACTATACACTTAGAAAAGTAATGCTTTCTAGTAAACGAAGGTCGCATAAAAGACATTAGATACATGTATTTTGTCTTTTATGAATGTAAAAGGAAACTAACAGTAATAAGGCATGTAACAACGTATTTGGATAGAATAAATGAAAATGTTTACTAAATATATGGTAATGAAGACAGTAACTGACAAAATCTAATCGGTTTTAGGAAGTTTATGAGAAGAAAAGGATTACTATCCAGTGAACAATCATTGTACATATTTTAATTTCACAGGAAGTCGGTTGAGACCCGAATTGCTCAGTTGAAACGTACTGGACTAAGACACTGGTTGATGAGGGTCATACCACTACATAGAAGATCATATTCGTCAAGACTGAAAACAGGCCTTGTAAACGAGTGCATTCAACAAACTAATATTGAAATAAACTGCTAATCATTTAGTAATCAACTAATATATGGCACAAATAAGTAACTTATGTAAAATCCATGGTATTGGCATCAGGATTTTCTGTAAACGTCACTGTGTGTTAACTTCACAACGCTTGTTACTATATATACTATCTAAAGCTCTGATCATTTTACAAAGAAATCATCAATCTATTATCACCATATCTGTTTCTAAATACTGTCAATTATAAATCAATACATTTTTCTAAAATAATTTCCACATTTATATGTTTTACAGTATAATATCATAATTTTTATGGCTGTGTACAAGTGAATTTTAACTCTTGAGCCGGATGTATTACTGTACTTGTTATGTTTTTTTTCTTTATCTTAGCAACAAGCAACAAAAACAGTAAATGAATTTATAGGATTTATCGATTAACTTGATAATAATATGAGTGACCGTTCTTTTCGCGATTATACCTTCTGTTCGAAACAGTTGGGTTTTTTTTGCTGTTGTTAAATTCACTTATTTTGTTTACCTTTTTTTGGTTTTATTTAATTCCCTTGAAGTTTATAATCTTTAAGTAGATTGTTGTTGGAGATTTATCTACTTAACTCTTTCTATTTCTATCTCTCAGTTATTTAATTAGTTCTGTAGACTACTTTACAGTAGAATTAAGGTGAGAGAGAATTAATAAAAAAAATTACTGGTTTCTTTTTATACAGAACAAAATTTTCTGTTATTGAAAATCTATACATAGGAATATACATATATAAGTGATATACTGTCTTCGTTAAAATCGATAAATAAATAGCAGAGTTTCCACATCTGTTAACATGACTGGAAGGTATTTCTTGTGGTATGAACGTCATTTAATACAATTTTCAGTTTAAAATCAATAATGATGATAAGAAAGGGGATATCTTAAATCAATCCTTCTTTGTATTAGAAATTCTCAAAAGAGTATTTGTGCTTTCGTCAAAATACTTGATATTATTAGCAAGTACAGACGTCTTTATATAAGAATATTAAAATTTGGCATACTTTAGCCCTTTATTTGTATTATCAAAATTAAAAATCTATAAGCCGGAGATTTTCTACTCAAACAGAGAAGATAGTGTATGAAATCATAACTCTACAACTCGACCCTTTGAAATTTAGAAACTTTAATCTCAATTAAAAAACATGATGTAGAACAATTGGCAACAATAATCATTCTGTTATCTCAAAACAATATAATTCATCAAGTACACTAAACTTATAACTTACTCATATCTGTATATGGTTCAAGTCCAATATCATTATTGCTAATAACTGAAGAATGCATCAATCCTGATTCTTTAACATTTTTCATGCAATCTAAATGGTTTCTCATAAAATTGCTTGTTTGAAATTTTTTCATACGATCTTGTATCATAATTCATTAACATGCATTATGATTGTTTTCATTATATTTGATATTTGATTTATATATCTTATATTTTTGTTTGAGTATTTTTAATTGAATCGGAAATATGAGCTCAAAATTTTCACTGTTTAATATGAGTTCACTTTGTTTCATTCTACTATTGACTTTTATTGAGGTGGTTTTATATGCTGATGAATAAAAACGATTGAAATGTTTACTCGTAGTTCTTTATGATTAAGTAAGTGATTTTCATTGCCAGTAATATTTCAATCTGTGTAGATCAGAATAAATAAAGTTGAATAAATCGTTATTAGATAAATGTATATATTTAATAAATAATAAAATCATTCGAATGAAGCTGATAGGAAGTTTATGATCTATTACTAAACACACACACTATAGTTAATTTTGTAACGGTACACTATCACTATTTGTTTCCTTGGAACCTGACCTTTAAAAAGACATAAGTTGTGAACATAATGATAAGAATAATGTGTACATATGAAATATACAACGGAACACTTGATGTCAAAGAGTTTTCAGTTGAATTTCCCTGAGATTTCACATTATTTTGTGTGCTTAATGCCTATTAAAACAGAAAAAACTATTTTCCTCTCGTGCAAACTATATTAAATGTAAAATGTCTCTGTAAGCAGTGCTTTATCAACGGTATTTTTAGTGAAAATCGTGTTTTAAAACAAAATGAAAAATAAAATTCTAAATCACTCAATGTATAACGTATAAACTAATTTAATGAAATTTCTGAATGAGCTACTGGATTGATATTTATATATATTATTTAATTTTACACTATTAGTTCTCAGGGCAACCTTTCTACGTAATTGCATAGATAGGTTTTATTAACTTGATACTTGTGACTCAAACATTTTCAATAATTCAAACACGAAGTTCATGAATGTTCATCAGTTAATTTATGGTAGAAGTTGAGATTATATCACAAGTTACAAGTTAACAAGTTTATACTAATAGGTCGTGATGATACATATTAGTTTATTCAAAACGGTCTATGATTAACGCCTAAAATAATTCCATGATGACATCAGATAGATAACTGAACGAAAAAAAAACTAACGTTATTGAACTTTGTGTATCTAAAGAAAACATTATTTTTACTATAAACTACTGGCATTAAAGGTTAGCATTACTAGACATTCAACAACCAATTCATTGTATGAAGTGAACTGGAGTCAATCAAATTAAAAAAATATAAAATTATCACCATTTATTATAAGCAAAGATGGATTCCCATTGAAGTTTGGGAGTGTAATTGACTGGTCTCTTATTGGCTGGTAACTTAAGTCAATATCGAGGCAATACGCACAGTATGCACATATACCAATAAGAGACTGATCAAATACAATCCTAAACATCAATCAGAAGATTCAAGCAAACAATACCAAGTGAATTTATCATCATTTAGTTCATTATATTTATAATCACCATAATCAACCAAAAATGTATAAGAACAAAACACTCCAGTCTTTTAAAGATTATAAAAAACAAAATAAAGATCTAAATGCTGTTGTTTCTTGAAAAATTCAATTTTCATCTTAATCTTTTTTCTTAAAGTATATTTTTATCACTTCAGGCTATATTCTAATTACTGTTTGTTTGTTTACTCGTGTTACTTTCATTCTTGACATTGTTTGAGTCTATGTTGAATAGACTTTTTATCCTAATGTACCTGAATAACAAAATTGAGTATTTCGTAGAGTCATCAAAGTTATTCCTATAACAATAAATTGATTCATTTGGATCAACAAATCAATTTTTTTCAGAAGATTAGAAACAAACGAAAACAACCCAGCTACTTTGTTGTTTTATTTACTGTATTCTCACATTTAAAATAGAATTAAAATAATTTGGATTATTCTATTTTCAGAATACCGATACTGGATAAAGTGAAAAACAGATGAGTATGTTTTTGTTTGGTGAACATCGTAAAGTGAAAAGCTTATGTACTCTATCTTCAGTTTATTAATTTTACTTGCATAAGCATATATATATATATACGTACACATAGTTTTTCTCAATCGTTCGAGTCATAAATCTATGAGTCTTCAGAACAAGTTATGTAAAGAATAACTTTAGGAAAACAAAAGAAAATCAGTGCATTCTCGTTACTGTTTAAAATATTTTGAAGGAGTAATTAGGGGCGATTAAAGTACATTTCATATTATTAACAGGATAGTGGTTTAATTTCAGTAGTCTTGAATATTTAATATTTCTGTTAGAATTTTGACAATTTTTCTAATCAGAAGGTGTGATGTGGAAAGAAGCAGTAACCAGTGGAGTTCACTTGGGTCCGTTAGGAAATAGTAACTCACTGATGTCAATGATGGATGTGTCGCTCACTTTCGTGGATTGGTTAAAGTTAGACATTAATACCGTCGAATGACGATTTAGTGGTCTAATGGTTAAGTGCTCGCGCGCAAGACTGTTAGGTCCTGGGTTGGAATCTTGCGAGGTGGGATCGTGGGTGCACACTGCTGACGAGTTCCACAATAGGACGAAATGGCCGTGTAATGCTTTCAGGTCTTCCATGGGGGTATAGCTTCAATCGACTCATGATCTTGAATACTAAGATTTTTCTTATCTTATTAAGCCATTGGTTTACATTGCTTGTCAAACGCAGTTAAAATAGAAGGGTAATATTTCATGAAAAATGACTTCATACTGTTTACTGATCTTGTGAATGAGGTAACGTGGTGAATGATAAGCTTGGTAAACCTTGGTAATGATACGTATAATAATAAGCTTTATTTGTAATCTATCAGTTTATTAATAGTTTTATTTATGTAACCCTGAAAGATGTTAGTTGTAGATAAGTGCTAGGTTCCAAGACGTTTTATAATTAGTCATACACTTCTGGTTGTTATGTTCCTATTTATATATTTAAAGTTAAAGCCAAAAATTCTCATTTATGAACAATGCAGTTATCTAAGTTTCGCTTCGGTTTTTTTCTTTATTCATCTTCCAAAAAAGTTTGAAAATTTATAGTATCTGACGAGTTTCATATTATGACACAGTAACCTATGGTATAAACAATAAATGTAAACGTTAACAAATAAGCACTTTGTTCCATCCTGTTTCATATGACATTCTGTTAATAGTTAATATCCCTTATGGCTTTGGATAATCCCATATGTCGTTCTAAAGCACGTTTTCAGATTAATCTAACCAGTGTACTTGTATACAAATGATACAATAATCTATTAAAATTTCATTTACAGAATCTAGATAAGTAGTTGGAGCCTTTATTTGATAATTGATTTGTATATTTCCAGCCAGTAGTGGTGTAAAACATCAAAAGTCAGATAAATCTACCACTCACTGAAGCAAATTGTTTTTTAATCACGTAAAGTTCGCTGAAAAAAACTTAGTTTAAATGTTATCTAACTGTCTCTTTACTCAACACTAGTTACTACAAATCGGCTCTTTGTTTCAAAATTATCTATAGATATCTGTAATTACGTTAACAGTATCTGTCATTAATTAATTTGTGTTGCGACATTCTTTCAAAACAGTTTAGTTGAACTCTGATAGAAAGCTCATCCCAACATCGAACATCTAATTCATTATCTATCACTTTACGTTTGAAAGGGATTCCTATATATGAGATCTCTGAGCATAGATTTTACTAACTTTTGTTTAAAGTACACAAACCTAAATCAAGTCTGAATGTGAGATAATTTTTATTTGTGGATCGAAATCTATTATTAAAACCAAAAAAAATCATCGCGTTAATTGATACTTAAAGCTGACCAGCTACAGTTGGACACACTGTTGAGATAAGAGGACTTGTTAAAGAAATAGTCTAGATTAGTAATAAGACTTGTTAAATTTTAAACATTTTTATGGTGGCTTTTTGGGATGCTATTATTATTGTAATGTATCAATGTTACCTAATAGACACCGATCCTTTGGGGTGTTTTGTAATAAAAATTACGAAATTCACTGATATTTTTGCTTGTTTCGATCTAGTCAATGCATCAAAAATGTCTTATAGAAGTTATTATTTTCTCCTTTCTAATTTTTTTCTTGGTTGTCGTTGTTGAAGTATCACTGCTTATGTGTTGATAGTCTATCTAATTACATTAGATTCAGTTTTACAATTGGAGTATCCCATATTTTACATATTTCGAACCCAATGTATCATAATTAACAAACTTCATGTACTTGTCTTGCTATAACATTACGTCGTTTATTATTTTCTTCATTAGTTTGTGAAAATAATACGACTGATTCTTTTGCATTTCAATATGAAATAGTATAATATTTTTATTATAAATGCCATTTATACCTTAGTATTCGTAAAAATTGAAGCTACTACCTAACGACTTTTAAAGTAAAGAATAATATCTTTGAGGTGAACATGTATGTACATAAGTAGAAATGTATGGAAACAAACAAGTTCAGTGTTGTTGACGTTTCCTTAAATGAAACAATTAATTGATCAGTAAGATAAAATATTAGAGGTTCTTGGTTTGGTGATATTACAAATGACTATATTGACTAAATTATGACCACATGAATACATTATAGGTATCTACAAATAAATGAGGATCAACCATTCAATCCAATTGTTAGATTGCTAACTAAGTTGTTAATTAGTGTGATAAAGTAAAGATTTGTGATCCGAACATATTGTTTAAAAACATACGATATACTTTCATATATTACGTATCCACTCTAATTATTATTACTATAATTAATGCCGAGGTGTTCTGGAAATCAATCCTTCGGTTCGCTTAACCATTCCATCTTAGGTCTCTACACCATGATATATTTAGAATGTGATTTTTACAAAATTAAGGTGTTTCTTTTTAATAATTGCTTTAAAAATGATATGCTCACTTGTAGAAAACCAGTTAATAAAAATAAAGCGGTTTATTCGAATAGCTATACTTATAAGATCGGCACTGTTCTTCCTTGGTTCATTTAAGATTTTAGCTACAAGTTTCAAAACTGATGACATACATATATATTCATTTATTAGTAAGACATAGATACCGATATTGCCATGTGGATAAACAGCTCTTTTATTTAACTTACTAACATGATAACAGTTTATGAAAGCTTATGCGTAAGGAGAAGAAATATACAAATTTACCATTTTTAAATTGTGGTCTCATAGGATACTTTTGGTAAAATACTTAAGAAATAATTCCTTGAAATTGTTGAATAAAGCAGTAGGCGCGTTCAGTCTAAAAGAAGAATAATCAACCTTTGTTCTTGTCAGAAAAAATAGACTTATTAACACATGTACTGATATTAATCAACCAACATAAGTTAATACAGGTTCATATACGGTTCTTGTCATTTATCCAGTTAAACGCACCCATAAATTTTAATTACGAAGTGAATGTCAAATTAATATTATACATCACTAAACTCTCAAAAGAAACAACATTGTTAACATGATGCCTATAATCTAGATATAAACCGGTACTTCAGATATAAGATATCATCAAATTAAAGTTAAAATTTTCCAAATTTCCTGGTATCAAGTATTATATAAATAAGTAAAACAAAACATTTAACCTATGTACGCATGATTGCTAAAATCACTTTGTTTCAGTTCTGTATAAAATCTCTTGTTTCTTCATAACAAGATGGATGAAAGCAGGAAAGTCATTGCATTCAGGAAAACTATAAACAACTATACACCTGGGTAATAGAAACAATGACATACAGAATACTCTACGTTTTGCGCAAAAAGTGCTTGCATAATATAATTTATAAGTGATCTATCCTATTGACCTAAACTTACATAAAGTATATCCAAAAATATTAGGTAGATAAAATATTATTATTGTTGTGTATTATCGTAGCAAGTGGTACAACTTCCAACATATAAGTATATCCTGTTATAGGAACTTGCTAGTTTTCTATCATGAAAGTTTATAATAGACTAGTATGTAACCCGACAAAATATCCAGCACTGACCTTTAAGTAAATTATCTAATAAAATAAAAATGGATTTTAAGCTGCAGAATTTCTATGCAACACCAACCACTCAACTGGTAACATACATTAGATATATAAAACACTATATCTTTAATAGATAGTAAAAAAGTGAATTTAAGTATTTAAAAAACCCAGTTTTCACCAATACTAGTGAAAATTCATGTTTCACAGGAAGAGAGCAAAAAGTAAAACAACTTAAGTTGAAAACATGATTTACAACTTTGAACATATTGACTGAGATAAGAATGTGTTGTCAATCGAATGTGTTTTATTCATTCATCTAAAAATGAGATCACATTTTTTTTAGTATGATGCACGACATATCCTTCAGAATCATTATGAGAAAACTAAGATGCCTCACAATAAATACAATCTATTCTGACTTTTTTTCTAACATATTACATAATTTTAAGTAAATCTGAAACATACATTTTTAACAACTATTAGTTATTTATTTTTTTTTGTATTTTTGATATTGTATAAAACCTTTGTCATCAAATATGTTCCGTAATTTTTCTCCACTAGTGTATTAAGAAAACTAATTTTCCACTTCCTCATTCTCAGTAGTATTTGTAACTATGAGAATATATTCCCACCTAAGTAACACAATGTTTCATGCCTTATTGTTAGAATAAATGTATTTCATAAGTATCATTACATTTTCGATGTTAATAGATATTTCTCAAAATATATATTAAACAAACTGTGATGCAGTGAGTACTAAGTTCGAGTCTCAATAAGAATATAACCATTCAAACACATGTATTCCTATTTAATAGATACTAAGTAATTCAATAAAAGAACTCTTGAATTCAATTAATGACTACTTTACATAAATATTACTAAAAGTATAAATACAAATGAAACTTGTGTCAAAGTATCTATGAAATTTTGTTCTTTTTTTTTAAATGTTTAATACGTTAGTTGTTATAAGACTAAATTACGATTCTGATTTGTATAAAGTATGTCAACGGGCATTTGAAGCCGGATACAAAAATATATAACATTAATTTTTTTTCATTATCGTCACAATTAATGATAGTAATTCTATGTATAGATAATTATACTTATTAAAATAAATGAAGCAAAGTCCATCTATATTATGTTTTAAATCAGTGCATTTAAAGGATGATAAATAAGTTGAAAACCTTTTCCCGCCTATATTAGAAAACAAATTTTAATTTTGTTATAGTTGAGTAAACATAAAGTTAATGAATTATGTAGGTTTCAAATATACTACGAAAAAAAATTACAATGTCAAAATTGTTGTCATGATGAATTAACACTTTATATAAAGCGTTATAATTTTTAAACTTGAAGTTTTAGTCACTATTCTGATAAACATATATTTGAATAAATAACTTATGATCGACGTTCCAGGAATTTATATTTTCATGCTAACGAACACCTCCCAGAGTGACTAAGGAAAAGTCTGGTGAAGAAAGTGAACAGTTCGATATTGGCTCATTTAGTGCAAACTGGTCATAATGCCAGCATAAACCAATCCTTTCCTATTATTTATCAGGTCAGTAATTTTTTGCCAAAGCTTGTCAGACTTAAAATCCTTCTAACGGCTGAAGTAGTGGACATCTGAATGAAGTTATGCGTACACAAGAAATATCTTCAGCCGTTTCTTCTCCTCTGGCCAACCTCAAGGCCGATTAATCGATAGTAATCTTAGCTATTGAATAACCCTATTTGACTCCTGTACTTACGAACTTTCGCAGTCAAATACAATTTTGTTTGTTATCTTTATTCACAAACCTTTGTATTATTATTATTATTATTATCACTACCATTATCGTTATTACTACTCGTTAAGCATGATCATTAATCTCCCCAATACACGATCTGATATAGATAACATTGATTACCACCCAGTGACCAATCCATTGTATAAACATGAATCATTCACTTCGCATTGATCCCTCCTCATTACGTCTTACTTATTTTTCACACAATATAGTCTTCCACCGAACATTTGATCGAATTGTAATTGCACTATTATTTCTCTCACCCTATCTGACCCATATTTATTCCGATCATGAATCGTAAATTCTCACTTAGCACATAAGCTGACTGAAGTTAATATTCTATATGAGTCATATTAGCATTAGAAAATTTTATTCCGTTCGCACTCGCGATCCCACTGAGGAGTTCCACAATAGGACGAAACGGCCGTCATGTGTTTCCATGTTTTCAATGGTGGTCTAACACCAATCGGTTCATGATCTCAATCAAAAACTTAATAATCTCCTCAACACCCTACTGACTATTGTATTTTGTTTGACAATCCTAAACATTTTTTACATATATAAAGTTTATGAACGGTTCAAGCTTGTACATTTCTTTTGGTGATAACTAATAATAATAATAAGACTAAATCTATTTTCGTTATTCTAATCTGTGATATTATTTATTTTAATCAGCTTTTATTTACTTCTTTTACACATTTCCGTTATTTCTTCAGGTCAATAGTGTATATTTACTCATGATATTAATTTTGTTGTTGTTGTTGTTGTTGCGTTATTTCAATTTTCTCACATTTTGTTTTAAAGAAAGGTATTACTAGTAGATTTATGACCGAAATGATAAAAAAGTTTATTAATTGTAATACAATATCATGGTTATATTTTGTTAAGTTCATGTAAGAAATATTGTAAGGTCAATCTTATTATGAGTGAAATTTAACTGTAATAAATAAATATAAAGTAATTCAATACAGGAAGTAATATATTCCTTTTATTGACTGATAAAAATGAACTCGAGTTGTCGATACTAATCAAGTGTTACTTTATACAATAGTATCTATATATATGTTGACAATTACATCATAGTAATAATTAGTGAAGTATGTCATCTTCCTATTAGTCACTACCTTAAATATGTAAAGTATGCCTCTTTCGAATGTTATAGCATCGACTTATCAACGGAATTAAGGATAACAACATATGATTTTTCCATCATGTTGTATTATAATTTGAACTCAAGCAGTCATATAAACTATATATGTTAAACTTCCACGTAAGATAATAGTATAAGTCACATGTCAGACATTACAGTGTGACAGATAAAATTCTTTGTACCCAGTTGTAACTAGTTAAAAGGTACTGTTAAACTGTTTGATGTGTTTGAATAATGCTGAAAAATATTTGATACTTTTTAACAGACCTCAACTACACCTTATTTTTTGGTTAATTGGTTACGCAACCATTTTGTTTTTATTTTGTACGTCCGAAAGTTTCTATTTATTTTGTTTAAGAACTCATAGACGGCAAAGCTTGTCGCCATCACACAGAACTTCATTTTCAGAGTGTCCTATTATTTGCTTACCATAGATAGATAACTGAAAAACGCAAAATTAATAGTCCTCTGATAAACAATCAATCTGCACTAATAAAGATTAGGTAAGATGCAACAATCCAAACAAGAACCTGGACTTTTATTATGGAATAAGTGATAAATACATTAAAATATATGAAGCCTACAGAATATAGTTCTCGGGTATTACTTTGAATAAATGTTATTCTTAAAGTACTATCAAGATCGATAACTAAAATTCCTAAAATAAATATTTTCAGTCTTAAATAAGATGAAAGACGAAGCGGATTATAATGAAAAATGAGAATGTACATTAAATATCAGTCGCCTAATTACTTTCACTGATCTATCACTGAGTAGTAACCGAATTCATTACTGTTTGTTCATTAATGTGAAAAGCATTATTTATAACATGATTATATATAAGACATTCTGAGTGATTTCGACCGTAGTGGATGAAAATTTAGATACGAAAAACCAGTCAATTGTATAATGCAAAATTACACAGTCTTATCGTAAGTGATGAAAATCATTGATTAAATATACTATTTTCACATCTGCCTTCAGTTGTCCTTCACAGATTTCATGATTCTTTCAATTCAGTTGTTACTTCAATTGCTCTCTGTCTCGTTTCCTTTCAATTCCATATTATGCTGGGAAGCATATCAATTGTAATTACTCTACACACTACTTATATATGTCAACACTAATGGTATATGCCATACAACTAGTATAAAAGCCATATTACCAGTCTCCGGTCACTTAACTGTAAACACCTAACATCAAAACATATTTATTCAGCCCAAAATGTAATAAAAAAATTCTCAGTTGCTCATTAATTTAGATTAATAATAGTCATACAACAAGACTCGAAAAAACCTCATCTTCGTTTAGATATACGGACTATTTAATTTAAAAATTATTTACTTCATGTATATATGGTAGAGATTATGATCAGTCCAGCGTTTACTGATATTCATGTATATACATATATAATGTTAATAGTAGAATGCGTAAAATGCGACTGACGCCAGCATCTCCTTATCAGTAATTGAGTTTTGAGGAAATCTAATGGATGTATTAATCCTTATATAAAAATGTAAGGGTATATGTCATCCTGTTTAACTGTCAATTATACATGAAAAAAATACCTAAATATTTGTGGATTTAATGGACATGAGAATACAAACATCTGACTATTTAGACAAAAAGCAATTTATGCTAAATAAAATAAAACAGTATCTAAATTAATGAAAGTCTTTCAGTTCCAGTTTGGAGAAAAATTTCCATCAGCAATGAAATCAGCCAAAAAAACTATTAAAATCCAGAAGTTCCTGAAAACATATATTGTTTCTAATATATCATTGTCACGAAGATACCTGGATAAACAATTTTTAATTTTTTTCAATTCAACACCTAAACAATACGTATTTAACTATAAATTATTGATAATTTATAGGTAAGAGGTAAAATGTACAAGGAGACATACTGTTCTTCAACTGTACCTTCTTCTTGTTCCTAAAAAGTATAAGCACGTAACAACGTGAGTTTGGTACATTTCATAAAACAGTACATTGATTTTACAACAATACTAAAGTGCTTTATTGATATTTCATTAATATTTATTGCTGTGTAATTATATTTCGAATAGGCGTTACAGTACTGGAATTAAAAAATGCCGTTTAAAAATAAACACATTCTACCTAGGATTTGTTTAAAAACTCCCACTATATCGAAACATAAATAAATGTTATGAATCCGATGAAATATAGTGATATGTGAATGAATGGTTCAAAGCTTAGCGATAATAATAAGTTAAACGTAAATAGTGATAACAATAATGTTTTGATAGGAAAACACATAACATATGACAGTAAAAAGGAAAGACTGCAAGTACATTAGCCAAATTGTGTTAACTTGTAAACTGAGTACCGATTCATTGGAGCTAAAGTTGACTAGACTTAGATTTAGAGCTCTAGAGCTTGATTAATAGTTACGTACATATTTATGATTTCTTACATAGATAGAGTTTTCTTATTTTATGTCAATATGCCGATCGTAGATTTGCATAAGAATTTCCATATACAACATTAAAATGCGAATTTAATATTTGATAATGATCAACATAAAACTGTGAACGTAGATTGTGAAAGTGTTGCGATATGAATGCTAGATCATACAATTTTGAATCATGAAGCAACCAAATACAATGTATATTTTGAAATGAAAGAATATTGGTCTACAAGCAAGATTAGCTAGAATCGCTGGTAACAGTTGTCAATAAAAAACTGTAATTTACATTCTCTGTATTATTTCAATATCATAACCATGTATCAAATTGACATGGATTGAATAATTACTTCATAAAAAGCATATTTACTGTTAAGCTTATTAATTAAATTTTTGCTAGAATGGTCCCATGGTTTCATAGCAAAAACTGATAATGATATATTAGTATCAGAAAGGGTTTTATGGAGATTGTAGTAATGATATATTAAATAGTAATTTGCTCGGTACATTCAATTTACATATATTTATTATACAAAACAAATTAGTTTTATAAGGCACTTGTCGAAGACCTAATTAAAATATCCAAAAATACTTAAAATACAAATTTTATTTGTATTCTCATTACTTTATGTCACAGGAAATTTTAAACAGTCATCTTTGTTACCACTTTGAATCAGTATGCTGAAACAAATTGTTTTAAACCGGAAACAGTGTAAAATTATAAAATTTGTGCAAGTAGTAATCAAAGTAAGTTGCTGAAGTACAGTAATAAATTAATCAATAAGGTTAGTGTACTTGTAATTGGAAGAAATGAAAAATAAACCCGCTCTCAAGTAGACATTTTAGGCCAATATTTCAAATTTTCGTTAAAGATGTGTTTTTATTTTACTATTTCAATAACTCTGTTTGAAGACATTATGAGTGTGATATGTGACATATTTTTAAAGAATGAAATGGTAAACACTGACATAAGAAAATATGGTTAGTGGCTAGAAGAGGAATCCAGGACGCACGTTTTGTTCTATTTGGGATTCGTCAGCTGGATGTTCCTGCGTCACAGAGTTAATGTCCCCGGGTGAACAACAACAGCTGACGAGTCCCAGATAGGATGAAAAGCGCATCCTGGACTCCACTGCTATCTTTACTTATAAAGCTTGTGACTTCAGACAATATCAAGGTAATCCGCACAGGGTGCACATATGCCACTAAGAGACTGATCAGTTACAGTCCCAAACATCAATGGGAAGATACAATCAATACCAAGTTTATATTAATACTGATAGCTCAATGTTTCAACATATCTAAAGTCAATTTTCTTAATAAGTTATCCAATTAAACCATCATTTCCAAGATAATTCATGAAATGTCCACGTTCTTTATTTTGAAAACAGTAAAACGAAATCATTTGCTTATTTCTGTCTCGTTAGAAAAAATCGTGAAGCAGACGCATATTAAATATTTTTTCATATGGATAAATGTGCAATCATGGATTTTGTTAAACAGTATAATGAATTCTATTTTCTTTCCTATCTTTATCACCTAATGATTATCATACTCTAAAAGTGCTTATAATATGGTTGAAACACTTTTAATGGATAATATCATTTAAGTTTTTAGTCTGCTTGAGTATTATTACATAGACTTATCATTCAAATTATTTACCTTGGAATGAATTATACTAGATTTATTTTAACTATTATTAACCGTGGGCTACAAAATTGATAGATCAGTGTAAGAGCTAAGCATAGACAAAGAACGTGACATACGGCAAAACAACTATAATACGCGGTCATCCTAACGTGACAATATGTAATGTTTTATAATAGAAGAGCATAGTTTACAATTAATTCCCCACAATATATTAATTTCTATTCATTTTATACATTTCACAAGTTTCATTAAAACTGGAAAAAACCGACGTAACTTATTTTTATCTCGAATTTTATAACAAACTAGAATGTTTTCAAATGTAAAAGATATCTCAGTCATAGGTAGTCACTAACTATTATTGATCATATGGTTGTTATTTCCCCAGTGTTTATATATTGAATTTTTGTCTATAGAGACGTATTGGTTAACTATAAAAACTTATAAACACTTATGAATCCTTTATTTTACTTCAAAAAGAAAAAAATATGTACCGAAAAGCCAAATCTAATCTTTTATTTAAAATGAACTACTCTAAAAGAAAGACACTTTAACAGTGATAAATACAAATTTGCTTATACTAATATTACTTTTTTTTATTTCACTAATAATAATCCAAAGTAATCAACAGATTGAAACAGTGTATTGGTATTTTAAAAAAATCACTATTTACACGGTTAACTTGACAGTTTGACACTCTATAGTCAACAATAAATTGAATGAGAGTAGTATCTATGATAGTTTTAATAAGTCTAATAATATTTGTTTTATGTGTTTAGACTATATCATTATATGTAATATTAAAAAGTGAAACAAGTATTTCTCATACAATCATCTACATACAAATAAATCTAACATATTTGTTTGTATGTTAGTATTAAATTTAATAGACGGTAGTTATTAGTTACAGGACAACATTTTGTAACTCAATCTAGTAAATTTATTGATTTCATAAAAATGGAATAAAATTGGATACAAATGTTAATAGGATTAAATTGATAGGAAAAATAATAAAATTTAAATGATTATGCTAATAATAAAAGATTTAGGTGACAACTGTCCAGGTTAGAAAATATTCAAGTAATTGAAGAAGAATGTTCAATTGTTTTTTCTAAGAAGTCGAATGATTATGCGTTCTCAGAATAATTATTCCTGTTTTTGGAGCATACATTGTATCTAGGTATTAACTGCAAAAAGCATTTGGCTTCATATTAGTTACTAAGTAAAATGTAAGTACATTCATTTGATGAGCCCCATATAGTACAGAACGCAATCCTCGGTTTGACTATTAGTTTTTATTCAACGCTGCTGATTATGAAAAACGCTAACGTTCTTAATCTGAACATTTAGTTACTCGTACCCTGTATTTTTATGTGATCAGTGACTTTATCGGTTATGTTCTGAATTACATGGCAAAAGTAGGTTTTATTTAGTCACACTTAATGTGATACAAGGATATACGTAATATTGTGTTGGTTAATTTCACTTATTTTTTAATTCAAACATTATTGGTCAAAAATTATTTGAGTATCAAAATAAGCTAAGATTGATTTTTTCCTGGTAAAATAAATTATTCCTCTGAGCTAACGACAGGTAAAATAAATTAAAACCTTGCTACACAGTTTAATTTGTTTGCATGAGAAAGTCGTTATCATTCTACATGGTAGAAGTTGATTTTATGTGCAAATAATAAAATGCTAATTTAGGGATAAAAACAGATAGCAGCTTTCACTCTTATCATTCATTAGAAAAAAATATCCACACTTTTCCACGAGCTACAGAATATATGTAGTAATTTTTAGTCAGGTTACTAATCTCTGAACCAGACAAGTAATCAGAACTTAACATGGATACCTATAAATCTAAGACATAAATTAACTACTGAACTAAAAGATCTTATTTTTAAACTATGGAGCTACTTCTAAGCTATAGTCTTAATATCGCCATATATAAAACATTCTTTCATTGTTATTAAAGATTACTTAATATAGGAGTAACTTAAACAATAGCGAGTATATAATATAGTCCTTGTTGATTGATAAAATGAATACTGAATGCTTAAAAGACAAATATAAGAAGTTCCTGCTGAAAAAATCAGTATCTTTTTCAAAAACAAAATTTATTGTTTTTGAATATTATTGAATTCTTTCAAATAATGATAAGACTAAAATATTCTAGACCTTAATATAGGCAAAAATCTTTAAACATAATAAATTAATTTGATTATGAAATTCTTTGAGTTAATGAAATGACAAAATGTATCAACTTGGATAAGTAATAGAAAAATAAAATTGTTTATTGTAACAATAAATTTATAAAACTAATTAGATCTTCTTAAAATGAAGCATCGGTAGAGTGATCGATAAGGAAATAGAAGGGATATTGAGATGTCTATAGAATAGTGAGAACCTATGTTTGTTTGTAATGATAGAGGCTTAAACAAGTTAAGTCTGTATATGAACTCAAGTAATAAGGGCTTTCAACGATTTTTATTAGTCTAGGTTTAAAAGAAATCGAAAAAAATAGAGCCTACATTTAATGGTCCATTGCGTTGTAACTATAAAAACTGAATATTATACATGATACACGTTCACGTGTTGTTGTGGATTTTTTAAATAGTATTCAATGGATATTATTAAGACAAATACGTAATCTGTTAAGCATTACAACTATTAAACTTTCTCAAGGTGACCATTACCATTTGCTCCAGTAACTTACGAGGTTAACATCAATTGATGCTTTAAATGAGTTATTCAGAACTTTCAATCAGATTTACAATTTCAAAGTATTATATTCAGCCAATTGTTATAAATGAGCATATATTTGGTACTAAAGATTTCATTTTGTTTTGTAGCCTAGCGTAAATTTTAAAACACATTATTACAAGTAAACTTTGTCTTCATTTTCTTCTGAGATTCTTTAGCTATCAACAACATAAAACAAACAATTAGTGAGGTTGAAATCTACTCATTATAATCAGGTCAACAGCTCAACTGGATCATGTCTAACGCGATAAAATCACCGTTTAATTTGCACTCAAAATATAAACTTAGAATCAATCCTATTTCACTCGTATCGCAAATGGTTGCTTGAAATATACAGTTAGTGTTTTTTCAACATATAGTTCATTTAAATAGTTGAGATCATGAGTCAATCAAAGCTAGACCATTATGGAAAAGTCTGGAAGCACTGGACGGTCATTTCGTTCTATTGTGGGACTCGTCAGCAGTGCGCATCCACGACCCCGCCTCGTGGGACTAGAACCCAGGACCTATCAGTCAGACCTATAATTTATTATTTGTTATAAAGTTGGAATTTCAAGACAACAATGTCATTTTGAAGGAAGAAACATAAAACTATGTTACTGAATACTGTGAGCAAACAGCCATTAGTCAACATTTATTAAACAAACAACTTTCAATATACAATATCTATGATTTATTTCTGACATTTTGATCTATAAAATCTTTCTAATCAAATCTTATACATTTAGATGAATAGAATGTAAACAATTCACTTTTATGAAGTACTATAGCAAATCATTAAAAAGGAAATTATTCAATAATTTTCATAGAAGTTTTAACAGATCTTAACAACAACAACAACAAAAAAATCGATAATTTAAGAAACAAATCTAATGAAATTTTATATTTTGTATTTTGCAAATAAAACTTACATTTTAATTATCAAGTAGTTACATAACAAAATAATGATGATGATAATAATAATGATGATTGTATCCAAAATTTGGGATTAGGAAATCTGGGAAGAATTTAAAGTTTATCAAATTTTACCTTAAATATGTATTAAAAGCGGCCTGCTTGAATATCTGGGTTACCTTTTCCTATCATCTGGATATTTCAACAAATTATCTGTTTTCTTGTTTGTTTTACTACATCATTATGCCTATTAGTCGAATAAACTATTCAGTTGAGTCTGTGAAAAGTTCACGACATTTCGTTGTACGAGTTACAGAAGAACCTAATCAGAGATATCGTGATTGCTGGCATTATAGACCGAAAAGAATATACATTAATCAAATGTCGATTTCTGAACTGATCACATCTAACTGGCGACCACGCAAGAAATAAGGAAACTTGCTAAAACATTTTTTGCTAAGACTTCTATATTGTAGCGAAAATATAATATTGAATAAAGCCAATAATAATAATAATGAAATAGTAACACAGTACTTTGTTTGATTACTCTTTTTATATTGCCGTTTTATTTGTCAGTTCATTGATTACCTTCATTCTGAGAATGATCTTATATATGTAAATTTGTAAGTGTAAATGTAATGATTAAATTATTGAGAAAATATTTACGTCAAAGTACATAGCAACCCCATCTTATGTTATAAAGTACAATTTTATGGTCTATCTTATTTTTCTTAAATTATTATATCGGATTTGATCAGTGCATATCAAAATAATCATTGCATAAGATTTATTTCTATTCATTTGTCTGATTATCATAAATGATCAAAAGTATGTCACTAGTTGAATGTAGATATTACGTTCCACCTGTTATATATATATATATATATATATATATCTGCAGGTTATTTTAGGAATTAGTAACCTCAAATTCAGTCATCACTTCATGTACTTGGAGCTTCTAAAAAAGAAGAATCATAAATTTTGAAGTATCTTTCTAAATCTTATATACTTTAAGGGTGAAGTCAGTGATTCAAAAGCTTAACAAAATCCTAGTTAGTTTAAGCCAATCTAACTTTAGTTGGCTTGAACTAAATGTAATTAGTACGTGATAAACTACAGTATCTTTTTAAAACTACGTATGTTAAAATGGGAGAAGTTATCAAAAAGCGGAATATATATCTTAGAAAATTGAAAATATCCAGTAGTTCTACTTAGGAAGCTTCACTATGCTTCTATTGTGCTCTAAGCTGAAGAATGAATTTATAATATTTCTCCTCTTCGTTAAACATATACGTGTTGTCACTTTTATTACCCTCTGATTGTCGCTTACGATTAATTTTTCACAGATTATTTTCACTGTCGAAACTAAGGAACTTATCTCTAATTGTTTAATACAAACAGAGGTGATAGCACTAAAGACTCACCTTAACTAAAACAGATGTATCTGAATCTGAATGCTACAATGACAAAATTGCTCCTATCTTTGTGTTCTCTAACTGTTCAAATGCCAAGACAAGGGTTAGATTTGGACTAATGCACGTATTATATTTGATTGCCTAGTAAACAACACTCCACAAACTATAAAACTTTGGATGTCTTGTACATTATAGCATTAATTTATTTACATCTACTAATAAGTATATTCAAGTCAATGTATTCGAGATCCATTTAGGTCATGATTTACCACAAACATATTGTCAAGTCTTCTGTAAAATAAGGCCTAATTTCTATAATTTATTCCGTATAATAAATACGCTAAATACGCTAGAATAAATCATTCTACTTCTGTATTGATGGGTTATGTTTTTATTGATTGATTTTGTAATTAACATCAACAATTAGAGCATAACTTTGACCTGACAAAGAGCTCAAAATACAAAGTTTCCAATGAATGCTGATATGAAAAACAAATTTGTCTTAACGATCATATAATATCCATTTGTAAGTGAATGGTTTTATAAATTTCTTAGAAGATTTACTGAATATCAGATGGGGTTTTGTAGAGATTTTAGTAATTTCAATTGTTGAAATCATGAGTCAATTGAATCTAAACCACCATGGAAAATCTGGAAACACTGGACGGCTGGTTCGTCCTAGTATGGGACTACTCAACAGTGCACATCCACGATACTGCACCCCGCGAGATTCGGACCCAGGACCTATCAGTCTCGCGCACGAGCGCTTAGCCACTAGACCACTGATCCGGCATACAACGGTAGTAATGTCTAACTTCAACTAATACACGAAATTGCGTCACCGTACACTATTGTCTTTATTGAGCTGATATCTCACAACAGACCTGGTTGAACTCCACTGGTAATGACTTCTCACTAGAACTCCAGGAGTATCTCCTGAAGTCAGTCACTAGTGAGCAGATGATTGTTATCAGAAGGGGTTTTGTGGAGATTTTAGTAATTTCAATAATTGAGTAAAAAAAAATGGTTAAAAGTAAAACCGGGTACTATAATAAGAAAGTTTATCACTTTCTTCATTTCCACACAATAATTTATTGATTTAAGTTTCAGTTTTGCTTTAAGACTTTGGACTTTAAGTTGTTGAATTCAATGTGCTTGAATATAAAATGTATCTGTGAAGAGATCAAGGAACTAAAGAACTGTATGATTGTAATTCATTGGAAAAATTTGCTTCATTAAGTTAGCAATTTAATGACGTGATCGTTTCAAACGGAAAACGATGTCAATAAATTTCGACTGGTATTTCATTTATTTAGACATATGAAAACAGTAGGATAATATAAGATTTTATACTTACAAACAGTAAAAATCTAACATGCTTCATGATTGAAATCGATTGTATGATAGACAACATAGACAACAACTAGATTTTTGTTAAAAACCGTTTAATCAGAAAAACCACCTAACAAGTAATATCATGTTCTATTATATTTAATAATATTATCCGCACTGGAAATAAATATCGGATATGTATAAATCGTAAACAAATTATCAAATGATCTAGATGGTTGGATAACTTTATTGTTTAGTCAAATATGGATTACTCAACATTAATGATGCCTATCCTAGATACATTAACTTCTGTGAAAATGTGGTAGTTAAATTTCGAAAAACCTTCATTTTCACCACCTTGGTAATAAACTTATATGATGAATTTACCGAAAGTTTGGTAAGCATATGGATTCAGTGTCATATTTCTCAATATGCATTAACTTCAAATTATTATCAAAATGGTTTCATTAGGTCTCCTATTATTACGAATAGCAGACTGAAAGGTTTATGAAATGCAAAGAATTAAGCACCTTATTGACATATCTTCTTCTTTCAAATTGGTTCAAACTATACTCATATTAATACATCACATTTTCTGAGTTTTTATTATTAATTTCAGAAATTCACGTATTAGCATTTTTATAATTTACTAGTGAAGGTTCGTGTTTCATTTAAATTCTCATATAAATAAAGTCATTTGCTTATGTCATTTAGTTTAAAACGATTCACAGAGTGTTCAAATAACGTAATCCCTAATAACAGTGCTAAAACTGTATTGTTCGGTATTGTAATCTACAAAATAAGAGTAAACTGATGAGTCCAATTCAAGTTCCTTTTAAATGCAAACGTACCCTATGTACTCGTCAGTTACAGTAAATGATAGCTTATACAGTACAGTTCATGTAGATAGATCATCTTTTATTTTTCTCTCTACTAAATCACCGATACTTACTCCTAGTAGAGCATAGGCCGCCGACTAGCATTCTCCAAAATCACCGGTAGCATACCAATACTTAAGATATGATTTATTTTAAAGAAAAATATATATTCTTAGATTATTGAATATAAACTTTTCATAATAATTAATGTTTAATACTACTTATAACAACTTACATTTTAGGTAAATTAAATGTGTAGCATAAATTACATTTCCAAAATGATTATCCATTTATTATTCATTGTGTATAAAAGTATTTGAAAATCATATCTCATTTTCAAAGTGTTTCACTTTTAGTCAATTCACCTCAGTATGAACAAGATTTCATACAATAAAAGATAGAAAAATATTTTCTCCTCAATGATGAATACTTTTCAATGACTGGTTTCTATTCAAATTAGAAATTTATTCTTGAATAGTCCGAAACTTTTCTCATATGATTCAATGAAGAAAATAGTGAACATAAATAAAATGAAAAATAGTTAAGTAAATAAATTGAATTATAAAGCATAAATAAGTAGATAAATTGATAATTGAAAACGATTCATTAATCTGAACAGTATACTGATTCACATTACTATTTGTATACGGATTTTTAAAATGATCTGATTGGCTAGTATAGAAATGTTAATTTTATGTTGTGCAAATACTTTTATTTAATTATTAATAACAATGGATCATTGTATTGTCACATCCCTTGAAGATAAGTTGAACAGGTTTAATGTGAGAAACAGAATTGTAAAATAGTAAATTTATTGTATGTCTGTATGTATTCAGGTAAACAAAAAACATTGAAAAGGCAGGGGATAGAAATGATTTCTATAAGTAAGCTAGTGGTTGATTGTAACAGGTATATAATTTAAATAAGACAGACATGCAATAAACTTTAGTAGGAGATAGATTAAAAATTTTGACGCTTAATACTAATATTACTTTATTGTCAAAATACCTTGCAAGTATGTATAATTAAGCTTATAAACTAGAAGCAAATGATTAAAAACGATAATAGAATTATAATTTTTTTCATACATATAAATACGCAGAATATATGCATCATTTATTTGAATGTACATATGACTTTATATTAAAGAATATAAACTTTAACTGAAATTGTAAGCGGAAAATTATTTTTACGTTAACTCATTGTGTATTTTATTATGTAACAACAATATGTTACATTGGTTTGATGAATGACAAAAACAATGTTTGAAATATGCAGTCGTGATAATCTCAGCGATTGAAAACTAAATGTCTTCTCTATACCAGGCGCCTAATTTCTGTCAAACTATTCGTTCAAATATTGATGAATATTCGTATAAATGTTCGAAATAGTCCTACAGAAAGTAACAGGTATAAACTACTTAACTGGGGAATGTAAATATATTAAATATATATATATATATAACTCTGTTCTTACATTACTTTCGTATATATCACTGACCGAAATCAGTAATGTGACAAGTGGTTTATTTATTTAAGCATAGCTAATGGAAAACTATACTGAGTTATTGTTGTTATTAATGTGATTATAGAGAATCAATGATTAAGGTAGTTTGAAAACAATAATGTTCATCTGTTACTCCGCTTGTAGCATATTTGGTAAATTATTATCACTTGAGCATTCAATTATCTATTGAAAAATACTCAAGGTCGTCTACATAATCCAAAAGCTCCTCAATGAATATTTAATTAAACAGAGTTGGAATTTTTACGCGCCTGGATCTGTTAACACAGGCTATATTTGAAAGTTACGATCTCCTTTACATTCAATAATTTTTATTATAGTTTCTCTTTAATGTAATCGAATTAACTATCAATAAAATGATGTTGACTGGTTATCAGTAACTGTTAGGTTAACACCTCTTCTCACCTGTAACTTTATAGAAATAAGACATAAGTATAAGAATGATGGTTATAAACAAATATGTTGCCATAAATTAACTACTTAGTAATGACAGTTAATACCAGCAAGTAGGGATCCCCTAAATGATTTTTAATTTGAAAAAGTTATCAAAAATGTAAATTTCTGAAAACACTACCTTTCATGATGAATTTATCATTGAGTTTAGGAAGGTATAGCAGACATTAGTCAAATATGTTTCAGTATACAATTAGAAATCGTGGTTATCTATTCTAAACAAAATTTCTTGACAACAGATTACCAACACCAGTGTCTCGGAATTATTACTGTATAGAATAATGGCTGACGACGTTAATTATTGTGCTCGTTTAAAATGATCAGACGAATTTCGCAAACTTTCACCACTCTTCTTTGTTATATTTTCATACAATAAAGGTTTTGAACACGATTTTTAATTCTGAGCAAATAGCTATAGACTTATTGTTGTTCTCTAAACTATAATTGCTTTCCCGTCAATGATAGACTTCTGTTTTGTGGTATAATATAAACGGGTAAAGAAAGTCATGGTAATTTAATCCTGTAACATTTTTGTATCGAAATCTTTCACAAAGTTAAAACAAACCCTGTTGGTCACAAAAGAAGCAAAACTTTTCTAATGCAGTTATCAGTAAATATCTAAATAAATAAAGTATACAAGCCTGATTATAAATCTGTTTCTTTATAAAAATCAAAGTCATTTCCAGTCAACTAGCAAAAAAACTAGAGAATTTACCATTTCAATAAACACAATCCCGTCTAGGCTAATTCTCATAAGTCAATATGAAATAATTTAATTCTAAACAACACGCGTTTGTAGCGAATGTTACTGGGTTCGAGTCCTAGAGTGAACATCAACTCTGGGATGAAGGTACATTCAGCTGACGAGTCCCAGGCAGGACGAAACGCGCGTCTTGGATTCCACTGCTGGCCACTATCCATCATTAATTACAAAAAGCTAGTGAATTAAGGCAATATCGAGGCATACTCACAGTATGCACACATGCCAATAACAGACTGATCAATTGCAGTCCTAAACCTCAATTGGAGGATTCAAGAGAAACAACACCAAGTAAACATGATTATTGTTCCTTAACATGAACAAAAAAACGCATTAGACCCAAGTTAACAATCTATTTACTTTAACTGAATTTTCAAGAGATTATTGTCTTGAACAGAGAAGAGTTGACAGAAATTATAGATAACACATTTGAAGATACTAAGTGAAGCATTACTTAGCAACAATCTGTTTCATGATATGTTGCAACGTGCGCACGTTTCGATTGCCACTTTTTAGTACTGCATTAAAAATTTTTTTTATGGTTGGATTTTTTTACCCAATTTATTAAACTTCACATTTAAACTTCATTCTATGCAAAATGTGACGCGAATTAATTAGGCAATACATTGGAACTAGTGTCCCGAGTTCACTATGAGCTCTAAAGATTCAACACGCTTAATTTTAATAGATATTTTGTTTTACTTGTATAAAAATTAACTGAAAACTCGACAAGTATAACAGCTGTGTGAAGGTAGACAAGAAGGATTCGTCAATACCTTCCGTTTGAAGAAAACTCAGACAACGAATGTAAAAACTACAGAGTCATTACGTGTACATATTCTGAATTCTTCAGTTATTCGCTTGTAAACTTAACGGTTTTTATTTGGGTATATGGATTTGTACTGCATATCTTCAGCTTATTTTTATGTCTGACTATAAATAGTGGGTCACGCTTTATCAAACAGAGTTAATAATAATAATTTTATATATTCTGAAAATAATAATTACAGAATTCACGCCAGTTAACAGACATGATCAATTTGATATAAATAGCAACACTAGATGTAGAAAACAAACATGTGATAGAAGAAAGTTTTCAGTATACTAGTTCAGTAATCGTTTAGGTAGTACATGTATTACAGCGATCTAATGCATCGATCGGGAACGTTTAATTTTTCTTAAATGGTCAGCCTGTTGATTTATGAACAGCGTAATTAAGGTCATTTCCTGTGTCAGATCGAATTAATGATAATTATCTACAACTGGAGAAATTAAAACGAAGACAGAAAGCACAGAACAACAAAGCAGTAATTACCAAAATATGTCAATCAGGTGTACCGAAATGCATGTGTCATGTGACACAGTGATATACCGTTGATGTTAGATATTATTCAAATTAGTTAAAGTTGCTAGGGACGGTGTTAACATAAAGTGACAGCAAGTAGGTTGTTTTACTTAGGGAATGCACTAATAAAAATGGCTAAACATTTAAAGTTCCTGTAATATCACTTGTGGAATGAGATACACTTACAGGTGCTAGAACATTCAATACATTTTCAGAGGAGCAGAATGCATCGATGCAGCGAACAAATAATGAGGGTGATTTTATCGTACGGATAGATTGTGGTAAGTTATTTCAGAGTCTAGAAAATCTACAGGTAAAGTGATTCATATAAAGAGATGATTTAGAATAAGTTTGTTTCACTAGTGACAAGGAATTACGAATGTCATAATGAGAAGCTTCTACATATTGAATCACGTGATTGGATGTAAAGGATAGTTTATTATGTAGTTTGAAGAGAAAGATAAGATTTAGTTTGAGTCTGCTCTTGTCTGGCCCATGTTTATAACATCTAGAATTATAAGCTAGGGTACAATCAGCTCCAAGAATACGTAATGTAAATCGTCTCTGTACTGATTCCAGCCTTAATTTATCCTTTGTGCGCGCACTGCTAAGAATAAACGTGCAACATTCTAGAAGTGGTCGAACACAAACTTTGTACATTAAAATACGTGACCCATTGTTATAAAGGTTTCGAGTTATGTAACCTACTAGACGTTGAGACTTAGAGGTCTGTTTCAATATCTGTTCTGTAAACGACAAGTCTTGGAAGTACCTAAGTCCTAAGTGTACTAACGTATGTAACCTAGATAACAATTCACCATTTATGGTAAGATCTAAGTCGAGTGATTTATCACCGAAGCATATCCATCGAACTTAGCCATATTAAGCTCCATTTGCCATTTCAAGCACCACTGTGCTACCTTGTTAAGCTCCATCCTGATGCAATTTTGCATACTTTTCAGCTCATGTGGAGAAAATGAATATACTACTTTAAGATCATCTGCATATAGAAGGGGTTTTCCCACACAAAAACTTTCACAAATATCATTGACAAACACTAAAAAGAGCAAAGATCCCAAGACACTACCTTATATACACCACTTCTAACAGGGACAGCGTTAGACAATGAAGAGTTAATTTTAACTATTTGATGTCGATTGCTGAGAAAGAAATCAAACCAAAGGATTTTGAACTCCATAAGATGCGACTTTATCTATACGAAGTTGATGGCTAACCATGTCGAAGGCTTTAGAAATGTCCAGATATAGCACTAAGACTAGATATCCTTGGCTACGTAGAGAATAGACTAAATTAAAGAAGTCAAAATGAATTTATTATCTCTTCGTGTATTAGGTTGTTTCACGTTTACATAAAGCCAACACTTCGCAAATTAGTTTTTCATCAGCTTGTTGGTTTGTATAGTTCCCTCATAGCTCCATTATCAACTATATTATAAAATTTACATTTTATGACCTAAAGTAGGATTAGCATTCAAATAACTTGTCATTCATAAATCAATTTATTTAAAATGTTAATATATAGTGGAATATAAGTACAAAATTTTGTCCTTTTCCGTAGTTTCAAACACATACAATTGCAGTGATAAATTGTGTTTTAATAGTGATCACAAATGTTTCCGTATACAAAATCCACTTAAATTACCAACTAATTATAACGAGGATTAGAAGGATTCATAAATATTTTTAAGTGCTATATGTTCATGTTATAAATTATTCTGATATAATAAAAATAATGAAAAATTTTTATCAGATGTGGTTTTGTGGAGATTTTAGTAAATTTATGGTTGAATTCATGAGTCAATTGAAGCTAGATCACCATGAAAAATCTGGAAGCACTGGAGTCCCATACTAGGACGAAACAGCCGTCCAGTGTTTCCAGGATTTCCATGGTGGTCTAGATTCAATTGACTCATGAATTCAACTATAACATATATTTTTGCCAAAACTGCATAATTGCTATTCTGTTTCAAAAAATGTATTACATTTTCTTTTTTTTTACGAAACATTTCCAGTATTGCACCAGTCTTCACTAACAACATTCTGATTGCTGCAAATGTTTGTAACTACATTATAAATAAGAAATCAGGAAAGCAAATTCAATTTATAAAACTTACATCTATATAAATATGTGAGTAAATATAACTGAAATTTCAGTACTGAAAATAATAATCAATCATCATTATAGAATTAGAAACTAATAAAATAAATAATTAAATTCTGGTAAAGTTAACACCGTATTTTTTCTGATTAATAATATAATTTCCTCCCGCAATGTCGTTGTTCAGTTCAATTCTGGGATAAATTGATTTCTATTCTTTTCTGCATACGAAAATTCAACTTCATTTTTTATTACGTTTACTCCACAAAACCTATCACTGTTATTGAGTATTTTACACTTGAAAGTGGAAAAACTGTAATATAACCAATTTTATAACTACTAACATAGTAAATGTTAAATGTTATGATCTATAACTTGTGTTTGTTTGTCTATTATGAGGTAACATAAGTGGTCAATTCTCTTTGATGTAGTATAAAATGTCGTAGACTATAAATAAAGCATTTAGTCTATTTTTAAGTCATTTAACAGCTAAAATGTTGTAAACTTAATATAATGGAAAGAAGATTATCCCACTGCCTTTGATAAAGACAATAATTTTAGAAAAAAGATTCAGCATCTAACTGTGGACAATAGAATTAAGCTGAAATTTATTGTTAGGAACACAGCGTTCCTACAATCGAAAAGTAACTAGAACACGGTAAACATACTACCATAGATGAAAATCAAAATCTTTAGCACCAGCCTTGAGACAGTTCTACTGTACGGAACTAAAACTTGCAGAACTACCACAACCTTAATAAAAAGGTACAGGGATTAAAAGCAACTGTCCAGCACGCATCTAAAAATCCACTGAACAGAGATCATTCATAATAGCCCCTTGTGCTATAGAACTAACCGTCTTTTAGTTCAGGAGGAAGCTAAGAAAGAATGCCGGAAATATGTAGGATAATTTCTATGATAACCATCGAACTGAACACTATGGCAAGCCTTTATATTTATTAATCAAAGTTAAAGGAAAGTCGGCTGACCGTAGAACACATAAAGCCAAGAATTAGAATGCAATCACCAAAAAAATTAATAGCACTTGGTAATAAACAAAAAGAAACGATCCGGAACAGAACTGGTTAAAGATTCCTGGTCAATAGTCCAAAAAGAGTAAAACGACTACTATCAAACAGATTTTGTTGTTGCGATAAGATTTTCACTCATTGAAATTTAAATAAATTTCACTTCAAAATTATGAACATAACAATATATCTATTAACACATCCTAACAATTAAGAAAATTTATTAATTTTGTTTTTCATCTCAACAATATTCATTAATACTATTATAAATTAATCAAATTAATTGTCAACTTTAAGTGAAAATCAATTTCAATTTAGATATATGAAACGGTGATCTGTTATAAAACGAATCATTTTGTTTAAATTTATTTATCCTAAACTAAGATAATCCATTTCATCCCAGTATCCGAGTTACGTTATTGACTTGATTTTTCAACAACAAAAAAAATAAAAAAATAATTATTGTCAATCAAAAAAACAAACAAACAAACAAACAGTAGAGTGTTTATTAGTTGTCACGCAATAATATTTTACAAGAAAATTAATTATTTTAGTTAACATTAATTAACACGCATCCTTAAAACAGAATATTTTTTTGTTTTTTGTTTGAACAAGATTGATACGTTCTTTAAACAGACATATTTCATTGATTAAAACTATAAATTAATTAAAAAAAAGTTTTTTTTCTCTCAAAGAAGATAACTGAATTTAAATTGTTGTTGAATAGGTATTTAAATAAGTAATATCAACTATTTTTAATAAACTTTTTTTTAAATGTCTAATTGCCAAGGCAACAAATCAAATGATTCATAATATTATAAGAAGAATTCTCATTTGAAATCATTATGTTACTATAAATGTAATCATGTTTCTTTTTTCTTTAATTATTTTACTTTCTTTTATTAAATGATCATCAATAAATGGATAAAGTTAAACGTATTTTGACATGGTAGATGTTGAAACGTTCGATGACCTCCTGTACAATAATTTGTTTGGGATATCTTTATTGACCCGATTAAAAAGATATCCATCATATCAAATGAATATATTGAGATGATAAGTTATTTATAACATGTTCTAATTATACACTAATCATCATTCACTAATGTTAAAATTCTATTTAATGAATAAAATGGATCAAAGTTATTCCTTTTTTAATCAGCCTGTTGAACAATATTCTTGATAAGTCAAATTAATGTAATTTTTTTAAAGATAGTAATCTTAGTATTATAAATATTATTATGAATAGTATGTGTAATGGAGGCAAGGATTGGCAAAGCAACGGCCGCATTCTTACAATTGAAGAACATACTGAACTCAAGATAACTTTCAACCAATATCAAAGTCAGAATCTTCAATACGAACGTCAAGACAGTCTTACTGTGCGAAGCTGAAAAGTGAAGAACTACTATAACCATCATCAAGAAGGTACAAGTATTTATAAATAGTTGTCTACGCAAGATACTCAGCACCCATTGGCCGGATACCATCAGCAACAGTCTACTGTGGGAGAGAACAAACCAGTTTCGAGTTGAAGAGGAAATTAAGAAAAGACGTTAAAAATGGATAGGACATACATTACGGAAATCACCAAACTGCATCACGAGGTAAGCCCTATCTTGGAATCCTGAAAGGATGCGTAAAAGAGGAAGGCCAAAGAACACATTACGTCGGGAAATAGAAGCAGATATGAAAAGAATCAATAGAAACTAGAAGGAGCTGAAAGCATTGCTCAGGACAGGGTTGGATGGAGAATGTTGGTGAGCGGCCTATGCTCCTTCAAGAGGAGTAACAAGCGTAAGTATGTATGAGTAATGTAAACTTGAGTTAACAAAAGATTTTTATTCAATCAATAGTTTTAGATGTTTTCTTGAGAAAAAAACTAGTTTTAAAGGTAAATGATACATTTAATAATTTGTCTTCTACTTTATCGTCGAATACGTTACTAAGATAGATCGATTCGATCATGAAAGAAAGGATTTACTTTATATAAATATATCAGCAACAAACCCTTTAAATGATAAACAACAAAATAATTTTTATATAACCCGTAGTAAAATAAGAATTTATACGTTATACAATTGCAGGTACTTCACAGGAAAATCCATACTTGAGTTTCATTTAACTTGGCACTCACAAAATATACCTATATTCATAAGAGATCTGATGCTTTCTGAGAGAATCATACATGTTGACCAGATTCAAAGTGTGAAGCATTGCCATCGAGTTATTCGATATGAAACAATTTAGTATACAATGATAATAATAATAATTGATGATTAGTTAACACAGAAATCCTGGTCATAAGAAAAAATGCTACATATCATATGAATTGAAAAAGTTCACTTAGTAAACTTTTACCCATGTTAATCTTTTGTTTTGGTGCCTCGTTCTCCTGAGAGTTTTACAAAACATTTGCTGTGTTTAATTTTTTCAGAAACATTCTTATTTTATTCAACAATTTGTTACAATGCAACTGTAACTTTCTATTGTATGTGTTAACTAACTAAATAATAAAATAACTGATTACATGTCAAGACGGAAATTGAAGTATAATACAGTGTTTAGTTTAACTGTTACTGACATATAAGAAATGCCAAAAAACAATTGTTCTCGTTCATTTAACATTTCACTTACTATGCATTTTAACATGTTTACTCAGCATATTCAAATGAAGAAACAAAATGTAAACAAACAAGAAACCTAACTAATCTTGACATCTATTCTAAACGATCATGATGAAAATGTGATATACATATTGACATGAAATGCTTTGGGCTGATTGAAATTTTGTCAGTTTAGATATCTTAATAATAGATTAGTTTTCAATTTAGAAAAAAGAAAACGACATATACTTTTTCCAAATTAAAAAAACTTTAGTTGTTTGTTTTTTCAACCGTTTTCATATGTGTACAACTGATTTGTCCAAATATTCAATAACAGAGTACATGAGTACAATCTATAGCAGTCTTTCTTTTAAACAAAAAGAAACTACTGTAAACAACTTAATCAACTATTTTCATTTTATAGATGATCAAATACACTTTACATAAGATCTGTAAATGTATTAGACAGTTAACGTTTACATTTTTTTCTTTATTGACTATAGTGTAAATGTATTTACATTGTGTGACTATATATATTCCAGGTAATATAAAGATCAGAATTTTGACTAGTTGTCGATAGCCTTTGATGTGAGAATTTCAATTTAAAAACCCTCAAGCATAAATAGGAACAATCTTTCCATTTGAATGTATATTTTACACAACAAGATGGTTATGACTAGGTAAGCAATAAAATCGCGGAGATAATAGATAATACATTCTTCGTAGTATTAGAGTTCTTAACATTTCGTAACCATAACCTCTGTTTTAAACCTCGTAGCAAGAGTTGTAGTGGCTGTGCTTCGATAACTAATCACCCTCGAACCGTTATCGTACAATCTTCAACGGTGTTTGAGATCAGAAGGCAAAAAGAAGCAGCTACTACAGTTTATTTAGTAGATAATTCGGACCAGACAGCAGAGAGGCAAAATGAATGAGCAAGCGAATTACGATTGTAGCAGTAGCAGTGGTAGTAGTGTAAATGTACATACATATGGGGAAATGGATGAGTCATCGAATAGATTGAGCAGCTAATAATGAAGCTAGCAGAATGAATACATGCGTAGGCGCTAAACAATGTTCAAGCATATGTATTTCATACAAGCACAATAATAATAAGGGTACAACAAGTTGTCATAGCATGGATGACTTTGTCCATTAAATAGGTCAACAAAAGACCTTGACTGAACTAAACTCAATTGCACGTGAGTCGCTATAGAGTGTTATACTTAAACGATTGATTTGACATCCAATGTTTGTAATCTACGGCATAAAAATATCTGAACGGAGGTATTGAAAGAATTTCCTTCGAGTGAGTAAGTTAAGGTAAAAACGCGTTTTGTTAAAAATAAACGTGGCCTATAAAAGCATAGTAGCTCTTGTCATTCAGACTAGAAAATGAGTATATAGATTTACGTAAGTTGTCAAAACTGAACAAAGCTTCACTTAATGATAATTTCTATAAGATACCTTCTGATCACTGCCTTTGCTTAAGTTATATTTTTGATCTTCACTGACACATATGTCGACTAGGCTGAATTTAGTTTAGTGTAAATATCTATTCCTAATGTTTCCGATCCATTTTTTCTCATATTCTTTTCATTATCTTGAACGATAATAAAATCTTTTTTTACCAAACAGTTAAGAGAAATAAACTTTATTATCGAAAGCTACTAGCTCTTTACGCTCTACCGAAATATTACTGTGCTAAAAATGAATTTCTAAAAATATTTATTGTAGTTCAAGTACATTTCTGAAGTTCGTATTCGATTTCTTACTTATGTGTACTTTATCACCAGATTATATATTTCTCTTTCATCACCTCTGCATATTCCCTACTTACTATGTTATTATTCTTATTACATGACTAGTCAAATGTTCAATATCAACTTGTAAAATACATTGTGTTAACACTAATCAAATGGTATCAACATCAATACATAACTAAAAATATAAAATACGATAACTTTACGCTCAACCAATAGTATCCTTCTATCGTAGTCATGGTAATGTAACTCTAAACATTGTTATGATAAGGGAAAGAAATTTTTAGCAGATGAATCAAAAATGCAATATAATATTACTATTAATATTATTAAAAAGCAATATGTGTATTAGTATAAAAAAGAATTTCTCTCAATTTTGTTACTGTTCAATAAATATACGTAAGGAAAATTTTTAAATAGTTCACCTGACAACAAAATAATAAGAATTTTTAATATATAAAATAATTTATCTAAGAATATTTGAATAAAGCTTATAAGAATAACCCACTCTTATATATGACTGTAGACTTACAAAAATACATCAATATGCATGTAACAAACAACATAATGTAGTTTTTTTTTTATAATAATTTTGGTAAATGCAAAGTTAGATAATAACACAAATAAGATATTTTTCCTAAGCGAAAATTTAGAAATTGTCAGGTTAACTTTTTTTAATAATTCCAATTAAATGTCAAATACATAAATTATTTGTATCTGATTTTTACCGTCACCGATACTTAGTTACTAATTATTAGGCTTTTTAAACTATTATTATAAGGAGTTAAAATTATACGGTTGTTGTTGTTGTTGATATACTTGATGAGTCCTAAAAATAGGACAATGTCGTTGGTGAATATCTGCCAACAATACAAAAAATAGTAAATGTACTGTGAAAACTGCACCGAGATGCTCTACATATGCTTAGAAAAGAAAAACGTTTAATCATAAGTCAGACAAAGGAGGAGGACTAGTTCTAATAAACAAAGCCGATTACATTCATAAAATGATCCAGTCGTGGGTGCGCAATGCTGAGGAGTCTCATACTAGAATGAAACGTCCGTCTAGTGCTTTCAGGTTTTCTATGATGGACTAGCTAGAATTGACTTATGAACTCGACTATTAAATTACCACAAAATCCCTTTCTGATGATTTCTTACTTACCAATCAATATCTGCAAATTCAACGATTCAGTGAATAATTTTCCATGTTCAAGGTATTCACATCACATATAGATAAGTAATATCCTTTTATGTATCTCATATTCAGTAAGAAATTCATGTTTTTTTATATTTGTGGAAAATGTTGAAGAAGCTATATGCTGAATGATGTGTCATTAAAATAAAACTCATATTTTATTAAGATATTATTTAATCACTTTTATTCGATCGCTAATTCTGTTTGAGGAAATACATCATCCTAAATTATGTAACTATAATCAATTTTCTAATATATATGTAGTTCCATCTGAAATACTGTCAACAAATCATATGAATGAGTGAGAAAGTGTCATAGAAGAAAAAGAAGGAACTTATTACTTTACCAAAAAAATTAATATGCTAACAAATTGTACGTTAATAGAATAAACATTTAAATAAATGCAATATTATATTACATCATCTCCGATGAATTTACATTGAATTCCAGGAGTAGGTACGAGAAGTTTAAAGTGTGGTTTTAGTGTAGCGGATATATCCTCACAACACAATCTTTAAAGCATATAGACAATCTATATCAATACACATTGAAGGCTGATACCTCACGAATATCATATTAAAAACATTTGAAACACTAGTGTTTGAGTTTGAAGTAGAATAGACTATAAAAATATTGTAGTTAAATAAAAAGTAAATTATTGGTTGACAATAAATTTCATCAGTTTTATCCATCTAGTTAGTTTTTGCTAATGTTTGACTATTAATTAATGCTGCTGTTGGGGTTTATAGAAACTGTTAAACATTCGTAGTTTACATTCCAGAACAGCCATTTTGAAAGAAGGAAGCACTAAACAGCTGTTTTGTTCAGCATGAAACTCTTCAATTTAGTGAACTTTAAAAACTAAAACACATAATATAATCGTTCAATTTTTTCACTGAACGGTCGTTTTTTTTCTAGTAAGTGATTTCTGATATGTGCTTATCCACGGTTGAACATGCAAGAATTGAACCCAGAACCTCTGACCTCGCGCACGGTTGCTTGACCATCAAATCACTGAACCGCTTTTCAACTATGTTAATGTCTATATTCAATCAATCCATGATCTTCCTCAAACCTTCAACTATTCATAATTAAAAAAGAAAACTTTGTTATTGACATTAACATAATTTATAGTATTATTTTTATACTCTGAAATAACTTGTTAATCACATTTTGTACAACAAATATACCACTAGAAATAGATTAAGAATTTTACTAACGATGGTATACACCATAAATAAAGAATAAATATTGGATACTGACAAAGTTTATGATTTGAATCATTTCACCCTTAATACTCTTACTGTAAAAAAAAACACAACAAAAACAAGCATCGAGTTAAATAAAAGCAAAATGTTATCATTAAATTTTATTAAGTGTTGTTAATCAATGAACGGAAATTAATCTCATATCCCATTCTATATACCTTTAAAATAATTTTCTATAAATCTGTCATGAAAATATTTTCGATCAAAACTAGTTTTAAAATAGATTTAACATTAATGAATAAAATGACTGAAAATTCACATTATCTCCCTTTAGATTACATAATCACAACATATTTAAGTATTTAAAGTACACTATTTCCAGTCTATTTATGAACTAATAAAATTTTTAGATCATAGAAAATGTTCAGCTATTTCGTTATAGAAGAATTCGATTAAGCCACAAATTGAAGGGAGATATACATTTTTAAAATATTTCATAAAGAAATGTTTTTAACAAGCTGCATCTCATGCAGGCATGACATGCAGGCACATCTAGCTGACGAGTCCCAAATAAGACGAAACGTGAGTTCTAGATTCCATTGCTAGGCGCCATCCATCTCTACTTATAAAATGTGTGAATTAAGGCAATATCGAGGCATTATGCAAAGTATGGACATATGCCAATGAAAGAATGATCAAATATAATCATAAACATCAATCGGAAGTTGCATATAAAGCAACACTAAGTGAATTTATGGTGCATAAAAGTCATAAGGAAATTTTTATTCTACTTTTAATGTGTGTATTATTCGATTGATATACAGCACTTTTCATATTTAGTTGTGATAATGATTCTGCAATGAAAAATTTATGGTAACTAACACAACGAAATATATCATTTCTGTAAACTGTTTTAGTAATATAAGAGAGTTTAATATTAATGAATAGCACTCTAAAACTAACCAATCTTTAGAAAAATATTATTGAAATATTCAAAAATATTGATTATACAGCTGACTAAGACACAAAGGTGTATTATTTTACTACGTTTATCTAATAACAGGCGACATAGTCTTCTTCAACCAAATCATCATTCCTTTTCTACAGAATTTGAAAGGTTCATTGAAACAATTTGAGTTTTTTTATTGTAGTAGTTATATTCTTCTATAAATGGACCTCGAAGAATGAGTAACTTTACCATTAATTAAATTCTGTTAGATTTCTTGAAAATAACGAGGTATTTCAACGTATATTCTTCTAGATTTAAAATATGCTTTTCATCACATTTGAAAGATATCAGTAATTAATTTAATTATTCATGCGTTTCTTTGTTAAGAAGTGTTCGAGTAGAAGTGTTTAAAAGCAATATAAAAGCATAAGAAATCAGGCTTAAAAAAATCTGTTAAATGTATAATTAATTAAAGCCTTATATTTTCATTTCATTGCTTTAGTATGGCTGGGTAATTTCTAATAAAGTGTTACATGGATGTTGAATCTGGAATAGTTATTATCTAATGACATCAGCTAATAAAAACAGTAGAAAAACATAGGGATTTGTTATATCCTATACCGTAAACTTTATTCTTTGTATGTTAGCATTGTTTTGAAAGTGTGTGGTTCTTAATATCTAAAATCCACTTCAAAACCACTTCACATTTCAGTGTACAACATATTTCTGGCTAAGTTTCGAACAATGAGCGCTTTCGATGTATTTATGAAGATCATAGATCTCCCCACTTTGATGGCACTGATTGGTAAGTTCCTTACATTTTTTGGTGTATTTTTTGAGAAATAATTCTCTCAATTTTTAAAATTCCGCCTCGCTTTGTTTAAAAATCACCTTTTTAAGTTATATCTATGTTATATCTATGAATGTGATCTTAAGTGAGGAAAACTAACCTATTGTTTAACACACAATTAAACAGTGCCTTCGTGAAATATGAGAAACATTATTTGAGCATCTTGCCTCGGTTTTCCTTTACATATTTTTAATTCTGTTGTTATTCCGATTGATTTCTGTTGGCTTTCCTGTTTTCTTCAATTCGCTTTTCAGCTGCCAGGTATTTTACGTACCATTATTGCTACATACCATCTATTTCTGTCTGCATAAGTAGCATAGACCACAATGTTATGACTAAGTTTTGTTTAAAAATACTTATACTAATGACGTTCTGGTATAGCGCCTATCTTCAAGTCTGTATTCGTGGATTCATATTTAAATCTCGCAATTATTTTTTTAAAATCTTGCCCTGTGAATAAGTAGTATGAATATTCCCTTATTTCAAAGCAACATATTTAATAATCATGAGATAATGTATGAGCTTTAAACTTAGGTGATAGATATTTGAAAGCAATTCAACCTGAAGAAAGTTCTAAGTATCTAGGCAACCAACATGAAGATTTCTTGAATACGTTACTTTGCATAAACAAATCAAGTTGAATCCTGTACTAATCCAAACATCTCACTACAGAAGACCTAAGTTATCATTTATTATCAAGAAATATGATTATAAATATAGATACAAATTATCTAATCTATTGTTTAACCGTCTTATTCTGCTACTCTGAATAAGAATTTAAGGTTGACGTGTTGACTGTCTAAAATATATATAAGTCATTAATATTTCGTATAACAATGAAGTCCATATTTAAAAAATTGAAAGGCTTATAATTTATACGCTCTTTCTTAAAGATTTAAATAAATAATCATCTATATGCTGTTAATAGTTAGTTCAAGTTTATTGGCTAAGCTTAGCAAGTCATAAAATGAATCCCTATCAATAGTTTGTGCATAATTTCAGTGTCAATTAAATTATCAGTTTTGTTACCTACACTAGTCTCTTGTATTATTCAACACTTTGGTTAGAAAATGCAAATGAAAAAAATTCGTATCAACAAACCTCAACCCTTACAACTTTTCAGAATTCATGTCAGAATCATTCGTATAAGTGATTAGAACTATGAGAGTAACTCCATTTATACCCAAAAAATTAGATATAATTTAAAATTCAAAATGATTATATTTATACCTTATGGTTATCAGGAGTCTCAATAATCTTGAGATTTCACTACACAATTTGTATCATGCAGAACTCATTGAAAAATATGGTTTACTCCATAAACACGATACTTCGAGTTTACCCAAATAATTTACTCTACACTTTCAATACTTCTTACTGTCTTAACCAATCTAACAGTTTAGGATTGGGCCGTAAAATACCATCAAAAGCCTATAGGAGTCTTTGACTCAATATATATTCAAATAGCTATCATGTTCTTTGTTCATCTATGAGTAATGTTTTCTTCAAAATATAAAATTATTGTTTTTTTTACATAAAAAATAAAATACAATTTCCGACTCAGAATAGTTTTACTTATCCTTCATCATTTCAAAGCATTGCACAAGAATAAAATGAAACGACAAATAACACTTCAGGGTTAACTTATTTATTTATTGTTCTATATGAAAATTCTATTTGATTTTTGATTTTTCTCCCAAGAAGGAAATATTTATAGCTTCTTACCCTAGTTGTCTTTGAAATAATCGAGCGCAAGGAGCAGAATCAATCATAATAATAATGAAAAAAGTCAAATTGTGTGAGACAATCAAGAAAAATAAATGATTAGAATGATAATTTGAACAAAATAACACATATTTTACCTATCAATAACATCAATGTTTAATTACTAACTGTTATTCAATGAATTGCCTTATAAATGAAACGAAACAAGTAATGAACTTACAAAAATCTATTTACATTTATTTGATTAAATGATTTGATGAAATATTGATGAAGTTCTGTTCCCTGAGCTGGATGGTTTGATCGTGGAGCTTTCATCGTTCTTCTGAATGACATCAACAGCACAAATTTCAGGGAGAAGTGAAGTGTTCGAATTTCTCCACATGTGGTTCGCAGTTTTTCCTGTACACTTCGATGTCATTGTTATTATTATTATATTATTATTGTCATTGTTTTCAGCAGTTATATTCTTAACTTGATAATAATGGATTTATGATCGGGCCCAGGAGATATCTTGAAATAATTATTATACTGAAAACCATTCCTGCATATAATGATTGTTTAAATACCACATAAACTCATTCAGCTATATGGCAGAATACAGTAAGATTACTGAAATATAATAGACATATATTTTAACAAATCACAGTAAACATAGTCAAGTTGCACACGAAATGTAATTTACTATTATCTTACAGTTCAAATCAAAATAATTGTGTTGACAAGGTATGTTATAGTACAAAACAACCCCTTTTTAGAAAACGTAAATTAGAGAGAAGTTTGATAACTTTATAAATATCACTATTCCTCAATTTAAGCTAACTATTTTTGAAGATAAAAAAATTACCTTCTCTTTAATAACACAATGTGTGATGAATTAAATTCATTTTATGTACACATTGATTTGTATAAATAAATAAAACGTTTTGCAAATGTCATTTTAAACAACATATATCAAGTTATTATTTCACTAGTGAAAAATGATGATGGTTTATTTACAACAGAATGGTAAACCACTTATCAAGTTGTATATTCAATTAATTGAATTTTCTCCATAGCATCTACAAATTTAAATATGATTTCTTTTTTGATAATTACTGTGAAATTTTATTATTTTAAAAATTCCCATATATTGCTAATATTATTATTCATTTGAACACATAAACATTGGAAGAAGGGAGCACCAAATATATATGCGCTTTACAATAACAGTAATTCTAGTAGCAGTTGTCATTAGTTTTTGTGAAGGCTGCGATACTGCCCTAGTGCCCAGACTGAAGCACGTTGTTTCCTTAGGTGGCCACACCCGGACCTTTCAACCTAAACGTTTGATCCACAAGGCACTGTAGCAACGTCAGGAGATGCAGTTCAATGGTAGCCAATGGCCAAAAATTGGTTCACCCATTTGTTTCTTCGAGATGTTGGTGCCCATGTGCACTTATTGGTATGGAGTCAGTGTTTTCCAACTCTTCTAGGTAGATGTTCCATATCCACCTAACCGGCTAGAACCCCGGATATTCGCTTCTCGTCCTCTCATTTTCGTAAACAACACTCCCGCCACGAGAATGAAGTGAGTAGGACTTCCTTAAAAGTGGCTGTATACGCGTAACCATGCAAGAATATTTTGAGGGGGAGATCGGACTCTCCCTACACTCGGCCGTACCAAAGCATTTGTTAACGAATGCACATGGGCTATGTAGAGGATGCGAATTGAAATGAGTTTACTTCAGATTTGCTGTCCTTACTCTACAAAAGTTAATCAACGGAGCTATACAGTTTTGTAACATTTCACAAGTTTCATGAACCGTTTTCAAAATATGAACCAATAAATCCGATACAAATAAAAAGATTTAACTAGTGATTTTTGTAAGCAATGAACTTTTTCTTGTAACAGCAAAGAAACAATTTACAACTAATTAGAATACCCAAAATACTTTTGAAATTTTATGTTAAAGCAATTCATATTGAAATAATGACTCTCTATTGTAATAATTCATTTATTTAAATTTGTATGTACGTTAACATACATTAATGTATTTTGATTGATATTACACAGCTTCCAACTTCTGTATTAAATATAGGACTGATTTCATTCAGTTACTTTGTGATTCCTGTAGACTAATTTGGATTTTGTCGAGATTCCACAACTTTATATATATATATATATATATATATATAGAGAGAGAGAGAGAGAGAAAGTACCTAAACAATTATTTTAGTGCTAGAGAGCTTAGTAGTCCTTTTATTGTTCAAATTTCTCATTTAGATTGTTAGCTAATAGAATTGATGACTATATAAAAAACACAAGTCTACTCAATCGGAATCTAGAACAAAACAAATCAAATAAACTAATTCGAATCTCACCATCATTTAAACTTAATCTTTATACTTTAATCACTGCAATTTATTTATCTTATTGATTGTATTGTGCAAATGTGTTGAATGTGTATAAACGTTGTCCAGTACACGCACACAGTATGCCATATATTCATCAACAAACATGCAAGTGTAGACTTTAACCCTTACGAAAAAATGAGGCTAAAATAATGGTTGTCAACCTATGAATAGATTAACTAATTAATGGCATTAAATTTAAACCTGACCAAATTGAAAATAACTAAATCAAATCTCGAAATATTTGAGAAAAAATCTCTAAATATAGAAACTAAGGACGAAACTGTCCTAAAGATTGAGCAAACGAAAAAATGCTTTTAATAGAGTATTATGGATATGATAAGGATCTGAAGAGCATATTCTGAAACGTTACAAAATAGTATATGTCAATGAGAAAACTTGTTCAACTTCAAGTATATGTGGTGCACATGAAATGCGAATTTGATAACAAGATGAAAACAAGCAAATGTGTTTACCGACTGATCATTGTCTTAACCGCTAGTTTTAAATGAGGCTGATCACTATTCTGTAGTATATATTTGACTGACAGTTACCTACGATGTCTTTAGTGATCAATTCGAAAATATTTCAGTTAAACGTGTTTCGTGGTCGAATTATGTTGAAACCAAGCAGTTACATTCTTTGAATATTTTTTCCTCTAAAGTCCAGTGAACTGGTTGTTTACAGTAAATGTAATATGTTTCTTTTCTCTTAAATCAGTATTATGTAATAAAGAGAATAAAATTCTTGGCAAACGTGTAGCTGGTTTCTTATAAAAAAAATTAATTTATATATAGTATACAGTAAACCTAAGTAATTGAAATTTGCAAAAACATAATTTAACGCTAAAAATATCTGACTACGTTTGTTACTGTCTTGAAGTAATACTGAAAGCATATCCAACTCTAGAAATTGGATTAGCACGATGACTAAATGTTTTTATTTTATTTTCAGATAGTAAAATCAAGATTGTAACAGTTTTTATATACCTCAAGACATACAGCTTCTAACGATGGTTAAGCTATTCTGTATATAGATCAGCAAATTAAGTTGCTTTTATGATTTATAAAATAATATTGAGTAGCATTATCTAAAAAAGGTCTACAATATGAATCCATGCAAACAGTTGTCCGTTTCGTTCAGATCAATTTAGCAATCTTTTGGATATTGTGAACAATCTCATCATCACATATGGATTATGTTATATTTTTCATTCTTGTTCGATTATTAAAAATAACTATATCTCGTAAATATAAACGTCATAAGTGAGAATAATCTTCTTCTTACATTGTTCAGCTTAAAATATTCGACTAGCTAGTATATTTCTGATTCCTGTTATAAGCGATTCTAGAACTAAACGATCTTACATTTAACTTGGACAATGTTTCATCATTCATTCCTCTGTAGTTAAATTATGCAACTATATATATATATATATATATATATATATATATATCATTCTGGAGTCTCACATACCTAAATCATTTTACCTAATAACTGTAACACTCCAATATATAGACATAATATTTTCTGAACAATTGAAAATCAAAATCTAGACAAATTAAGATTGTATCGGCACAAACAATCTCTTTTTTCTAAGAATAGTTAATCATTGAAGGAGAATATCTTGAACAGACCATTCCTTGTAACAAAAATTAGTGTCGTAATATGTTTTTTGAATAAGAATTTATATCATTAAAGTTACAAATTTGATCTTAATCGGATGAAAAATTGTCCATTTCTGAAAAGAAAAAAAAACGAAGAAACAAGATACATTTATTATTGGAAAGACAAATAGATTAACTTTTGTTATACAACAATACTATAAAATGAATGAAATTAGTCAGGCATTCTCTTATATTACATATATAAATTATAAATGGTAATACATTTAAAAATTGTAATAACAATAAATTATGATAATATAAAGTACATATCACAGTAAATTCATCTGTTATTTTTGTTGGATTATACCAATTAAACTTATTACCATTTATCTTATCATTATGTTGCAATACACTTAGTTTTATGGATAAAGTTTCCTTGAACAATAACTTAATTCTAAATTCACTTGGTATTGTTTAGTTGAATCGTTTCATTATTGTTTAGGACTGCAATTAATCAGTCTCTTATTGGCATATGTGCATACTATGCGTATTGACTCGATATTACCTTAATTCATAAGCATTATATAAGCAAAATACAATACCTTAAGTCATTCAGTATCATATCGGACTTTGAAAGAATTCATAATGTCTAACATTTTTATAAAAATGTCATGTTTTTGGATGAAGAAAAGGTACTGTTAACTGGATTTTTAAAGCAACCAACAAGTATATTTACAATGTTAAAAATTCTAAAAGAACTATACACATTCGAGTGAGTATTTAAATGTAATTTAATTGTGTTTTCAAGTTCTTTCAATCATACTTAACGAATACTTGATAAAGTATACTGTCAGTAACGCATATTACATGGAATATCATCTGGTATTTCCATATTAGACAGTGAAAATTATTAACCATATGATGTATAACATAATTCAGGAGTTCATTATTCATGAAATCACCCTTCGAATTTATATATATCTTAGATAAGGCTCTTAGAGAAATATAATTTATTTATGGACATTTATTCGTTATCGCTACCAGTGTTACTGAACTCTTTATCCAAGTTTGAAATACAAATGAGAAATTACAATTTAAACGACATGGGTCAAACAATTTTTAGCAGTGTTTTCACCACTTCATTGATACTTGTACAATTCCGTACGTTTCACCTAGTAGATAGTAATTCAAACGTTTGATTAAAATAATAAATACATTAATGTCTATCATAATGTTAAATCACCTTGACAAAATATATGAAGATTTGAGTCGAAAGTGGTTATATTTAATCATCTACCAAAGTACTACAATTTAATATTTGGTTTTGTAAATGGTAATCAGTGAAGAACGACGGAAAATATGAGAAAAGACAGTCATCACAAGCCAAAACATTACTCCAGGTTACTGTTGCTATCTTCTGATCGTCATTATTATGGATTGGTTAAGTAACTGTGATCAACATCAAATTTATTGATTCGATTTATTCATTAGTTCTGGGCAAACATTATGAGTAAATTTTGCAATAAAGCTGTTTGCAAACTTTGCTGACACTAACTTGTACTGTTTATCTCAGTTCGGTATCCCGTTGGCTGAGATCTGCACTCTAAATTTTTATATCTTACATTAACAGTCTTTCTTCGTATTTCAAACACATTTTAATGCTTCACTGTAAATGTTCATGGTCTACTATCGACAGGCTTTCAATCAATATTGACACAGCTAAAAGGAAAGGATTACATAAACTTTATAATTATTGAAATATTACATTAACTTCACCAGATTAGTTTATTTTCAGTAGATAGATCAAACACCGATTCTTCTTTACGTGCTATTCAAATTTACTTGTACGATAATTCAAATATTTCTAGCTAAAGGCTGTGTATCCAGGATTACGTAATCTTAACATTCATTCTGAACACCGTACAATATCTTGATGAATTTGTCAAATTTTTTGTAACTTCAAAGAACGCGTATAAATATTATCAAGCAAAGACAAGATCAGTTACGTTCAAGATTCTGAGAACAGTACGATTTGTGTATTTGAAAACGTCACCCGATTTTGTCGTCATCAAAGCTTTAAGTGTTTGATCTCCGAAATTTGTTTATCAAAATTGTGAGAAATAAATGACAAAATCACGTTTTATTGAATATACATTATTTTGTCAATGAGTCTACAGGCATAATTATCACTTGGACTTTAATTAATTAAGTGATCTAGTTTATGCAGTATTTCATTTACATTTGGAAAAAACTGAAAAATGGATGAACTCTATTTCATTGGTGCCATTTTTTCTGACAGAATCATCGATACTCTTCAGTACCTGATGCAAATGATTTTAAATTGGCTTAAATCTTAACTCGTAGATAGCGGAAATCTTCTGTATCTAACGCAATGAAATTTTTTAATAAAGAATGTTACATTTACAGTTCAGAAATACTGAAGGTGAATAATAATGTACTCCAAAATTTAAACATGTGTGCATGTTCATACTTATAAACTAAAGTATCACCAAGGAATTCATACTAATCTTATTAGTTCATGTTTATTTATTAATATAACGATAATTAGTGTAAGATTACATGTTGACTAAATAAGTTAAAAACACAATGAGATGATTGATTTAATTATGGATGAGTTTTAATTCGATCTATATTTATTTTCCCCTGGTGTATATCAGATGTCAAATTACATGAATTTGTACATAAAGTCTCCAAGCAAGCCTCAAAAGTTTAATACTTTATGTCTGTACGAGTGCTCAGATAAACAGTCATATCCTTTTGTTCAAATAAACACATTTGATGCTTTCAAAGTTTTTTTATTGACTTTGGGCACGTTGTTTCTAATTTACAGTACGAGGATGAATCATCTGGAGCAAGTTGTTCAGCAAATGAATAAAAGTCTTAGTGATGAATATGCAAACAATTTAACATGTTAATGTATCCCATTAGTGGGATATCTTTTCGTTATTTTAGTTAAGTACTGATAGTTGTTTTAGATTTCTGATTTCTGCCTCACGTCACCCGAGATAAATATATTTAGTATTGCGAAGTCCAAAATGTCTAATTGGTTTGGAAATACCTATTGTATTCCGTGCTTTCCCCAGATGTCGAGGTCTTCATAATCCAGTCGATCACGAGAAGAAAGTAGAAGGGGGAGAGTAGATAGCCTTGTCTGACTCCGGTCGTTACATGGAATGCGTCTGTCAGCTGTCCTCCAAATAAAAGTTCAAAGATATTTGATATTAAATTTCGTACATCTGACAATTGATATGCTATAAGTAGAAGTATAATACACTGTACATTGTAAGTCATACATGAGAGAACTGATAATAATTCTACCGGCTCACAAATTTTGTTACTTTTTAAATGGGTTATTGACTAAACGTTTTAAAAAGTGTATCATTATTGTTTAGTACCTTACTACAAGTGTCTTATTGCTACATAACTTTGGATATAAATATGTTTATTCGCTGTTAAATATAACCTACATGTTGATTGTAGTTCACTTACATCGACTACGATATCGCTCAAGGATATTAATGTTTTAAGTGTAAAATTAGTTAACAACAATCGAAATAAAATTCCTGTGATCTTTTCTGTATTATGATTAGGAAAGGAATAACACATATAGAAATTTTTAATATAAATCAAAACATTTGTAAGTACCTAAAACGTCCTATGGTTTTTATTTAGAATAGCAAAAAGCAGTCTCTTTTGGGATGTGTGCATAGTGAACCGATTGTCTCAATAAGTCACAAGAATTTTTATGAAGAACTGGGTATTTGTTAATAGTGGAATATAGAGGGAACATGATGTTCTGTTAAGAACTCATGCGTTGGATGTATCCCTATCATAGGGCCGATATTGTCACTAGAACTCGTCTCTAGTTTATTTCATTTGGAATCCTTAGTCTCTTTAATAACAACAACAGGAAAATTCAGACACTGCGAAATGAAATTAGATTTATTGCGGTTCCACAACCCAACGGTTGTCTAAATGTATTAGCTAAGCTAGTAAAGCACTAGAAGTTTGAAGAAAAGTCACTAGGTTTAAGTTTAAGAGTAAACATTGACACTGGAATCCAGGCACAATCAATAAATGATTCTCAAATAGAAACGAATGTACATCACATGTTTGACTGTCAAACATTATTCAAATTTGTTTATAAACAGGATAAGATTTTTTCTGTTAGCTCTCATCTAACTTTTTAAATATCACATGAATTGCATTTTCAGAAGCATGATTTTGGAAGAAAAGCATAAATATGAAATTGATTGCTTCATCAAGAATATTCATTGCTGTGCTAAATAATCGCTGTCCATCAGTTAGGTAAATTAAAAACTCTATATTAAAAACATTCAGTGACGAATAATTTAACCTGTAAAACCCTAATAACTAGTTTATTCTATTTTTACATTGGCATCTGATTACTGTAAATACACAGTCGTCACCTGCCTATATCTAAAAATAATATACTTCATAAAGACTGCAACTCGTTCTCAGCAATTTAGTAAGAAAATCAGAATGAATTACTGAATTAAGTTTAGCTTTGTATGTATCTAAACAGCTGTTACTCTATAAGGAGAGTTGAGTAGCAGTGAAATCTAAGACCTTCATCATCTGAATTTACCTTCATCCCAAAATTGATATTTGCTCCGGGACTCGAATATAATATTGTTCTCTCCAAAGTTCATCTGGTTATCCACTCTCATGCTCCTTGATTAATATTTTTTTCTAGTAAATTATTTATTATCATTTGAATATCTCTTTAATCTTTTAAAAAAACTGTTTTTGTAGTATACGTTCTATAAAAGGATTAAATGCTTTATAACTCTATAATATTTTTCGGCTTAATTTATCAGTTTTTGTTGAAAGTCCCATAAATTCATTGAAATTAAAAGTATGGTATACAAATAGATTTATCATTCACTGATGAGTTATTTTTTCCTTCTAATTTATGTTCAACATCCTTTCTCATTCATTCTTCACCTTATGACACACTTTATATAAATATATGAAAATACACTCACTAAATATTTATTATCCACTTAGTGAATTTCATTGACTAATCTTATACATAAATTATCAATCATATATATATATATATATCTCAACTGTAATCAGAGTGAGCCAATGATGCAAAAGTAACGAAAAACAAAATAATCACTGATAAGGATAAAATGAAAACACTTCACATAATTCCATAATCATTTGTAAATGAAATAAACGAATAAAACACATAATCATTGATTCATTTAGATAAGCGTAGATTCAATTGAAACTCTGAACATTTTGTAGTTCTCTCGTTTCCAAAGGATTATCTAGAAAATTTACAATCGGATTAAGTATTAAGTAAACATGATTGTTTGTTTGTTTGTTTGCTTGTTTTTCTACTTCAATATTTTAATCATATATCAATTACGCCAATATAATATACATATTTAAAAAGTGGTTACAGGAATGAAAAACAAATGATCTACACATAATAATTAGTTTTAAAAAAATATTTATGTTTTGAACAAGTTACGATAAATCAATTAAATGATTGTTTGTTTTTTTGTTTCTTCAAAACAGTATTAAGATGACATTCAGTATTTACAGTTCTACCAATTTCAGTAGATTAGCTGGATGAAGAAGTCGAAGTTTTACTGTTCAAATATATTTTTTTCTCTTTAATTAAATTAATTCTAATTAATTATTAACTATAATCAATTACAATTACAGCTAAATAAAATTTAATAAAAAGTGTATTCAGTATATAGACGTATTAAGATTAAATAGTGTTTGAGAAAACTAGACGAATTCACTTTCTGTTGTGTCTTTAAGGCCGTCTGATTATCATATGATTTATTCACAAATCAAAATACGACTTATTCAATCTTAGTGCTGTTCTAAACTAATGACGTTCGACCGGTATGAGTAGAAAATAATATTTGTACAAGATCAAGTCAAAAAGTGACAGTGAACATGGTAGACTATAATCAATAAACTGAACATAACTTAAGAACAGTAAATCGTATAGTAATAATCTATAAGTCAAAATGAAGCTTATAATCAGAAAAATATAGACAATATATTATCTAGTTACCGAACAGTGATGCAATGGGAATATATATATATAATATTAGTCCATCAAAAGTTCTCAGAAATTACCCGTAATCTTCACTAGAATCTAGCACTTCCAATGTGGAAAGCTAAAATATATTGTCATGATAAACTATGGTCTGAAATGTTACGTTCAAATTTGATCACGTCTGACTGACACAGATGCAAATGTCAGGAATATTTTTACTGTGCTTCTAAGAAAAGACTATATTATATCGGTTATGTAGTACTAAACACTATAAAAATGAGAAATGAAAGTGATAGGTTAAGCAATGAAAACAGTAATACAGTGATATATGATAGATATAATAATTCAAATGAATAAAATTACCGCAATTTTTAACCACAATATTAATATTAAACAGCGCTAGAAAATACTTATGCTTCATTAAAATTATTTCTTAAAACGTATTCCCACAATCTTGTTCAATTTGTAACCTATTTATAGTCTATTATCATGAATAGCTTTGTAATGTACACCTGAAAAGGTTCTCCATCAAACAACGACCATATTTCTAAGAATAAAACGTAAAACCTCAATAATTCTAAATACTTACAAAAATGAAAATGATAGGAATACTTTTTTTCAATATTCAATAAAACGTAATTCTTTTGGTGTATGAATCTACTACAAATTGGAAAACGATCATGATTTGCAAAAGTAAAAATTAAGGTATTTCTAGAAAAAACTTTAGAAAAAAACACTCAACACATCAGATGATCTGTCACCTTACTGTGATCATCTTTTCAGGAAGTATCTTTTAAAAAATTATAATTTTTATTATTTCCCGCAACTTTGTTGCTTTTTTGAAATGTTTGGAATAGACCAAATTCAAGTCAAAAACTGATGGGTTCTACAAGTATTATTTTCAGAGAGTGGTTTTGTGGACATTATAGAATTTACAGGACAACAGAAAAAAGAACACCATAGAAAAACTGGAAGCACTTGACGGTCGTTTTTTCCTAGTATGGGAGTCCTCGACAGTGAGCATTCAAGAACTCACCCCCTAGGATTAAAATCCAGGACTTATCGGTCTTGCGCGTGAACACTTAACCTCTAGATTACCGAGCCGGAATCTAATGGTGTTAATATCTGACTTCCCTCTCGTGGAGCGGAATCGCGCATGCACACTGCTGAGGACTCCCATACAAAAACGAAATAGCTATCTAGTGCTTCTAGGTTTTTCATGATGATCTAGCTTCAATCGACTCGTAAATTCAACTATTAAATATTATTTTATCAATTTTTGAAAAACTTCGCTGTTAAATTGTTAACCATCCATCTGAAAATTAATCATATCGATAATGTATCATAGCGGTCTTCAAAGTAAAAGATGCCTAATATAAAAAACTAATTATTTATTCACATTATCAATAAAAATCGAACATGTTTATTTTTAAATATGACATTAATCATGTACGTTACATGACTGAAAGTAGTGGACATGAAACTCCGGACCTAGGTTCTGCACATTCTGTAACACGACATCAAAATGGGCCTGTGCTCCTTGTGAGATCTAGTACAAAGTCAACCAGTTTCTTATTAGAGATGCTATCACTGTGATATCGTTATTGTAAGTGATTTCCTATAGGAATGAGATATTTGTCACTGATCAATCATCTAGTAGTGATTTAATTCATTATCTAATTGCTTAGAAATGTTAAATCTAACACGAAGTCAGTAGTTTATCAAATACCTCAATGATTGTGTTTAAAGACATGAGTTGGGTTACACAGGATTATATCCTACAGGGAACAGTAATTATCTTAAGATTATAGATAGACCGTACTAATATCTAATAAAAAGCACAAAACCAAGATTAAGGGTTTCGTGTCTACTACATTCAACAACTTAAAATCGAAACATACTACACACTATTTCAATTTGCTTACACTAATAGACTAATCTCGAATTGATCGATTGATTTCATTCAGTACTAAAAGCCTTGGAGAACATAACATCGGTCACTACTCAGTGATCGATTAATCATAAAAATTTATCACTGGCTGTTGAATTAATTTTATTCCACTTACAATAAATAGTGAAATAAGTTCGCGAAATAGAGATAGAATTCTAATACACTTTTTCGTAGCTAATTAGTTTTGTCATCAGTTTTTCTGTTTGATAGTTCATGTCTATTGATATTTACATAAATATACCATTATCCTGTATAAAAAACAATCTATCAACTAATATACGTTATGTTTTCTATTAAATATCTTATCATAAATTAACCAACCACATTTATTTCATAAGTTTATATACAAGCAAACTACTTAAAATAAGCAAATATGAGTAGTAGAATAACTTAACTTATTTACTTACTTAAAAAACAATTGGAAATAATTTCATTTAACAAATTTATTTCATAACAAACTGTAACGATAGAGAACTACATGCTTATTCAACTGACAAGTGATAAAAACAAAAAGAAACAGGTTTGAAAAAAAGACTATTTATATAGATGAAGAAATTTCGCCTTTTACACTCTTTTTTCGCCAGTTTTCAATTATATTTCAAGGACATTTTGAATTGTTATATACTGTAGAAATAGAGCCAGGGATCCTTTTCCTATGCAAATAAAAAGTAGGCTTGTATATAAATAATAACAGGAGCTTATTATACTTACGATATATATATATATATATATATATTCCTACAAGATTTGTAATGTGATTATTTTTTTTCACCGACATGCATAATAAAGCTTTGTCAAGCTTACAAGATATATACATACATATGTATATAGATATATATATGTATATGAAGAGATATAGATATGTTTGTATGCGGCTTTTAATAAAACAGACTCAACGTAAGTAAGGTGAAGACTTTTCTAGATGAATGCACTTGTAGAAATAAGTAAGCAAAATAAATACTTCACTTTTTTAATCAGAAAAGTGGTATCGTTATTATAGTGATTTCTAATACGACTTAACAAGAGAATTGTATGTATATCAAACTATAGTTAATAAAACTACTCAGAATACTGTATATAGAAAATATTTCTTTATGTTTAAACAACTGAAGATATAGTATTTCATTCCTTAAGTTAATGACATAAACGATTGAATATCATAGTGAAGTTTTATCTGAGTTCTTTAAAATAATTATTAAGTCAGGTATTGATATTAATTTAAATTTATAATGAATATTCAGTAGTAAATATATTTGTCGGTAAACTAAGTAATGTTTTATTATAACCCCACTTCTTGTCTCTTGTACGATTGGCAAAGTAAGGACATCATTTCTACAGTTGAGAAACATATGAAAATCAACACAACTGGCAACCTATAGCAAAGTCACAATTTTCGATACGAACGTCAAGACAGTCAGACTGCATGGAGCTGCAACTTGGCGAACTACTACAACCATCATCAAAAATGTACAAGTATTTCTGAACAGTTGTCTACGTACGATACTTAGTGTCCGTTGACGGGATACTATCAGTGACAGCCTACTATGAGAGAGAACAAACCAGCTCCCATTTGAGGAATAAATTAGGAAAAGACGTTGGAAGCGGATAGGACATACATTTCGTAAATCACCAAACTGCATCATGAGACAAGCCCTGACTTGGAATCCTGAAGGGAAGCGGAAAAGTGGAAGGCCAAATAACACATTACGTCAGGAAATAGAAGCAGATATGAAAAGGATGAATAGCAACTGGAAAGAACTGAAAAGCATTGCCCAGGACAGAGTTGAATGGAGAATACTGGTGAGCGACCTATACACCCCCATGAACAGTTACAGGCGTAAGTAATTACGTTCAGTCTCTTGTAAAGAGAATTCAGCTTTCAACGTATATCTATTTCGAAAGGTACTTTTTATAATTTAATTTTAATAGTACTCATCTTTTATAATGATATTTGTACTCTATAAAATATATGAATTTTGTTAACAACCGGAATGTTGTTTTACACTATTAATTTTCATACACAAAGGTATAAAATACACTACTTTACGTTGTAACTGTTAACATTCGATTTTACATAATAACTCAAGGTTCTGGTATCTCGTATCTCTTAGAAAACAAGAAAAGCTAGTAGATTCATAATGTTATTTATATTCATTTATTTACTCAATTCTGATTTCCTAAATTCCATGCAAATTATTTTAAAACTAACGTTTAGTTAATAAGTAATTTTTAATAAACACAAATAACTGTTATTTTAATAGCTATGGATTAACCACCTACTCCAAGGAAAATGAACCCAATTATTGAGAAATTCTGCTAATTGCTAAGAAGGTCTATCTCTAAAACTGGTAAGAGTTAAGTGAATGTCCCTAAAAAAAAGATACAAACACTAAACTCAAGAAGAACTTTCAACGCATAAAAGTCGGAAGAATTCAAGTTGCAAAACAATAAAAGATAACGTTCATAAAATTTTATCTATACAGTACGCAGTTATAATTTTCTACATATGAAATTTGTTGTGGGCTCAAAATTTATCATATTTTCGATGTTTATACGCAAGTATTACGACGGAAATATGCCAAGTTATTACTAACCATGATCAAAATCTGAATTTAAAAGATGATGTGCTACCATTTTAAAATCATTTAATTATTCTAAATCAAGCTTGTGATCTCAATATTTGTCAAATAACTATCGAGATCGTGGATTTGCACCGCTGAGGAGTCCCATGCCAGGACGAAACGGCCTCTAGTGCTTCTAGGTTTTACATGGTGGTCTAGCTTTAATTGACTCGTGAATTCAACCCCCTTCTGAGAGTAACCATCATGTTCTCACTAGTAACTGGCTTCATGAGGTATCTCACGGAGTTCTAGTGAGATCTGTAACTAGTGTATTTCAACCGTATCTGTTGTGAAGCAGTGACTCACTGAACATAATGGTGAACGGTGTTGCGATTTCGTGAAATGGTTGGAGTTAGACATTAACACCGTTGGATGTTGGTTCAGTGATCTGAATGTTAAACGTTCGTGAGCGGAACCAATTTGTCCTTGGTTCGAATCCATTGAGCGCGATCATGGATGCGCACTAATGAGGAGTCTCATACTAGGACAAAACGGTCATCCAGTACTTCCAGATTTTCAATACTTATCTAGCTTTTCCAACTCATGAATCGAACATTTAAACTATAAATTTATTGATTGTAATGTAGCGAAACTCTGCAAAGCTCCACAAGATGATGGAATTTCAAAAATCTCTAGAGAGAGAAACCACTGAAATTTTATTATTAACAATTTTGTCCAATTTCTTTATTTGTGTTCATTTAATATGTAGCTGGTAGAAAATATTCACTGACTTATATAACTAATTACATACCACATAGTCAAATAGCCCAATATACAGACTAGATCACTGTCCATAAAAATATATATATCTTGTTAATGCTTTTAAGAACAAATAAGATGACATAACTTTTCTTTTGGTCAAGTGATTAGGAAGCTTGTATAATTTGGTCAAATTGACTGCATATATATATATATATATATATATTGACCAACAAATCAATATTATGTAATACACAAATAGTTACTCATTTATTCAAGTCTTAGAATGTGACAAAGATTCGTCAAAAACTTGTCAAGAATTTGTTAATTAATATATCTTCATGAAGTATGTCTCGGATAGTGAACGTAAATTTTATTTTAGTATAGTCAGACTTTTCCACTAAATTACAAACCTGATATATCTCCATTCACTTTAGAAAAAATCACTTAATTATTGGTCAATAATTTCGTTTTTCTCCAATTGATTGCTCTATATAAAGAAACAGACTTATATTGTTTAAATGTAAACTAATTTAACTACAAAGGTCAATTGAATTGGTCCATTGAATTAAAATGATTATTCAAATTTTATCGCTGTTTATTTCAAGTAATAGTTTACAAATTTCTTTTATTTTTTGACCTAAATATGTCAACCAATTACAAGGTATATTCATTTTTAATACAATTTTAAATATAATTTTGATAAACTCTCTTTTAATAAAAGAACAATTTTTGATTACATCCGTTAATTATCCAACCAGTGACTAGTGTTAATCAGGCATAAAATTATCGTTAGAAGGGGGTTTTGTAGAGATTTTAGTAATTTGATAGTTGAATCTATGAGTCGATTAAAGCCAGATCACCATGGAAAACCTGAAGGCACTGAACGGCCGTGGAACTCCTCAGCAGTGTGCATCCATGATCCCTCTCACTGGATTCGAACCCAGCAACTTCGGTTTCGATTGCGAATGCTTAAACTTCAGATCACTGAGCCAACATCCAACGGTGTTAATGTCTAACTCCAACCAATTCACAAAATTGCAACACCGTTCACCATTATGTTCAGTGAGTCACTGCCTCACAACAGATACAGTTGAACTCCACTAACCACAGCATCTCACTAGAACTTCATGAGATACCTCATGAAGCCAGTTACTAGAGAGGACAAGAGGATCATTATCAGAAGAGAGTTTGTTGAAGATTTTAGTAGTTTAATAGTTGAATTTATAAGTCAATTAAAGTTATCCTTCTAAGTAAACATAAAATTATATAAAATTATGAATCAAACAATTATATATATACTTCCCTTTATAAACAGTATACATGTGTATCAGGTGAATTGGATAAATTTTCATGAATAATTGTATTTGCTTAGACTGACTTGACAGGAAATATTAGAATAAAGTGTTATTACTTAATTTATTTTAACCAAATGTTTTATCTCATTAAAATTTACTTAGTTTATTGTTTTATGAATTGTATGAAGTGTCGATGTAAATGTAATTGGAGGACTAAAACAAGACAAATGTTGTCATAATAAACAGCAACATTATAGTTGTAATATAAATATTAGCCTAATTTAAACAATAAATCACTGATACAAATAATGATAATATTTATAGTATTAAATAAAAGTGTTTAATAACAAGTATACTAAAAAAAAATGAAACCGAACACCAATAGATTTTTTGTGAACACGAAAACATTCAACTATTCAGTCAAAATTCAATTGTTAGTATTGACTAAATGTCATTTTTTATTGTAGATTGATCCTTGATTAGCGTCACCATGTAATAACTATTATATTTTGAAATAATTCTATGAGTTACATATCCTTGACTAAACTTCCAAAAATTCATTTTGAAAATTAATCACTAATAAGTAAATTATAATTGAGTATGAGGGTTTGATTCAAATATTTTACAATTAGAAAATAGTTTCTCACACAATTGATGTCAACTTGGAAACCACTGAAAACTATAAAGCGATAAATATAAGTTTCCTAAGAAACATGGATAGCTAATTGTGATTTCTACTATGAATGAAAATTTACTTGGTATTCTTTGTCTTGTATCTTTCCATTGAGGTTTAAGACTGCAATTGATCATTCTGGTAATGGTTTCGAGTCCCAAAGTGAACATCAACTCTGAGATGCAGGTGCATCCAGCTGACAAGTCCCAAATAGGACGAAACGCTCGTCCTCGATTCCACTGCTGGCCACTATCCATCATCGCTTATGAATCAAAATGTTACTATTGTATGAACTCGTGAAGAATGAGGTTCAGCCTGATGTTACACAGAGCTATTCTAATTTTTACATTGTCTAGTTGTTCTGGTACAACTACCTCGGTGAAATAGGTTTAAAAAAAACTGTAAATTTAGAAATTTAATATTTACTTATGAAGGTTTGTTCGTTGATGAACTGTAATCATTGTTGATCATGATGTTTACTACTGTGATATGTAGGCAAATTTAATTCAAATTAAACTTACATGCCTTAAGACCTGAAGAATAGTTCAACAATCACTTGTTTGAACTTATAATGAATTACTCAAATCTACATCATTTGCAACATCTGTACCAATAAAAATCAGTAAAGAGCCACTAAAAGTTTATATTATTTACTTCAGATTCTTAAACATCTTTCAATAGTCTGATTAATACCTATTTCTGATCAGCAGTGCGGGGGTTTTGTGGAGATGATTGACCTTTATGGTTTACATTAAAAACGAATCTTAGTTAACCAAATATTGAAAACTACTAAGCATCAGATAATTGTCCCGTTCCATTGTGTGACCACTCACTAGTGTGTACCTTTTACACAGACAAAAATCGAGCCTAGGATCTTTAAGGCCTTCAAAGAACGCTTAATCTTTATGCCACTAAGCCACTGAAGCCAGAGCGGTGAACTATTTCATGTTATATCATTGTTCTAAGGGATTTTCTCTCGAAATCAGATCTGAAGTTCTTTTGATCGGTCCGCGATGGTGACATGGAAACCCGCTCTTGATGAATATCACACTAAGACAATACAGTTGTCCCGTACTTGATGGTTTTCCATGATTATTTAATTAACACTAATACATGATGTCGACTATAAGGTTTATAGTTGTTGGTTATAATGAAAACACAACTCACTCAGTTTATGCAACATATAAATAGCTGGAATTATAAAAGTAGCAAACAGAAACATATTTTTGAATTAAATATCTAAACCCGAATCTTTTATTCGTAGTACGTTATGTTAGATAACATTAAATTTAATCTATTTAATAGATATATAAAAAACAAACAATAACGTCCTACTGTTGTAATGTATTCGAATAAACTATGTTTAGTGTTAAATGATAATAACAAAAAAACTATAATGTACAAAATATTCTCCGTTAAGAGATTAGAAAAATGGACTCCCTAAAAGTAACTTGTTATTCGATTTTTATATCTAACTAGATAGTTTATCATCTTGTAACTAAAATACTGTTTAAGCAGAAGCAATAAAGACTGTCAGAATTGTATATTTATTTAGCTGCATTACAGATGATGCTTAGAGTAAACAATTCTTTACATTGTGAAAGTAAAATTAATAAAACTTGAAACTTAATTAAAAACACGTTTTCCCTACTTAATTTCATAACTCTCAATTTATTTCGAGAATATTCTAACTATGAGCCTCGTTATATTGCAATGAATGAAACTGTATATGAGGCTATAGACTACTTTTTTACAAACGTATGCTGAATTTTGTAAGTTATTATCAGTATTTATGTACTGTTCTATAAAATTCAGGATCCATGAAATATAAGTACAAATCTTTATAAGCAAGGATGGATAGTGGCCAGCACTGGAATCCAGGAGGCGCGTTTCGTCTTATTTGGGATTCGTCAATTGGATATACCTGTATCCCAGTTGATGCTCACTCTGAGACTCGAACACAGTATCGTTCGCTTCAAATACCATCTCGTTACCCAATTAGCTACTGAATCCTGATAGCCAAATCAGATCAAATATCATCTTATTGAGTTGACTTGCTATTTTATTATCTTTAATAAGTATCTGTCATGAATTAAATGAAACTTATTAAGTCAATCTATCTTTTCTATGTCACTTGATGATAGACATTTTTTCTGTATATTACCTTTAATTATTTTGAAACTAAATAAATTCCTTAATCTATAATGACTAATACATAATTGTTTCTAGATTCAGATGTTAAAAATAAATGTTCGTAATAAAACAGAAAATAGATGACCAGAAAAAAAAGAATTAAATAACTTACTGTATTTCAAACCAGTATTTTGTTGTTGTTGATGTTGATGATGTTGACTAATTGACCTTTAGTGTCTAAACACGCAACAACCAGTCAAGTGTCGTTATTTAAGTTTATCTATATGTTCATTTGCTCTTTGGAAATTTTGAGAAAACTAAGTATTTGTTATGATAAAAAGTGTTTGTTCTGGTATAGCTTTTAACAAAATCATCTATTTGTTTTCAAATCCAAATTGATTGTTTAAATCAATTCTTATAAGCATTAACAAAATTTTACTCTTTAAAAAAGGAATTCATTTGTAACATTTAAAAGGAAAGTAAACAGATTAAATTGAAATGAACCTGAAAGTACTGGACCGCCGTTTAATCTCAAAATGAGACTTCACGACAATACCTAACCACGTCCCTTCAATTGGGAATCTAAATCTTGATATTAACCTCTAAACAGCTGAGCCGGGATAAAGTAGTACACATGTCTAACTCATTTGATCAACCATATTATTGGACCATCTACCATTGTCTTTGATGAGTATTTTCATCACACCCAACACCATTGTATTGCACCGACCAGGGTTTCTCACAAGTACTCTAGAAACTTTTGTGGTTGTAAACATGGTAATAGTTATATCTCTTCTACAAAACAAACTGACAAAATCATTGTTTTATTCAAGAAATATGTTTAGTCTAAAATAATTAGAGTGTGCAAACCTAACTGACTAATGTTTTATGAAAACAGTCAACTGAAACTTCGGATGACTTTAAATTTCGACAGTGAGAGGCTACTTGATGAAACGTTTTGATTTGATCTAGCCATACTAAAGTGTAACTTGCTTGAAAAATGAACCCACAGTATTTTTGTTTACATATCCTAGCTTATTTTACGACTTACCTCTTTATTCTCATTACTAAGTACTTCTTAGCTACAGGAAAGTAGCACTGAGCATTATATATATATAACAAAATTACTGACTGTGGATTAATAGGTTCTTTAGCAGATTAATTAAATAGCTAGCTCAACAGAAATATATGCTGAAATTCATTAAAATTTCATTAGTTAGGATATGAACGTCTCCACTGTAGCTAGAATATGAATGACAGTTAAAAGTGATTTTTTTCTTTGGAAAGCGCAATACATAAAAAACAATTACTTTTTAATCAGCAACTAGATGTTCGACTTGCACAATCAACTTTAAGTAGTCCATAACAAGAGTAAACTTTTCAATCCATCCAGAATTAAGCTTTATCTTAACTGGTCAAACTAACGATATTATTTTCTGTGCAATGAAATCTTTGTTAGAATGGCATTATTAGGTGTTCATTTGTTTATTTATAAAATCGTAAAATTGGGCTCGGATTAAACAAACGATGTATACTTACCTACCTCACATTTAATTCTTTGGGCTTATTAATTTAGACTGAAAGTTAAATTGGCCTTCACTTTATTTATAAATAATAAAACGATTACAGTGAACTCCTAGCCCTCATTGTTTATACTGTAAGCATCATTACGCAATGAATAAGCAAATGACCATTTAGTACTAATTCTAGATTCTATATATAATGAAATGTTTCCATAATGACTAGTTATTTTACATTCCAATTAAACTAATTGTCCGTTATTATCGAATACAAACCACTCTTTAATCAATAGAAAAAATACATAAAAAGCAATACAAACAAAAATAATTCGAATTAGATTAACCTGTAAACTTCAGAAAATATGAATGACAATTATTGAGATAGGTTTATAAAATAAATACAGATAATATTGGACTAAGATCATAAAGAAAGCACGTGCATGGCAAATGATTACGTGATAAAATGTTATGAATATCACAAATAAATGGAACTGAATTTAAGTGTCAATGCAATTAATATGTTGGTTAACATCAAGGAATGACCTTGGTTAAATAAACATTAAAAATCAAGTAAGACTTGACAACTGTTTCTTTGTAGTGCAGGATTCTTCAGCAGTGCCCTACCATGAGCTCGAAACTTTCAGGTTCATCAGTGAGAGCTTAAAAACCAGACTACTGAGCCGGCAGTCAATAGTCTAGATATTTAACTTCAACTAACTCACAATATTGTCCACCAATTATCCAAAATCACTAGTAGGCTACCACACAACACTCAAAACGTTTGTACTACACTAGTTATATTAACCCTTCGGCACTCCGATAAATACTACTCGAAATTAGTCGACAATGAGATATAATGAGAATTAATAGCGAGTCATCATTTTCCTGCAGCGAAATGAGATGAAAGTGTTATTATATAGTGAGATTAAACATTTCAGAGGTTTTCATCAAAAATAATTATTTCAGTAACTTCAGTATTTAGCGAAATTTGTTTGGTCTAACAATTATGCTCACCAATAGTTGAAAAAAGTCAAAACAGTAATCAAAACTGAGTTTCTGTAGATGGTTATTTATATTATTTAGTCTTTCAATAACATGTCATGATAGCTCTATGAAACAGTGAACTCATAAAATTCAATTATTGAAGAATAGAAGATATCATACAGCCAGTAAAATAGAATTATTGGTTTGACGTTTCTGAAATTGTTTATTTTTGTTATTCTTTATATAATACATGTTTCATGAACTAAGAAGAAAAGATCCGTTTAGACTATTTCACGAGTAGGTGAATGAAAACAAATAGCTCTCTGTAAACCTCTGAACAACAAAAATCTTCTATGCGTCACTGATCAAAAAGTGATTGTTTAGCAAATAAAACTTTCATTTAAATGTTAACATCTACTGAACTCATTCAACAGTATTTATAGTTATTTAATAAACATAACGGTTCATTTGAAAATAAAATAAAGTGGCTTCATAATTTTCTTGGAAACCTCTTTAAGTTGACTTTCGATATAAACACTATTATAGAGAACCCTTTGTATAAATTTCAGTAGAATATCGAAAATGGGGATATCTGAGTTCCTCACTGATTTCATAGCTGACCTATTTAAATTGTGCAGAAGGACTTCATAGAGTTGGTCATCTCAGCCGTAGATAATAAAAGTACTGCTAGTATATCTCTGTTAATTTTAATACATTATTAACCAAACTGCCAATGAAAGCGGTCTACAGGTGACCCAATTACTACATCATTTATCTATCGATCATAATCCATTATTAAACCAAAATTATAGATTGAAAATGAACACTATTGGTAGTTCCGTCAGATAGTTTTGGATAACATTGTTGTTTCTTATGTAATCAAAGGAGAAAATTAGCTCTACAGTGAAGAATGTTTATAAAATTTGCAGTAATCCAGAGAAATACCATACTTTTTTCAGTTATTCCAACGCTTCATACTGATTTTACAAGAATGAATAAAACGATCATACTGTTTCTGAACTAGTTGTACAATTTTGATTAGTAATAGTGCGAAAGAGAGAAATTTATTTTCTTCTTATTTAAATTTGTAGATACTATTGCCATGATAATCATTCCATATGGTTACTTACTTACTTACGCCTGTTACTCCCAATGGAGCATAGGCCACCGACCAGCATTCTCCAACTCACTCTACCCTGAGGCTTCCTTTCCAGTTCTGTCCAATTTTTCTTCATTTTTCTCATATCTGCCTCCATTTTTTGACGTAATGTGTTCTTTGGTCTTCCTCTTCTCATTTGGCCGTGAGGATTTCGTTTGAGGGCTTGCCTTGTGATGCAGTCGGGTGCTTCCCTTAATGTGTATCCTATCCACATTTGTATTGAAAATTCCGACCTTGGTGTTGGTTGACATATTTCTTAAGTTCCAGATGTTCTTTTATTGTAGATATGATGATCCTGCTTTGCCGATCCGCGCCTTCATGTCTGCATCAGATCCACCGTGTTCATCAATGATGATGTCCAGATATGTAAAGGTTTTTACATCTCCTAAAGCTTCTCCGCCAAGTGTGGCTCGATTGTTGCGTGCTGTGTTTTATCGGAGAATCTTGCTTTTCCCTTTGTGTGTGTTGAGACCTACTGCTGTTGAGGCTTCTCCTTCTACATTGATCGTCTTATTCCGTATGGTGCATGAATAAATAAAGCATAATAATGTATTCACCAATAATGTTTAAATTCTTTAGGAAGTCACTGAAAGTTACTTATTCCTTTTATATCACTTTACATTGGAAAAAACTCGGTAACGTCCGATATATTCATACTTATCAAATGTTTTGTATGATCTATTCTGTTTTGTAAATTCAAAAGCTTATCAACTAATATAATGAAAAGTTTTCTTTGATTAAATCGCCTTAAATTATGTAAACAAATATTTCGAAATATTTTATTACACTTTGCTGATCTTGTAAATGTTCGAAGAAAGTATTTTTATCTCACCTCATACTGAATGAATTCATAACATTTGAGTTCTAGTTAATTTTCGATAAATAAAATATAAACGCATATAATGCAAAAGTATACAATATGTATAATAATGCATTAGTAACCCTTCCTTCTCAAAAAAAAGGTTTAGGTCTTTCCGTAAAATCCGATGACGATGTTAACTCTTTTATTTGCATTAATTACGTGAAAGCAAGTTTACTGCCCCTGTTTGAGACTTTTCAGTAATGCTAATACTGGGATTCATTTCTGGTGTGGTGGTTCGCGATCACTGATGAGAAACCTCATGCCTAAACGAAACAGCTCTAGAGTACCTCATGAATGTTAATTTTTGCCTAACTAAGATTAGTCTGTGATATAAAATATGAAATGCAACAGTCCTCTTGATTCGTCTTTGGTACTTTTGAAATCAACAGCATTTGTAAAAACTAACCAGCCAGTATGAAAGCCTTTATACACCACTAACTTTGAGTAGGAATTCTCTGAGCTCCAGTAAGAAGCAGTGACTAGTGGAGTTCAACAGTGTCGCATGTAAGGCAGTTACTCACAGAAGACAATGGGAGTTGGTCGCTCAACGTTGCGGATTGGTTAAAGTTAAACAATAACGCCATAGGATGCTGGCTCAGTAGTCTACACGTTAAGCATTTACATGAAGGACCTGGGTTCGAGTCGCGCATGTGGGATCGTGGATGCGCACTACTGAGCAGTCCAATACAAGGACAAAAAAGACATCAAGCGCTCCCAGCTTTTCAATGGTGGTCTAACATTGATCGTTTCACGATTTCAGTAGAACACAACAATCCCCACAACCCTATACTAAGAATAAATAGCTGCTAACTACAGAGATAAATTCGAATTATAGTTTCAGAATTCATATTATGTCGTGAAAGTGCAATTTATCGTACTTATTCCGTAAAAAATAAACTGTATAATTGTTGTCTTAGGTAGTTGCATGTATTATTTTATTCACCTTGAGTATTAAGTAGCTTAAATAAGAAGGAATATTTTTAGTTTAACAGTTTTAACTGAAAACAAAATCTCAAACAATTCAACAGATGATTAAAAATAAATATGATTTATTTCAGCGTACAGTAGTTCCTTTTTTCCGAAAAATAAACAAGCAGATTAATTATGCTGACTTCAGTAAATATCGTCCGATTCAAGTACTTAGTGCCCATAAATGACCCTTTAAATAATGACAAGCTTGGTAGCTTAATTTCTAATGATTAGTATTATCCTTTAGTGATAGGATCAAATAAATTTTCACCAACCTTGGTTAAGATATGTGAATCGTACACAGGCTGCCTTGACAGTTACCATATATACCATGTTTTTATAGAAAAAAGGAAAGTGGCTAGCAGTGAAATTCAAAACACCAGAAAGTTTTAAATGGGACAAAATACTCTTTCCGGATTGAACTGTTAGCCTAATTCCTTCTATTCAATAAAAAATTAATAACTCAATGTTTGGTCCGTGGCAATTTGTTAAGTAAAAGTTTAAGAACTGAAGCTGATACACGTAAGTCTTCAAATTTACAGTCTCCTCAATAACAGGGTAACTTATTTTACCAGACAGTAAATATTATACCAACTGACGTGATTATTTACACTGAACATTACCGCTTACATCCATGTTATAAAATGCGTGCCGTAAAGCAAAATGCAGTCAAAAAGAAAGTGTGTCAAGTGTTTTTTAAAAGACATTTTTAATCAGAATAAAGAACACCGAAGATAGATTCATTAGGGCAAAAATCCCTTTTAATCAACATCCGTAAATCTATTGTATTGAGGTATTAGTCTACACCTAATAAAATATAGTGTTTTTAGATATGATTTAATCGGTAAAAGGCGAAAACGATTGCATTAGGCAAACATACTTATCAAATATCGAGTTTTACGTGTGACTGATTAAATGATGATTTTGTTTTTTTTAAAGATTTTACCCAAATCCAATTTCAAGTGATGTAATGACATCATAACGAAACGCTCTTTAATTCTATAAACAAATTTATATTACTGAATAGTAGATTACTGCACTAGATGACAGAATTATTCAGACATAAACATCATTTTGATTCTACCAAACGATAATAATTTTTTTTGTAAAAATGGTATTTTGAGCTAATGAACAATATTTATAAACAGTAGTGACATGATGAAGCTTTGATGTGCTTAGTCCATATTTCCGCTCCAAAGAACAAATATTTAAAGTTGAAGATTGACATTATATCACTACTTTAAGTGTAAATGATAATGTTCGAACTCATGTTTTTATCAATACATTGTTTATCACAACACTGGCTCTCATAGGTCTATCTACATTGAACAAGAAGGCAAAAGACCTCAATATTCCATACTTTATAAAGCTAACCCGAAATAAATTCGTCTTTTTTCAAGATAATGAATTATTACTCGATAAGAGTTACAGACTGTTGTACAAACGTTTCAAGCCATTAAAAAATTTGGTAATGATATCACATTAATTAAACGAAAGTTTTCAACATAAGTAACAAAATCTACGTGCATAAATCAGATTATGTCATATAAAGAATTGATGGAATATAGCTAGTAATGAAATCCAAGAATCGAGTTTCGTTTTACTTGAAAAGAGTTGGCTGGATTCACCTTAATCCCAGGGTTGATGTTCAGGATTACAGGTAGGTTTCGCTGATGAGTGACGACTACCACAAAACCTAGACTCAAGTTTAGAATGTCCACTACTTCCAACCATCCAGGCACATTTTCATAATCATCCAAGTCAACGAAAAATCACATACATTTAGAGTATGATGTGCATCAATCATATACAAATACATATTATACATTTTTTAAACTCCTTAATAATTCATACTTTTAAAATCTTCACAAATTTTTTTAGATTATTTTGAACTAAGCACGTTCAATAACTACTATAAATAACTTTTATTACCATGAATCAATGTATATTAAGTTATATTTCCTGAAGCTGAATCCTAAAAAATCTCTGAACATAACACAGTATTATACTTTTACTTAAAAAAACGAGTAGACATCTGTCTGACAAGTATATGTTTGTGCTGAACAGCTTTTAAAAAAATATAATTAGAAAACTAGTTAATTTGTTACACAAACTTCCGAACAGCATATTCAGCAAAACGAGACTATAGAAGATAGTGGGGATTATTCAATGACATTTTTATTACGAACTGATTTAAGTATGACCATAATTAACAATCAGGAAGCATCCAATAGCTAGTTTGTAGTAGTACAAGACTTCCCAATAATACTTATCCACAACCACATCACCGGGGACCTATTCACGACCTTGAAACTTCCAAGTGAACATTGAGATTACTATGCCAAAATCTAGTGATGTATATCTCTAACGTCAATCATTTCACTATATTGTGTGAACATTTATTTAAAATATGGTGAACCTGATATTCTTCTTTTTTACATCGAATTTTTATTGAGGTGAAACTATAATTTATAGACGACCTTTGAGCGTCACTAAAAAGCCCCAGAGAATCTCCACCTATATAATAAGGTTAAATGATGGTTATAAACCAGTGTGAGGAATTAGGATTAATATTTACAGTTGATAGTTACGTTTAGAAATAAGATGTAGGGTTTCCATCACGAACTGACATCAGCTTAAATGTCAAGATGCTAATTTAGCCAAATAAATAAAGAATTTTATGCCGAAATCCAAGATCTGTTATCGTAAATCTGATTGGTTTGTCTATAAATTATAGTCTCGCCTTGATTGAATTTCAGGGATAAATAAAAAGAAAAAGATAAACAACAAAATATAAAAAAATCTTTCATGTTCTTTCATGTTGTTAAATTCTAGTTCGCTTTTAACGATACAAATATTTTAAGAGGAAAACAACAAAAGATAATTTAAATCTATTTATCTCACTAATTTGATTAAGTTTGTTTTTTTTTCTTATTTTTTTTACTTTTCGTATACATTTTCACATAGATACAGTTACACAAAATCAATTCTTTGTAGTCATGTTCAGTAAAACCGCACAAAAATATTTATCATAATGGTTGTAGTTTTTTTTCTTAAATTTATTAAATTTAATTGAATATTGAAAATGGCATGCCTATAATATAAAGAATTTAATGAATATTTTATTTTTGAAAAAATAGACAAAACTTCTTTACTTTTTTGGTTTTCTTGTAAGTTCAATTCTACTTTGTTTTATCGTTTAGACAGAATTATTTTGTTTGGCTTGTTGTTGTGGTGGTGTTTTTCTTTATCACAATTCATATAAATCAAATAACTCGCTAATTCTATTTATGTTTTGTTAAAAATTTCTAACAGTGCAGTAAACAAAACTACTAGTCAGAAAAGATTTTGTGGAGATTTTAGTAGTTTTATAGTTGAATTCATGAGTCGATTGAATTCAGACCACCTTGGAAAACCTGAAAGCACTGGGTGGCCGTTTCGTCCTACTGTGGAATTTCTTGGCAGTGCACATGTACAATCGTATCTAGCTGGCTCCGAACCAAGGGTCTATCAGTCTCGCGCGCGAAAGCTTAACCTCTATACCACGGAGCCGGCATCCAACGGTGTTAATGTCTAACTTCAACCAATTCACAAAATTGAGCAATACATTCAACATTGTCATCAGTGAGTTCCTAGCTCACAATAGACCCGGTTGAACTCCACTAGTCACTGCTTCTCCTAGAACTCCATGAAATACATCTGTAAGCCAGTCACCAGAGATCATACGATGATTTTATCAGAAGGGGTTTTGTGGAGACTAATAGGTCCTAAGTTCAAATCTCGTGAGGTGAGATTGTAGATGCGCACTGCTTAGGAGTCTCATGATAGCACGAAACGGCCATCCAGCGCTTCCAGGTCTTTCATGGTGGTTTAGCTTCAAGTGACTCATGAATTCAACTATTAAAAAGTTACTTGTGTTTTCATAAGTACAAGAAAAATAAAGAAGCTTAAGTCTTTTTATGAACTGAATTAATCATATTGTAAAAAAATTCATTGAAATAATGAATGGGTTAATAAATGAAATAATTCTCGCTTATATGAACTGAACATTTTCATATACTAGACAAAGTATTGAGAAAATTAATGTTTTAATCAAAGTTTGTAAGTGTATTACTTTGCTAATCCTTAATGATGATTGAAGTTTTTTCATTTAAATAATGGTACAATTTGGCTACTAGAATAGGTTGCTCTATATCACAATACATTTTGTTTGATATTTTATGATCGAAGGTGAGTAGAAGGAAACGTTTCCTAATTAATGTTAACTAGCATAAAACTAAGTTCAAAGTGAGTCAAACTCACTAAATTTATTGCATGATTATTACCTAGTATGATTTATTGTTTAAATTCTTGAAATGTAACAGTTTACTTTCTGTGTTGTAGATATATTTTTTAATACTTGTGACAATATTTATAAGATCAGTGATAAGAAATAATCCACACAATTTATTCAATAGCTCACTGATGGTGAATTCCAAAATTGATAGAAAGAAGGTTATCTATGTCTATATATTTCGCTTATTCATTATCAAGAATGGGCTGAAAGTTTAAATGTACGTCTTTTATTGAAATAGTTCTCATGATGAAATCTAAAGGTCCTAAAGTCAATTCTGCGTGACACTGTGCTCTTTGATTTATATGGATTTTTCAGTTCACATCAATTTTAGATAAAAAAACAAACTATCACTTTACCTGATTATTTGCATTGAAACTACAAAAATAATAAAAAAACAATTTTTAAGTGATTTAATGAAAAACAATGATAAAATCTATTCTCTAAAATGCAATAAAACATTATAAGCTTTTAGTGAAAACTATCCTCTAATGATTTTCTATTAGTTAAAAATAAATATGAAAGGTAAATGAGTAAACAACAACTTGTATACATGTAACTTGTAATATCAGATACACTTGGGATTTATCTTGTTAACTGTTGTTACAAAACAAATACTAACAATCTACATGAATGATCAAATGGCAGCATGCATCATTTAAGTTAGGAATATGATTTTTATATATATATATATATATCGAATGTTTCATCCCATAAAGTATTATTCAGGATAAATATAAAAGTCAAATACTTCACAAACCTACACTATACATAGATACATACAATAAAAACAAATGTAAGTAAACATTAAAGAAGACTGATGTGGAAAAAAAAGTGAAACAAATCAAAAATAGAACAACTAACTAGTCAATGAAATTTCGATGGAAAACAAAGAAAAAACTCCAAATAAAAACATAATTTTTTTCCTTTTAAAGAAAGCAAACAAATTTTTTTAAAAAAAACTAAGTAACAACGAACTGAAGTTTTTGTTAATTTCCTTTTTCTTCTTTTCTTCTCCTCACTTGACTGATTTTTCAAATGTGGTAGATGAATACAACAAAATAAAGAAGTGATTTCATAATGCAGTTAGTTCTTTATTTCTAGTTTGCTTGATCCGTTTTTTTTTTCTCGTATGTCAGTTTGTTGTGTATATCAGAATATTCACAGTGTATACTTAAGTAAAAAAGAGAAAAAATTTACAAGCAGTAATTGCTTCTTCCAAAAGTGAAAAATTAAGGAAGAATTAAAGGGAAGATGAGAACAAGTAGAAATATATGTAAAGAAATAGAGAGAGAGAGAAAGAAAGAGAGAACGAGAAGAGGTACTCAAGCGAAAAGAAAGATTGCGCATCAAATGTTTAGTTTATACAATGAAATTTGTTAAAAAGATGTTTATTAGATGATTGAATACGAATAATGTTTATGTTTGATTGTAGTTACATTTGTTTGATTATTAAACTATGAACATAACAGAATAAAAATTATGCTAAATGAAAATAAAACTTTTTAGAGAAAAAATAGAGGAGAAAGATGAAAGAAATCAACTGTTAACAATCAGTTTCTTCATGACTAACACTAATTGTCAGCAAGTTAAAATAAATAGTAAAATTATTATTTTGTTTATCAATGTTCATTCTTATAACCCAAATAATACATAGCTATTTAGTTCATCGAGAGTTATTTTACTATTTCTACCTGAATTCATTTCTTTACAAAGTAGACCAATAAAACTCACTTTTATTCTTCCAACAATTGTGTATCCATACACATATATCCTTTAGAAAAATGTGACTTTATAGAACACTCGCCTAATTCCTCATGTTAAATAGTTTTAAGCTTTACAACATATACAAAGAGAATGTCAGTTGACTATTCAATGAAGATACCTAGTTATTCTTTCACCATTTTAATGATCTGTATTCACATACACTGAGAACCTTTGTAAAAAACATCATAGTGTACAAATATTTTGTTGTAAAGTCATTAGATTTATTAAAAAGATGTAAATTTATTATTCAACACTTGAACTTGAGAAATTTTCATCATATGAACCAATAATGAAATCGTTAACACCTAGGTAACTCACTATTAATTGTAGTCTTCATTTCGTTTCACTACAAATATCTATTATGATTAAAGTGACAGTTTTTCAAAATCAAATAATTCAGACTAGTATTCCCTGTCGTAATTCAAGCGCATGAAGTATGAGAACGCTCGGGAAATTTATGATTTGATGTGGTGGCTGTCTGATTATCAAGTATCAATTCTTTAGGTTGGTGTTCAAATCGGTTATTCAATCCCCAATAATCTTCACATTGGAATTAAATACCTCTCACAGTTTGCTGTAAAAAATTTGGCGTTTAGTACCAGTTGAAATTATTTGGATTAAACATGTGCAGTTTACCTATGCTGAGTAACTAGTTTAATCAGATTCCAAAAAATTGCTTTAAGTTTTGGTGTGAACTTCAAACTTTTACTTCACATCATATAAAATGTTCTGTGTACAATACACTTACTGATCCGAATGATAATAATTCACTACAAAGGTTCTTATAGATAGAGAATGAGTGTAGAATCAAAGTCAAAGTAGATGTTTTTCCTTCATAAATAGTTTTCTTAAACTCGTAAACCACTGAGTTTCTGTACAAATATCACTTGTTTAGAAAGAATTCTCAAGCAAACTACTTTATCAGCAATTATATGACTAATAAGCATGTTAGTGGCTTAAGAATTCCAGATTAGATCATAGTTATACATGTGCGACTCCTCTTAATAATTGCTTCATAACTCCGTCATCTCTGTATAACTTTATCAAGAACCATTTCGTACGCATAGATGAAATTCTTAAGTAACTATTTATAGACACAAATGGGATCTAAACAAAAAAGTATTCGGGGCTAGAGAAATAACATTCTATGGCGAAATTTCCTTAATGTAAGGGTAAAACATAGTATATTGTTGTAGATATTTTTGAGTTTTTATTGAGATCACGAATCAATCAGTGTTAGACCTACATTGACAATCTGGAAGTATTGTGCGGCCGTTTCGTCCTAGAACTCCAGGAATCAAAGCTACGAATACTTGGCATACTTGCATGAAGCCAGTGTACTCATTCAGGTTTTGTAACCTTTTTCTATAATTTGTCTCTAAATCAACTGAAAAGCAAGTTCACTAAGCCAAACCAATGTTAAACTTTAGCTCTAATTTAAAAATTTATTCCATAAATACTGATTTCTCTTAAAATCCCATTAAATAGTATAAAGCATTTATTCGATGTATATGCGGTATCTCATCCTCTTCCGTACTGGTTCAAGACTTACAGTGAAGTTAAATGAAGTTCAAATAGTTGAATTTATGAGTCAACTAAACCTTAGCCACCATGAAAAACTTGGAAGCACTGGACGACCGTTTCGTCCTAGTATGGAACTTCTCAGCAGTACGCATCCATAATTTCGCTCGCGAGACTCGAATCCAGGACATAATGTTATCGCGCGCAAAATTTTAACTTCTAGGTAATCGTACATCGAATGTTACTATTTCCTATTTAACATTTCGTGAAGTGTTACCTCCCCATAAACTCTTCAAATGTGTGTCAATAATCACTATTATACTTTTGCTTCACGATAGCTAGTTCATTATATTAAAAAATTCTTAAACTATTCTCTCGGAATATTTAGACCAGTATCCCTCAAATGAAGACTTTAAAGAAAGCACAGTAAATAAAAACATTTTAATTTAAGATAATTTTGAAACTAAGGCAAAGTTTATAAACTAAACGTTAACATCTTACAAGGACCAGACATTATATTAACTTTGATTATGAACTGCCTAACAAAATGTATAGGAAAAATCACATTCATCACATTCAACTAGCTTTGATAGTTAGTATTATGATAATACATGGTTTTGTACCTACATAAAGTTTGCAGTCGACTTATCCTGGTCCTACACAGTATTCCTGTCTCCTGATTCCTTAAAGTTGTCTCTATCAGTTTCAAGAAAATTAAACACATTTCCGAGTTCATATATTACATTCCCGTTGTATTTTAAAAATTATTATCATTACGATTGTAACAAAGTAATATATACAGTATATTTATACGTGAAAATAAATTGCTTTATCTATTTTGACATCAGAAATCAAACTATTAGTTCATTGTCAAAGTCATTCTATAAAGTCAAGTTCACTCACAAAGTCACTCATCTACTTATTATTATAAATAATTTAAAAATTCTCGAATTTCTTTTCATGTTGTATACTGAAATTATGTATTTTAATCTTAAGATTTTTATTGTTTTTCATTTCAGTATTCATCTTTTTCTTTATGTCACTCCTTTTTATGGCATTCAACTTTACAACGTCAGTTAATAAATAGATTGTTGTCGTTATTGCTTAGCTTTATGTGTTTTTTTTCCTTTCAGTTTTGCTTTGAGTAGCTTTTAATGAGTAAAAGTAATGATGATAATGGTAATAATAAGAGTAGTAAGAAGACAAAGAACAATGACAGAAGATAAAGTGTGTGAAAGTTAAGTCTATCATTAACTGTTTTCTTCTGAATTTCCTTAATTTGAATTGTTTTTTCCTGTAGATAGATTTAACTTTCGTTCTTTCTAATCAACTATTCTTTTGATATTGTACACACGATCAGAATGTGAAAATAAAATAATTCAAAATATCATATTCATTTAGATGAATAGCCCTGTGGTACGTAAAGTGTAAAGGTTTACAAAAATTAATAGTTTTAAAGAAAGGGTTTTACTTCTTAGATTAATCAGTTTGATTCAGCTCGAGTAAGATTATTTCAAACTAACTAAGCACCATATTACTTTCACAAAGTAGAAACATTTAGAAATAATAATCCAATGATGTCTGAATGCTTCCAGGTTTCCACCTGTATTCATTTAATATTATACTAAAAATAGGAACCCTATCGCAGTTTAAGTTGGGACGAATGAACTTCTTTAGATAGTTAATCCTAAAAGAAAAACGCCTATAATTTCTGATCCATTGAGTGGTGTGTGCTACTGATGTCGATAGATATAAGTAGCACGCATCATCAGTCGAAAGTGAAATGCCTGGATGCAGAAGGTCAAGAAGATCGAAGAAAAGAGAACGAAAACAGAAAATGTTTGGTGTAAAAACGAAAGAACAATCAAATCTGAGACAACTGATTGACATTCTGTAAGTGAAGTATGATCCTCAGATTTTACTAAGATATCGTGTTATTTCGTATTCATATACATTCGATTGTCCCTATTTGTGTTCTCACTCACTACAATATTGGTTTGATACCACCTGAAATAAATGAAATATCACTACAGCGATTTACATTCCCGATATTTCCACATTTCCTCTTATCGTCACATGACTCATCCACAATAAAATCTATTTCACATTATCATTAAAGTATGCGATTCACCTGAAATGTATAAACATAAATAGCATTATATATTAATATTCACAAATAACTAAAGAATTTTTGTTAAAGTATGATGTAGCAATTAAAAATATAACTCACGAGTTGTGTAACCGTCAACACAAGACGATAATCAGTATAGGGTTGTGGAGATTATTAAGTTTTTTTTATTGAGATCATGAACTGATTGATGTTAGATCACCATTGAAAACCTGGAAGCACTGAACGGCCGTTTCGTCCCACTGTGGAACTCCTCAGCAATGCATACCCACGATCCCGCTCTCAGGATTCGAACCCAGGGCCTTCAGTCCAATAAAACGGGCGTCCGGTGCTTCCAGCTTTTCAGTGGTGGTCTAACATCGATCAGTTCATGATCCCAATAAAAAAACAAGACGATAATCTATTACTGGATCATTCTATACACCTATATCAAGTTGAGATGAAAGATATGTATTCCATCAAATTATATAATTGTATTTGTGTGAAACAGGTCACAGTGGAAAATAAGAATACAGCACTGACTCTCTTGAAATATAAATACTAATTATTAATATCAAAACAGTGATCAATTATTATTTTTAAATTCAATTCTACCACAATTATGTTACTTAGTTCATAATAAAATGATTTATCACATAAGCCTAAAACTATCTATCGGCGTTATTTTTCAATTCCATATTCCAGAAAAACCATAATCATAACAATAAATTTGATACACATTATTTTTTTCTATTATATAATTAGCTATACATTTTCTAATCACATTTCAATACTTAATACAGACCATGTAAAGAAGAAACTTATTTAATAAATCTAAAAATATTAGTTCTTCTATTTGCTGTAGGTTTTAATATCATTTTGACAACTTTAAATATCAAATAAAAAAGGCAATCGGAAATTAGCGGCTGATTACTTACCAAAGTTAAAGTTCTTTGCACGGATACATTAAAATTAATTCGTAGTTATGGAAACTTCTTTGAAAGATTCAAAAGTAACTTAAATTAATAAAAATAATGCTTATTCTCTGAACAGTCAGAAATCCGAAATTGTTCAGTGTAATAAAGAAAAAACTAACATGTCCTAAAAGTCAATGAGAATACGGAAACTATGGACTGTAGACAATATTTAATAGACTGAATGGAATTCACATTAATAGAGTTATAATTATATGTCAGGTTAAGGTTTTTGAAATATTTCCCACAAACGAGTTTGATGAAAACGGTTGAGGTACTGAGCTCTAAAAATATCTGTTAATCAAATTAGGTTTCGTACGCATTTAATAGCTAATAATCCAAATGCCGTGATGATTTATTTGTCATATTATCTACCAAAGCCATCTCCTGGTTACATCTTATTCCAGCAATGAAGTTTCTCCATATTACCGTTGTTGTTTCTCAATGTAGCGCAAAGCGAACTTAGAAGCCCAAACAATCGAGCAAAGAACTTGCAGAATCGTCCCGCTCAATATCAGATTGTCAGATATTTTTTCACATCGTATACCATCCTTTTCTGAGCTGAAAACAAAACCTAAGCCTGCCGTTCAAAGACTCCGTTAGCAGCGTTTGATTAGAAAATGACACGAAACACAAAATACTTAATAAAAATCTTCCTTTACCTGAAATTACTCAAGGGCTTTCAACCACATAGGCTTTTTATCTGAGCTTCCAATGACTCATAGTGTGCACCGAAGCACCCATTGTCATCATTTTCACTTAACAGTGTTATTAATAAACTGACAGCTATAGCTATACTTAAGGTGAACAGACAATTAACGATCTCAACAGCCATGTTCTCAAATAAAAAGTGGTTTGAATAAGTAAAATAACTACCTTAACTACCAAGTTATTATAACATTTTTATCTATCTCAGGTCCAACAATTTCTTGGTACTGATATTGATGATCCACTCAAAACTTAAAAACCATTTTCCATTCTTGATCCAGCAACGATATTCAAAAGTTTGTCAATAGAAGCTTTTCAATAAATTAATCTTTTAAAAAAGACATTCAAAAAATAAAGTCTTAAGTGGTTGTTTTACTTTAAAACTCCAATCTTTAGTAAAATACGGTTTATTTACCTGATAACAATTGAGACGAAACATTCAACGTGGTGAAAAATTGAAAAATCATTTAAAAATATTTTATGGATGTCGTATAGTGTTTTTTAAGCTAAGTTTTCACATGACCAAGGCGGACTGCTTGAATATGTGGGCCATCTGTTCCTGCCATCTGGATATTTCAATAAGTTATCTGTTTACTCGTTTGTTTTAACAAATCATTATGCCTATTAGTTGTATAACCTATTTAGGTGTGTTTGTGAAAAGTTCACGACCTTTAGCTATACAAGTTAGGCAACATTGTGTCTGCTGCCAATATACATCGAAAAGAATTCACATTATTCAGATGTCGATTCCTGAACTGTCAACATCTAACTGGCGACCACTCATTATTTATTGCAAGGGTCGATCAAGAAATGAGAAAAGGAAACGTGTTGCAATACTTTATTCTGAGAATTCTATATTGTACCAAATATATAATATTGAATAAAGCCGCTAATAGTAATATAATATACAATAGTGATAAATATATGAAATATATAATTATTTATTTATTTATTATATGTAAACTCTTCAAAGGTTTATCTTACTTGTTTACTTAATAAGTGAAGTTGAAAGAATAACAAACTTCCCATTAAATAAATTAAATTTAACAGTTAAAAGCTCACTATAATTACTGTTATGAATAGAAACAGAAAACAAGTAGAAAATTCATGCGACAATTAATTCTTTTTCGTAAATAAAACAATGAAGTGGAAAAACCACCATAATTTGACCTATATAAACAAATACAATAATAACACATATATTATTAAAAATGCCGCATTCTCAAGGTTTATATATATATATATATATATATATATAGCATGGGAATAACTAAACACATCCAGTTATCCTATTCATTACATTAACATCATGTAATTATAGGTCATTGGATATACATTATCCCCTTGTTTATGGTGAGTTGTTTTGTTAAGATATTTGTTATTGTTTTTACAGATAATGTTTCTGTTATTTTTGTCATATAAATAAAATTAAAATATTTTTTGAGATATAATTAGTTTCATATAAAAATATAGATACCCATTGTTTTATTAATATACAACTATGGTTGTAATGTATAATAGTTAAAGGAATACAATCCGTTTCTTTAAATCTATGTGTAATTAACGGACAATTTTGTTTTCAGGTAGATCTTCTATAAGATTTACATCAATATACACTTTTATTTAATCTGTTATATATAGCAGCAGATATAGCTATTCAATTCAATAACCACAGTGTTTGTGTTTAGAAAAACGTTTGCAACACAAAGATGCTATAAATAACTAGCAAAAATATGAGAAATGATTTCATTTAATTTCCTCTATATTAAACTTCTTGAATACCGGTTTTGCTACTTTACAACACTATTTGCCTTCACATTGACTCAATTTCACGTTTGCCACATCCACATTTCTCACAGACTATCCAGAAGAATATGTAGCATGTCACTCAGTAAACAACAATAACCACCAAATTTATTAGCCAGTTCTAAAACTTATCTACAGCGTTCTATTCTGTTTCACTACTTAACTATATATGAATTCACAACAATCTCTTCGAATGGTGTTAAAAATGAATAGCTATTTATACAAAAAATCATAGAAATTTGTTACTAAATATACAGTCATCATTCATCATCAATTCATAGCTCATTAAGAAGTGAGTTTTTACAAGATTTGACAGAAAGACAGTTTATTCAAAAGAAATATGCTTTACGTTCACTAGTATAAATAGAAGGAAAAAAACAATTAAGAACGTCACTTACTCAAATAAATCTATTTAAAATGTCAGCATTATGTTTTGTTTAACGTTGACATTTTAACAAAAAATTAATAAATTTTATATTTCATTTCGTAAACTTCTTTAAACACTTGTATTATTAATCATTTCTGAAGAAGAAAAAAGTGATTGAATACATTAACTGGACGATCTATTGAAGTCATTTTCTTGTGGTTTACTTTGACTAGAATGATATATGAGTGTAGTAATACATTTTGAGTGTAGCTAGAGATAATGATACTAGTCTTTCAATTTGTAGTTAAGTACAATAATTTATTTTTTACCATTGATAGATTAAATTTTTGATCATACTTCTGATAATTTAACGATCTACTTTCATGCTTAATTGTAGTTATAATGAAAAACATTATAGAATTTTATGAATAAATATTTACTATTTTAAATATTTTATGTAGCGAACAAACATCGTGGATGGTCTTTCACAACAACTGCAGTACTATTCGTGAAAATCGATGTTATAGTCATCTCAGATGACAAGACTTCTAAATGTTTAATAGAATTCTATGGTATTTTGGTTCGTAAAACATATTCAGTTTCTACAAATAGAGGTTCTCCTTAAATTTATTGTTGGTAGATGATATGCTGATAGCACTTACTTAAAAGTGCAATTAGGTCAGTTCTCTAAGATAAAATGGCTTCAAAGAAAAATAATGCTAAAATACCGTGCAAACAAGATCAAAGTAAATCAACACTTTTTATCACTAAACTGCTCTCTCTCTTTTTGTGTGTTCTTTTAGGAATCAAAGTTTTCTCGGTCGTTAGATTTCATTTATAGGAGCTAGCTAACTACTTTATTGACGTTTATGCAGTCCGAAAATAGATTCATAATATTTTGAAAACTTGAGAAGCTCTATTAAGAATCAAAGAGTATTCGATTTAACTTAAAACTATTTAGTACAGTTTTGTTCACAACCTAATACGTATCATACCACAGTATCACAAGAGTTCAAGCTACGAATTTTCAGTATACACTGTTAAAACATCTCCAATTAGACTCTGAAATGCTCCACGATTTATAGTGATAATACCAGTACAGACTGACAACTCGAAGAACACAAAATTTCTCAAAACATCTAAATGAACGGTTATTTGTTTGTCAGATAATGTATTTTGAATACTACACTATGTAGCTTTTATATACACATATTTTGCCCAATTCAGGGATACCATTACAAATATCCACTAGTTATACAGTGAAGTGGATTCTGGAAAGCCTAATAAAAGCATAACAAGTGATAAAGTTCAACCACTTCCGACGTATAACAATCACCGTTATCTCCAATGTTATCAGATGTGTTGTCGTGACAAATCACGGTTCATCTGAAGTTCCAAATGTAAATTATTAGACTCTAACCCCATTTCCTGGAGTTAACAAGCTTGCCGTGATTCTTAAAAGTCCTGGTTTCAATCCTTCACAAGACTATAAAAACAAATTGATGGCGAGTATCAAACTGCAAAGAAACAATTTTTCAGTACCTACTAGGTTCAAATAGTTCTCCGGCTAATGAAAGTTGACGAATGAATTACATACACATAGTTCCCTTTATTATTTTAAAGAGAGTAAGAACAAAGGTTGGTGCAGAATAATATGAATTCATTTTATTTCGTTAGGTTCTCATCAGCTGCTTACAACCTAAAATATTTGAAATTCAACGTTATTATAGATATTGACATACTTATACAACAGAGGGCGATGAAGGATGAATATATGTAACATAATGTGGTAAAGATTTCGTTAGAGTTAATGAGGTCATAAAATTTTTGTTTCGAATATATAGAGTTTGGGAGGGAAGGTTCCAGAAAATTGAAATAGTGATTAGAAATCATGGAATTAATGTGTTTTAATTCCATGATTTCTAATCACTATTTCAATTTTCTGGAACCTTCCCTCCCAAACTCTATATATTCGAAACAAAAATTTTATGACCTCATTAACTCTAACGAAATCTTTACCACATTATGTTACATATATTCATCCTTCATCGCCCTCTGTTGTATAAGTATGTCAATATCTATAATAACGTTGAATTTCAAATATTTTAGGTTGTAAGCAGCTGATGAGAACCTAACGAAATAAAATGAATTCATATTATTCTGCACCAACCTTTGTTCTTACTCTCTTTAGAATGAATTACAGTTGTCACGGGTGTGTAGAAACTCTAGCTCGATTTTTTTATGAGATTAAAGCTGACTTCTACAGTTCAATATATAAACCTTTAGAATGGCATTAAGTTCTCTGATAAACCAATACCATTTCGACAAATAGTAAGATATGACTTTTTCAAGAACATCTGTAAAAGTTCTAAATCAACATTTTTTCAACTATTAGAATATTATCAGAAGGGGTTTTGTAGAGATTTTAGTAATTTCAATAGTTGAAATCATGAGTCAGTTGAAGCTAGATTGGTTGAAGTTAGATATTAACAACGTTGAATGCCAGCTCACTGGTCTAATGGTTAAGCGCTCGCGTGCGAGGCTGATCGGTCCTGGGTTCGAATCTCGCAGAGAATGGGATTGTGGATGTGCTGAAAAGTCTCATACTAGAACGAAACGGCCATCCAGTGCTTCCGGGTTTTCCATGGTGGTCCGGCTTCAATTGACTTATGATTTCAACTATTGATAATAGAATATCGCCTTAACTATAAGTTGAGTAATTAACAAATCTGATTGTTTTAAAGTCCTTATTATATGATTCGATAATATTCGTAAATTAAATGATTATGATAAAAATGTCTCACAATTGATTGATAGAATTTCATTAATATAAATAAAATTATAGACAGTCAAATATTTTTTTTAATTTTTATTCTTAGATTTAAGACTTAAATTAATCTTAAAAATAATTTTGGCAAATCTTTCATGGCAACTTAATCCATTTTTATTCAGGAAGAAAAAACAAAATAATAATAACTCAGTGCTAATTCTCATAATTAATTCACTTATAACTAGTTAGTTTTAATTGATTTCGATTAAATCATTTCTCTTTTTTCTTCTGTCACAAAAAGAAACACTTTTCTGTGTGTTTTTTCAATTTTCCTTTTAACATTCAACGTAAAACTGGATTTTTTCTCTCAATGATCTTCCTTCCTTCGTTACTAAATTGTTTAGTGATTTTCTCAAACTGCAAGAAAATACACAAGTGAAGCATAATCTAAAAGGAAATTGAACTAGTTCATACAATCGATTAATTTTATTTTAAAAAAAAGTAAAATAAACTGTCCATACCGTTATCATCATCAAGTGAAAAACACGACTACAAATAAGAAAGACAAAAGCTTATAGTGTGAGTGGTGAAAGTTTTGTAAAAGTATTATATTAAATGAGGTAAGAATAAGCAGTTAAATTTTCCTTAAGATGAATAAAGCTATATTGATGTGATAATGAATACTGATAGAGAGGAAATAAGAGTAACTATAACAATAAAAATTATTTTCACAGTTAAATTCACAAATGGATCTAAGCCAAATTACCATTGAAAACCTGGAAGCACTGGACGGTTGTTTCGTCCTATGACGGGGCTCTTCAGGAGTCGGCATCCATGATCCTGCACAAAAGACTCGAACACAAGACTTTCGACCTTGACCACAAAGGCGTAACCTGTAGAACATTGAGTTGACTTCCGACGGTGTTAATGTCCGATTCCAAACGCCATAATGATAAAAAGTATCGTATTTTAAATATGGGTATGTAGAATAAATTTAAAATCTCTACTAATAATATGCTATTCCTTTATTTGGGATTGATACTTATTTGAGTTTATGATAAACATGGATCGATAAGCTTATGAAACTCCATAGGATTTGAAAATGTCGCTAGTGCTTCAATCCTGAACAGTTTATAAGTAAAGTAATATTATATATTTGACGTATTTGAAACCTAATACTTATGCACTATATTGTATTTTTTTGCTACTGAGTTTTACAATTTATATGACAACGAAGAGCTTTTGTAGTTTAGATAGATCCCTTTGGTGATGCTGCATATTTTCAAGTTGGATGATCTGATTATGAAACTTTCATTGTCGTTCTAGATAGCATTATCAGAGTCCAATTCAAACTGAGAATACCATCCCTTTGTTTTATAATATGATTAAGGTTTAAGAGTTAGTTGAATATTTCTGGTGTCTACTGATTTTACATTTACGATTTCATAAAACTGTATATTAACTCTTGTATACACACTTGTTTTAATAACTGGTCAGAATTTAGGAAGTTTAATTTTTTTATTCTGGTTAGCGTATTTTTAGTAAGGTTACCCAATTCTCCTCCTTAACCCGGACTTGGGACAGGTAATAATCCTAGAAGAGCCACAGATGGAGTTCTTTATTTTGTGCCACCTATAAAAATATATAGTTTACATGATCACGGAAACATCACATTTATAATAGTTTTTTCTAAGACTGACATTGTGGGTTTTAATCATTGTCATTTGTCTGAAACAAGTTTAGTTTTAATTTTGATAAACACAGTTCAAGTATGCCAAGATCTAAGAAACAATAATTCTCGGTTGAATTTCTGTATGAAATCACTTTTATTCTCACTAAGTAAATAGTGTTCATTAAGAAAATAATGTTCCATTCTAACTTCATATTTTAAGAAAACTTTTCATTACAACTATTGAATAGATTTACAAAGTAATTCGTCAATCTCTATTTAAATAGCTATTTAAAACAGCACTGTAATGGGACAGTAGATCATATAATTCAGCTGTTCATTTGGTCTGACTTACCAGTTGTTTAGAATATTACTGTGTAAATCTTATCTCTTAACACTGAAAATAATTTGTGCTTAGAAGTATTAATATAAAATAATTCATGTATTTACTTCTGACAGAGATTTTAAAAACTCACTGTGACATTTATACTGATAAATAATGATCTACGTTCATAAAAATACACATGAAATAAATAATAACTCACTGATCAACTCAGAAAATGAAACTTAAATAAAAGAATGATAAAACTTTCTCACATTCAAAAATTACTAAGCACGGTTTTTCACGGAGGTATTCTATCCGCCTAAAGTGATAATCACTACTCTCTGCTAGACATGTAATTCGAGAATTCTCAACGGACGGTACCGTATATTCAAATGTTTAGTTGCATTTCCATGCAAACTCCAGGTTGACTAGTTTGTCATAATAAACAATATTTTTTTGCCGTTACACTATTTGTTATCTCCTTTTACGGTACCAAGTGATACACACCTAAGTACCCAAAGAAGTAGTAGCTTATTCTGAAGTTACTTTACTTATGATTATTAAAACATACAAACTTAAACCACGTATATATTGTTCTTAATCACACAGAAACATTGAATATATAATTTGTTTAATTTATTATTAGTTATCTTCAACTCTAAACAGGTCATTTGTTTAGAGAGACTTCATTCATTATCTCATCTAGAATAAAAACTTCTCCATCCCACCTTTTTATACTCAATTAACTGAGGTCATTCCACTAGTAATTAAGAAAAATTACTCGCTAATTTTCTTCAGTTTTTCCTCCAGATTATTCTTTTTACTATAGTTTTAATGGTAATTATTTAAACACTATACTCTAATTTTCTTGTAATGAAAAAACCATTACATCGTTGTTACATCTATGTCATATGATTGTATTTTAAAAGATTATTTGTTAGCAACAATAAAATCACGTAAGCAATCAAGTTATTCACCTAATGGTAAGTTATAATTAAAATAAGTTTTCTCTTTTTTTTTGAATATTATTTTAATAAAGATTATTAATTATATATGATAATCTCTACTTTTCCAATAAATAACTAAAGTAGATTGTTTTTAAATACTGATGTAAAATAAAATAGAAATTGTATATATCCAAGTTTGATATTTATTGAATCCCCATGAGTATAATAAATACTTTGTAAATGATAAATTTAAGAAGACCAACTGAAGGAATAGTTAACAATTTAAGTATAGATTCCAAATTATTGATTTTTATGTCTTTTAAGTCGGTTTCATTTAAATTCTTTTTTTAAAAAAAAAACAGTTTTCATGGGTTGAAGATGATTTTTGTAATAAGTTTATGTCAGATAGAAAACCATTAATAAGTAGAAAGAGCAGGAAAGCTATTTCATCTTATATGGGAGTCAAATAAGTAAAGGATAATTACTCATTAATGACACTGATTGGAGATAATGTTATTTTACAGGTTGTTTCATTCTGAAAATGTGAACTACTAAATCTCGATTCAAGGGATGAAGAGTATCTTGTTAATTATGAGATGTGAACATAGTAAATATGCCATTTTTCTCTTAATTAATCCCCTTTATCAGTTTTATAGTAATCAGATGATTGCATTCGTTTTACGTACTTGTTATGATTAAACCACAATTATTTTTTCTGGGAATATCATCTAATCTCTTAAGCCTTTCAAGTTACTTAAGGAGTTTGTGATTTTACTTAGAGGTTACTTAACTTATCATATTTGTAGTCATGTATTTGATCAGAGTGATAACAAAAGTACTGAATATTGTCTTCATCGCATTTCATTGAACACAACCAGTTTTTTATAAATACACTGTTCGTTAATTTATATATATCTGACTCAATATATCATAATTCCTCCTATTCTAAATGCAACACTGAAACTTCTTGTTCAGAAAAATTGTAATCATGAACATTTGTGATTAAGAAGAGCATAATACTGATATACTAGTTATAAATTCCTTCAAAATAACTTGACAGTCAGTTATCGCTCTATTCTAATATTTCATTGAGCTTATGGCAAGTCGTACAAAGTTGAAAGTGCATAGTACAACAAAAAACAATAGTAAATTGCTGTAATTAAAATAACTAGTTTACATAAGTATTCTACAATTGTAAAGATGAAAAGTTAGCAAGATCAAAACTTTTATTTTTTTCCCGTTTATCAGTACACTAAACAGATTTCAGCCATTAAGTAACCAAGGGCAAATAAACAACTTTGTAGAACACAATCAAAGTTTGTTCACCGTTAGGTAGGTGATGGAAATTTTGCTACAAAAATGAAACTAGTTCCCGAGGGCAGCGTACTTTTGATGAAGATTCAATTCAAACGAATAATAGGCCAAAGAATTTTATACTACATATAAGATTACAGAAGTCAATCAAAAGCCTAATCCAGAAACATCTAGTTAATTTTGGTTACTAAACTTCAACAGAATATTCCTTTAAAAATATTTATAGAGTCAGAAGAATCGGTACAAAAGAAACACGAATGAAAACTATATTTGCGCCAAAGGCCCTAGTTATCCACTAATTTAAGCCTGACCTTCGTGTACAAGTTTTCAGTATGTTCAGTCATCCATTCTACAGTGATCTTAACTTTCCTTCCTATCTTCTATAATCCATCTTTTTTTCCATTCCTTCCTAATTATTTTTCACGATTATTAACTAGCCATTATTAGAACATTTAATTATTCTGTCCCTAATATTTATCAAATGGACAATTAACGCTCATCTATAAACTATCTTCATCTTGACGCTTTTTATTAGCCATTGGAATACTACATAAATTCCTCTCAATATTTAAATTTCGCAAACGATTTTGATCTGGTGACGGATAGCTTAATTAATTGGAATGAGAATGACATATAAACTGGGTTTTTTTCCTATCGTGTGTGACACACATTCTCATCTTAAGACGGGTTATAGATGTTTCACTACATTATGTTGCAAATATGTGTTCACAAAGTTAATGAATTATTATTGTTAAATAAAACTCAGTTCAACCTATACGAATCTGACTGCTTAACTAACTGTAAATAAATAATATAAAACGTGGTGTATTTGCAGATTACGTAGATTTATGTTGCGAATCAAATAAGTCCTTATCACACGTCTTCGAGCCTTCTTTCCTATGTTCAAGTTGCTGTGTAGATCCTGTCTAAATTTAATAGAAGCGGCAAAGGAATCGAATCGAGCGTTCGGTTATAAGACTTATCAGATTTATGACAGGATATCATTTCAGTTTTTAAAATTGTTCAACACTACTCTATTCTGCTATGAGCTACTAATTTTGGCAAGTAAATTAAATACAAGAACATTTGTACAGTTGCAAATGAAATAGTCATGAAGGGAATTTTCTTCAATGAATTATTTTTATTTTTCTTCAGTGACACAATAGTTTTCTTTCGTTACGTAGAATCTATGTTTATTGAATACTGGCAACTAAATAAATGTTATTGAACTTGACTATAAATTAAATTCTTCTCTGTGAATGAATAGTATAATTTCAATCCAGTTTGAAATCCTGGTGTTACAGATAATAATAAATGTTACATCATTAAATCTTAAAAAATAAGTCCTGAAATCTTAAATAACTATCCATATCCGCTCTCCGGTTGATTATCCAGACTTATATATTACCAACTAAGAAATACAAATCTGTCTGTATAAACCGATGCACTGATTTCAGATGATGATCTTTTTTAATTCAATAAGCAACCTTAATAGAATTATTATCATTAACCTAAATAAAGCTTACATAGATACAAGCACACCCTTTATAATCAGTTGATATCTGTGTAATTAGTCATGTTGTTAGATTAATTTCTTTAAAAAATACTATGGTACTATTGTAAGAAAAAAATTCATTTGATATCATAAAGCCTTTCCTGTAGTTAAACCAGTGGTTTCTATTCTTCTAGGAATTTTCGAAATACAATGATTAAGCAAGAAAAGTGATGAAAAATTGTTCTAAATATCTATAACTCGAGTTTTACTTTATTACGATCTCATGAGGTCAGTCAGATTCTGTTTCGTCTTGATCCAAATACAGATCAGTGGTACATGTCTAACACAAAGTTATATGACATCAGTAGCAGTATGATACACGTACTAGGATTACAGAGAAAAAAGATTGAACCACTCGAATGATGACTTTTTCATAACAACATAAATACTAATCAAGTTCCTAGCACTTCAGTTATTAGTCGGAATAAGTAAGGCTCATTTCCTGGAAATATTCATATTCTCTTTGTTAATTACCAGTTGATATAATTATAACAACTTCCATTTAAGTATAAATTCTAAACGACAAACGTTATTGTATATTCACTGTCTAAAAAAACTCTCACCAACCTCATCAAACTGAAAATATTATCAGAATGGGGTTTTATGGAGATCTTAGTGATTTAGCACTGAACGGTCGTCTAGTGATTCCAGGTTTTTTATGGTGATCTAACTTTGATTGACTCATGAATTCAACTATTAAAAATACTAGACAATGTTTTAGATGATAATAATAAACAAATAATTTGTAGGGAAAAAATTCAATTTAAAGAAACTTTAACTCAAAAATATGCTTCGAATAATAAATATACCCTATAAGTGAATAAAGGCAAAAGAAGGAACAGATATTGACGTGATCAAGTTTTAGAAAAAGCATAAAGATAGAAAAAGACAGCGTTAAAAACGGGCATAATTAAGTAAATCAATGAAAGATAAACAAATGAGTCCAGCTTCAAACATAACCAGTCACTGAATGACCAAAATACGTGTAATTAATTAAACAGACCCAAATAATTGATAGAAATGAAGATTGCTCAACTTAAAACCATCAAAATTCTATCAAGTATTTTTTGTGTCAACATAAAAGCTTGCAGTGGATACCTTTATTCAGTAATTCTTTAAAAGCTATCAGAAAACTATAAGAATATAAAGAGATTAAATTTACATAAAACATGAATTAGATAACAGGCAAATTTAAATTTATTTTATAGCTTCAAGTTAGTATTCATATAAGCAAGAAAGAAACTGAAAATTTTGGATGAGTAAAAAGTCAGTAAGCTGTGTAACACTAGCGTGAAAAGTTTATCTCTGTTAAATACATACAAACAATACAACCGAGATTCTTAACCAGTAATTAAACATGATATTATTAGAAGTAGAGGTAACAGTATTAGTAAGAAAAACTATCAGTTTATTTCACACAGCTGTTCCCGGTAATTAATTGAATCCCTTAAACCTTAATATAAACAACCACAGGAAACAAAGTTAACATATCGGGACTTTGTGACCGGTTGAATGAAATAAACTTTGTCAGACCGATAATCAAAAGTTGTTATGAATTGAAAGTTTCTTCTCGTATGTGAAATCTATGATCCCCTATTCTGCAATGAGAGACATAGACTTACTATGGCTGATATTTTCTTACTTTTATCTAGAGAATATTTGATAGCATTCTGGTCAATGTAATTGATTGCCCAAATCATTTGAAATAGAACATTTCAGACATAATTATTCATACTCTGACTTATTTGCTAGATTAAAATAACCCCATTTTATCCTACCTTACATACTCTTGAATTATTCATCGTGATTCCTTAACTAACTAAACTTACATTATATAATAAGATTAAATTCAATAAGATTTTTTTAAAAAAAGATACTTCATTACACTACAAAAATTTCTTTAAAATGGCCAGTTACTTGTATACATATCCAGTTGTTAAATGTTCATTTGGTTTAAAGATGATATTTACCACAACAACAAAGATTCTAATCAATTATTATGAGATGGAATTTATCAAAGTAATAACAATCATAATAACAAAATTATTTTAACAGTAAGTTAAGAAAGAATAAATGTACTCGAAACTGTGAGAAAAAAATCATACAATATGTTGACATGATTATTGTAATTTAAACTACACAATGATCTAATTTTGGATTTAACAACAACAACAACAACAAAAAGTATTATCTAATTAAATTAAGATTGAGTAAAAAAAGAAACAGTATTTAAACGCAAAAACAAACCATTTTTAATTTAATTACTTGAAAACAAATGTTTAATTTTAATTAGACTAGAAATCAGAAGAATATAATCATTTTAATTAAAGAGACTCAGATATCTTTCGTGTTGGTTAAATAAGAAGTATAGTAATGATGATAATAATAATGATAATAGTATAAGGACTTTTCTACAAATTGTTAAATGTTCATGAAATTATTCATGGACTGTTCTTGGTATAATCACCCGGTAAAAACTGAGGAGCACTGAACAACTGTTTTGTACTAATATGAAGCTCAACAACCGCGTGTGTGTGTGTCACGATCCCTACAGTGGTCTAGAGGTTAAGCGTCCAAGAGCAACACAGAAGGTCTTGGGTTCGATCTCGGGTAGTGAGATCGTGGTCGCTTAATGATAATGAGTTTTATACTAAAATAAAACAGCGGTCTAGTGTTTCGTGGTTTAACTATAATTAGTCCATGATTTATTCTATGATATTGATTACTTACTTACTTACTTACTTACGCCTGTTACTCCTCGTGAAGGAGCACAGGCCGCTCACCAGCATTCTCCATCCAACCCTGTCCTGATCAATCCTTTCTAGCTCCGTCCAGTTGTAATTCATCGTTTTCATATCTGCTTCTATTATCCGACGTAATGTGTTCTTTGGCCTTCCTCTTTTCCGCTTCCCTTCAGGATTCCAAGTTACGACTTGCCTCGTGATGTAGTTTGGTAATTTCCGTAATGTATGTCCTATCCATTTCCAACGTCTTTTCCTAATTTCCTCTTCAACTCGAAGCTGCTTTGTTCTCTCCCACAGTAGACTGTTGCTGATGGTATCCGGCCAATGGGTGCTGAGTATCTTGCGTAGACAACTATTTATAAATACTTGTACCTTCTTGATGATGGTTGTAGTAGTTCTTCACTTTTCAGCTTCGTACAGTAGAACTGTCTTGACGTTCGTATTGGAGATTCTGACTTTGACATTGGTTGACAGTTGTTTCGAGTTCCATATGCTCTTCAATTGTAGGAATGAGGCCCTTACTTTGCCATTCTTCGCCTTTACGTCTGCATCACATCCTCCTTGTTTGTCGTTGATGCTTCCCAGGTATGTGCAGGATACATATCTCCCAGAGTTTCGCCGTCAAGTGTGATTGGGTTGGTGTTCTCTGTGTTGTATTTGAGAATCTTACTTTTTCCCCTGCGTATGTTGAGGCCTACTGATGCAAAGGCTGTGTAGTGTCAGTCATTATTTTAAGCCCATATATCTTATATTCTAGTTTTCGGACATTCCATTTTATTCATTCTACTTGAGTCATATTTTGACCTTGTCAATTATTCACTTATCAGTCTTGACTGTTTTTATATATGAGCGTATATGTGTGTACACTTCATGTCCCATGACTCATCACATGTTTGTAGTTTATTTTTGTCTGACTATAAATACTGAGTAACGCTTGATTAAAATGGAGTTGGCTTCCCAGCCATCTTCCATACGTGTCATTTTGCTTTGCTGTGCTTCATTCACTTCATGTACGAAATATATGTATTCTCAAGTCAATTCTCGTTATTCGACTTATTTAATTCCGTTATTGGATAACGCGATTTAAGTCGACGATTATATACGAGAATCAGCGATAACAATCATTCATACGCTCTAAATGGAGTCAGATTAAAGGGTCACAACATTGGTGAGCCCGCCGACGACGAACGCAACGCAGCAGGCTACGTCGATGAAGGAACTGCTGCACTCTATACGTTCGACGAACAAACTCAGCGAAGCCAGCGAAATATCCAATCCGACGCAATCAGCAAAGCCGGTGCATCATGGTATGGACATGCTCATGTCGTATTATCTTATCGATACTTTGTACTCATGTCAACCATTCTCATTGATCCATTCGTTGGGTTGTTTAATTACGATTCAAATTATCATTATATGCTTATTATTACATTATTGCCAATATCATGACCGAATGTGGAATCATTAATCTTGTTCGTGCTGTCACTAAATTGACATTTTCGCAACCATATCACTCACTGAACAAATTATCATTTTATGAAAATTCCACTCCACTTTATGACATTCAAAACTCACTGGAATATTTTTACTATCCAAAACATGAAATTTTCCTGCTTTAAGTGAGTTCGTTCCAATTTTTTTCCATGTCATTTTGACCTAATATTACATTCATTCACTTAGTCGAGGTCAGCAATTTATGTTATCATAACATACATTTTTCATTTCGAAATCGCCTCCTATTATGTCTGTGGATGCATCTAACTAGCTAACTAGAAATCATTACGTTCATCTTATCTATTCTTTCACATGCATAACTGCATGCCGCATCATTAATTACCCAAAAACGCTATTCGAGTACTGCAACTACTATTCTATTCACATCGCACTGCATGTCAGAACATAGAGTTTAGAGCTAGTCTCTCAAAGATACACTCTTGTTCGTTACATCCAAGTCAGTCTCATACGTCGCCATCGCTAATCATATGTATTGGTATTTTTGTCATGCCTTAGTACGGTTTTATAACAAACGAGATCGAGCGCATCTCCCTCAAACCACTCTAGGCTTCATGACCAAAAAGGAATTCGACTCTACGTATTTCGTCTGCTCAGTCACCATTCTGTTCCTCTGGTCATTCTTCTACTAATACATAGTTAATGATAACTCAATGCATCTGTCATAATGCAGACGACAACATTCACTGACTTCAAATTTTATGATTTATCAATTGCAGTACAGCAACTAATATCACCCGTCAATGCAGATATCATTTCACGACTTGCCTATTATCATCCTACAAACGGGAACTACGCATTCAAATTCGAATTCACTCATAGCTAGTCGATGCTATTTATTCTGCTGCGGCTCAACAGAACATATATTTCGCATATTTCACTATTCTGTCAACATCACAGACCAATTTCTGTCGTATTCTACTGTACTCATTTTGACGATTTATTTCCCTGTCATACCCAGAAACAATTTATTACTATTTTCACGATAATTTGAATCACTCATACAAACGTGTTATTTTATCGTTCAGACAATCACAACATAAGTGCATGTTAATTTGTTGTACGCTCATTAATTTTCTCATATTCGCATGCTAACGTTTCCATTTTTGTTCGCGCCTTTTCGATATTCATGTATTCTTTTGCATAAGTATAACATTTTCATATAATACACTCACCCTTCATGTGACACTGTACTTTATCGAGTGTTGTACAATTTTTTTTGGCTACTTATTGTTAACGTTAGCTTCATATCACTTCAGTGTTATTTTCGAAAACAGACATTTTTTAAAAGTGCTATTTTCTACGAGGGGGCTATGTAGTGTCAGTCATTATTTTAAGCCCATATATCTTATATTCTAGTTTTCGGACATTCCATTTTATTCATTCTACTTGAGTCATATTTTGACCTTGTCAATTATTCACTTATCAGTCTTGACTGTTTTTATATATGAGCGTATATGTGTGTACACTTCATGTCCCATGACTCATCACATGTTTGTAGTTTATTTTTGTCTGACTATAAATACTGAGTAACGCTTGATTAAAATGGAGTTGGCTTCCCAGCCATCTTCCATACGTGTCATTTTTGCTTTGCTGTGCTTCATTCACTTCATGTACGAAATATATGTATTCTCAAGTCAATTCTCGTTATTCGACTTATTTAATTCCGTTATTGGATAACGCGATTTAAGTCGACGATTATATACGAGAATCAGCGATAACAATCATTCATACGCTCTAAATGGAGTCAGATTAAAGGGCCGCCACAGCTGCTCCTACACTAATTGTCTTCATCTTCATTTGTTTGTGTGTATGGGATAGGAGGGCTAGGTCATCTGCGAGGACCAAATCGTATAATTGATTCTGAGCTGTCCATTGTATGCCGTGTTTTCCCTCAGATGTCGAGGTCTTCATAATCCAGTTGACCACCAGAACAAAGAGGAAGGGAGAGAGTAGACAGCCTTGTCTGACTCCGATCCTTACTTGGAATGCATCTGTCAGCTGTCCTCCATGCACGACCTTGCACTGGAGTCCGTCATATGAATTCCGGATAATATTGACAATCTTCTCAGGAACTCCGTAGTGTCGAAGTTTCCATAACGTTATCCTATCTATACTGTCAAATGCCTTTTCATAATCGATCAAGTTGATGTATAGTGATGAGTTCCACTCAACTGATTGTTCGACGATGATCCGTAGTGTTGCAATTTGGTCTGTGCACGACCGATCCTTACAGAATCCAGCTTGTTGATCTCGAAGTTGGGCGTCTACTGCATCTTCCATCCGGTTCAGCAAAACTCTAATAAAGACTTTTCCTGGTACTGACAGTAGTGTAATGCCTCTGTGTTTTTCACATTTGCTCAGATCTCCTTTCTTTGGAATCTTGATGAGGTGTCCTTCTTTCCAGTCCATCGGCACTTGTTCCTCCTCCCAAATCTTTTCGAATAGAAGATAAAGCATGACTGTGGTTGTTTCGATGTCTGATTTCAGTGCTTCAGCTGGTATGTTGTCGGGTCCTGCTGCTTTCCCGTTCTTGATTTGTCTGACGGCCATTCTAATTTCTTCCGTAGTTGGTGGATTGACATCTATAGGAAGATCTGTGTGCGCTGCTTCGATGTCCGGTGTATTCATTGGAGCCGGCCTATTCAGGAGTTTCTCGAAGTATTCTACCCATCTGTTCCGCTGTTGTTGAATTTCAGTGATTGACTTGCCTTCTTTGTCTTCGACCGGTCTCTCTTGTTTACTGTATTTCCCTGCTAGTTTCTTCGTTGTATCGTAAAGTTGTTTCATATTTCCTTCTCTAGCAGCTTTTTCCGCCGTCGTTGCTTGTTCTTCCACGTACTTCTTCTTGTCGATTCTAATGCTCCTCTTCACTTGCTTGTTTGCTTCAATGTATTCAGCTTGTGCTAGGAATTCCTCTGCTCGTGTTCGGCTGTTGTTAATTGGTGTCTTCTTGTTCTTCCTCTCTTTGATCCTGTTCAGTGTTTCTACAGAGATCCATTCCTTATGATGATGCTTCTTGATACCCAGAACCTCTTGACACGTTGAAGTTAATGCTTCTTTGATACCTTTTCAGTTGTCCTCCATAGTAGCTTCTTTCTTCAGGAGATACTGTAAGGCTTGAAACCTGTTCTTGAGAGCTATCTTGAATTTGTCTAGTTTTTCAGTATCTCGAAGGAAGGTTGTATTGAACCTTTGTAGTGCTGATTGTCCAGTTATCCAGTTCTTCTTTAGCCACAACAAGATGGTGATCTGAAGCTATGTCGGCTCCTCTCCTGGTTCTCACATCTTCCATTGTCCTTCGGAATTTTTTTGTTGATGCAAATATGATCTATCTGGTTCTCTGTAGTGTGGTCCGGCGAGATCCATGTAGCCTTGTGTATACGCTTGTGTGGAAATACTGTGCCTCCTATGACCAATTTGTTGAATGCACATAGATTTTCAAATCTTTCTCCATTTTCGTTTCTCTGTCCCAGTCCATGTCGTCCCATAATATCTTCATATCCAATGTTGTCTATTCCGACTTTGGCATTTAGATATCACATCAGAATAGTTAGGTCCTTCCTTGGGCATTTCTCAATGATTGACTGTAGCCGCTCGTAGAACTGATCTTTAATGTCGTCGTTGCTATCATTGGTGGGTGCATAACATTGGATAACATTCATTAAGATCCCCTCCTTCTTTGTTTTGGATGATGCTTTGATGATTCTGGATCCGTGAGATTCCCATCCTACAAGTGCATTTCGTGCTACTTTGGACAGCATAAGAGCGACTCCCTGAGTGTGTGGAGCGTTGTCCTCTTCGTGACCGGAGTATAGCAGCATCTCTCCCGTAGCTAGCCTTTTCTGTCCAGCTTGGGTCCAGTGGGTTTCGCTGATTCCCAGTACTGCTAAGTTGTATCTCCCCATTTCCATTGCTATTTGACTGGTCTTCCCGGTTTCCCACATTGTTCGAACGTTCCATGTACCTATAAAAATTTTTGCTCTGATTGTTAGAAGGGGCATCGGCCTCGTGGCTTCCGAAGGAGCTCGGCTTTCACCATGAAGCGTCATAATTCTTCTAAATGAAGACCTTCTAACTCCCAGGGCAGAGTTAAAATGGTTTGGACCATTTTTTTCTGGTAAGCGTTTTTTTAGCGAGTTAGTTTTCTACGGGATGGGAACGCTAACCCCATGCCCAACCCTCTTCCTTTACCCGGGCTTGGGACCGGCAGTAACCCTATAAGAGCTACAGGCGGAGTTGATGCTGGAAAACTAATCGAATTCTCAATACGAATGTCCAGGGAGTCCTGTTGCATAGAGCTGAAACTTGGAGAACTACTAAAAGCATTATCAAAAGGGTACAGGTATTTGTAAGCAGTTTTCCAGACCCGTTAGCCAGATTACATTAGCAACAGTCGACCATGTTGGAGAACAAACCAACTTCCAGCTGAAGAGGAAATTAGGAAAAGACACTAGAGATGGATAAATCATCAGAATGTGTCACAAAGCAAGTCCTAACATGGAATCGTCAGAGAAAACGAAGAAGGCTAAAGAACAGATAGCGCAAGGAATCGGAGGTGAACATCAAGCGAATAAATAAAACTTGGTGACAATCGGAAAGAAGAAGAGTGACAGACCTGATGCAACGGAATGCCTAAGTACAAAGACTGACTCATTCAATTTGTATAATACAACTTATTCTTTATGCGATCTCGCGTTCTATAGGCTGAATGGTTTACTAGCCAAGCTTTTATTGATATTGCGGGCAACATAATCAACAACTAATTCTAGTGAGTGTGAGAAGTTTAGTTGAGCTAAAACTAATTGAATCACTCTTATTTTACAGAAATAGATGTACACCTAAACGATAAGATACATCATCATTCATGCCTGCCTATATAGACACCTGTATGCAAGAATTTAACTGAAATAATGTCTGTATCTTACCAAGAGGAAACTGTACTCATTCTGAATAATGCTCAGAATCTCGACATTTAGACCAATCTTCAAACACTAGACATTTTCGACATAAATTCATTCTACCAAAAACTTAGGACAAAAACAGTCAAATAAATCTTAACACAATATTCACTAAAGATCCAAATTCACATTAAGAAAACTAAGTTTTTGAAAACAATTTATTACAAATCGATTCATAAGAAAGTATTGTGATTTGCCCGTTACATAATAATTTCTCAACAAAATATTTATTTTTCTTTAAGGAATACAATTATGTGGTTATCTTGAACACTGTTTCAACATTTCACAAATAAACCATTCATTGGAGAGGATGTAACATCACTAGAAAAAAAAGAAAAATATCTATTCGTGCCACAAGTTTACTTCATCATTTAATTTCCATTTCATTCTATAGGAATAGTTAAATTTATATAAACACATATCAATAAGACTAGATGAGATAATTTTATTCAATATCAAAATATAATCAAATTTACTGATATTTTCGAAATATTTTTGTCTGTTGATAAGATACATATAGAGAAACACTTACAATCAAAAATAATCTAACTTGGTAAACATAAACTCCAACATTAAAAACAAAATAAAACGTAATAAATATTATTATTCAGTAGACAAATGAGAGATATTATTAATCAAAGATTTATAATCATAACATAGAGATAAATCACATGCTGGTTTAGTGATTAAAAGGATACATGAATTAGTTTGAATAGTATTATCGTTTTTTAAAAAAATAATGAATTTAATTGTTCATTGAGCTATAAATGAAATCATAATAATTCCATTTAAATATAATGAGAGATTAGCTATTATTATTAGTTTTCAATAGATTACTATTTAGTTCTGATTAAGAAAAAATTGACAATAGAATGAATGACATAATAATTAGAGGGATTTGAAGTAACTTATCCAAAGCCCAATTGTAAGACATGAGAAAAATGATAGTACTCCTGTTAAATTCACTTTAAAAAAATTGCACTGAAGACAAGATATTTCATAGCACCAAAATTTATAAATAACGTTTTGTGATATAACTAAAAGTTTGGAAAAAACAAGGAATATTTGCGAACTGTTAATTGTTACTTAATCATATATATATCGACATAAAACTAGATAATTTACAATGTTTTAAGTGTGTAATGAGCTTTTCCTAGACTAAACACTGGTGTACGCATGGGGGTGGACAGGATATACTCTACATAAACCAATGAACTATATCATAAGTCAAGTCATAATTTAGAATCTTCAGGGTGGAAGAAAAGGCTCAAGACCAAATAATACATGGCGACAGAAATCGGAAATAGATATTAAGACCATAAACACTATTTGGTAACAACTGAAAGAAGAGCCCAGGATAGAAGTAGTCTCACAATGAGTAGTAGACTTCATTACGTAAATATAGGGTGACAGTCACGATTATTAGTCACTTATAAATAAACATCATAACTTATCAGTGTAGGGGTTGCGGAGATTATTAAGTTTTTGATTGAGATCATGAACCAATTGATATTAGACCACCGTCGGAAACCTTGAATCACAACAACCCCTATACTGATAATTAACATGTGCTCACTAGGGACTAGCTTCTTGAGAGGGTTCTCAGAGTTCTAATGAGAAGCCGTGACCAGTGGGACTAGTCCGTGTCGGGTAGAAACAGGTATCTACTTTAGTACAATCGAAGATGGTCGCGCAATTTCGTGGATTGGTTGATGTTAGACACTAACGCCATTGGGTGCCGGCTCAGTGGTCCAGTAGTTTAAGCATTCGCACGCGAGACTAGAGACCTTGGATTCGAATCCCACAAGCGAGATCGTGGGTGCGCACTGCTGAGTCCCACAATGGGACGAAATGGCCGTCCAGTGCTTCCAGGTTTCCAACGGTGGTCTGACATCAATCAGTTCATGATCTCAATAGAAAAATTATAACTTATTATTGGTCGTCACATCAACTTCATAGAGTATGTTATTTCTAGTACCGATACTCTAGACAAAAATGATTACAATGATGAGTAATGATTTCCACTATCTTTTGTTACGCTTACTACTTTCATTTCTTATTGAATATGTTCATTTACTCATATTTTTTATATCTATTTACCTACTAACTCACTACTACCTTCCCTTTTAGAAATGAAGTTTTTATTTTTTTTAAAAGACATGAAGAGTTTTGAAAAGCAAACACCGATAAAGAACTTTCTAAAATTCAGTCATGTGTTTAAAAGTAACAGAAGAGGATAAGAATCAAAAACGAGTATCTTTTTACATACAAAAAAGGAAGGCAGAAAAGTTAGAAAATGAAGAAGATCAAGATACTTAATAATGATAACAATCAATCTTCTCAGTCAAGCAATACATCTTAAAATGAATCCAAGCAAATGACAGCAGGCTGACCAATTCGTTCATACATTTTTTGTACCCAAGTGGTTAAACAGTTTTACTAATTCCTCTACTTATCTATCTACCTCTAAATGAAATTAAACTTCAGTGGAAAATCACTGTAAACGCTAACTAGTAGAAAATATCAAGTTATACTTTTATATGACACCCCTTTGTTGAATTAGTCGACTAATCTGTTGTGGTATCTTTTTATGATTTACAGGTATGCATATGTTTACCTTTTTCTAACCACGTATTCAGTCAAATAAGATGGTATGAGTCTGGAAATGCTCAAGTAAGTAGTTATATATATGATGTTTGCTCTAATACAACAGATGGAATGACAGTACTGAACAGGCAGATTGAAAAGAAAGCTAACGATTGAAAAATTAGATTTTTCTAGACCGATGAAGCAACCAAACATTTTACGTAAAACTCAAAAATATCACGATTCATCGAGATTATTTTAAATTATTTTTTATACTAGAAAAACAATTGAGATCAAACTTTCTTGAAATCTTATCGAATACAACCACAACGATGTGCATACGAACAACATACATATTTTATTCAACCTAACAGAACACCGTGCAATCTTACGTTATCCTATCTATATTAACAGAAAGGACAATCTCTAAAGCCACTGGTTTGAACCCTACTAATGTCCAAATTTCCTTGAAGCATCAAAAAGTTCTGCCTCTTAAACACAGATCAACTCACCCATTCTCCGGAATTTGTGTAAGATTATTGATAAAATATGCAGTCATTATCATTCTGAAAATGTAATAGGTTAATATGAATAATTAATAAGTGATAAGAAAATTCGACTGAGTATGTATCTAACAAACTATTCAGACAATCTCCCTCAAAGGCATTTTAATCATGCATGGTAATGGATTACTAAAGCCATAAAAATATATTATGGAATGAAAAAGCAACTAATTTCAGTAGTCTCCAAGACCACTTCAGAGTTTCTTGAAAAAATGATCACTGAGTAGAATAAAAACCAATTACCTATCACATTATCTTCGTTTCTATATCACTCTTTTTTATCTTTCTATCACGCAACTCAAATGACTTTCGCATCATAAATCTCGTAAATCACTAAGATACCTTCTTACTCAGCGGCAATAATAACCAAAATCATTACACCCCATTTATAAGTTAATGTTGATAAGTGATTAATCTTTATGTTGTGCAACGACTTATTTGTGACAATGTTAATTATAACAGTAAAAATACTTTCATTTATATTTAATCGCATTGTAAAGCTAAAATGCTTATGAAGGCTTATTGCATTATTTTGATAAAGTAGTGAGAAAGTGTTCTGAATACACAACGTACTATGAGCAAAAGAATTATTAAAACTTATTGTCCAACATGATATAAAAACGGATACTCGACAGTAGATTAATGAAAGTAAGTGACCATAATGGCTTGTAAAATACTAGTAAATATTCAGGTGAAATTCACAAATGGTGATGGGTTAGAAATGCGGTTCAGGGAACGATAGAAAACTTTATTATACAGTAAACCACTAACAGATAACATAACAATCTGCGTTATTATGAATTAAGTATATCGACTAACATTAACAGTATTGACAGATATCTCGTAGGAAATGTTATACATGATTTCCTCTTAGGTTTAATGTATTATTTGGATAGGACTGTAAATAATTTAATTACATTCCTAATAATAATGACTAGCAATCAATAAATATTATTAAAAATGTTTATGTTGGCTTATTGAATGAATTTTGGTGCATATAAGGATAATGACGAAATGCAATATTTAATTAAATTCTATTCCTTTCCGTGTTATTTTTGGTTCTTTTGTACAATTTATATGGCCGTTACTTCAGCTCCTTCGATTTTCTTTCAACATCCTGATGTGAAGTTTAGAGACGGAATTTATTACGTTTTCTGTGACCGAATAAGCAAATGAATATCGTTCAAAATAAAGTCCCTAGTAAATTCAGGTCTAAAAATTGTATCTCACAGTTTATAGGGATTTTAAATATCTGCATGGGACTCAGGATTACGTCATTACGTAAGTCTGAAGAATTTGATTTATTGTCATTGCTAACAGGTAACAACTACTTATATTGCTTATGCTCTATTAACAAAATAATCGAGTGGTAAACCGTTTCACGTAGGGGTTACACGGTAATTCATAAAGCAATGGAATCGGTTGGAGCAGTATACAACCTAACATGAATAAAAATTACTTACAAACAAGAACTATTTGAATTAAGTGATTCCTTAATTTTTGCATAAGGGGAAAAAGTGACAACAGTGAAGTAACAATTAATAATAATGTAGACGAAATAGACGGTTAAAACTGAACAAGCCAACTTAATACACCAAGTAGCAGCCTCAACTCTTTAATTTCCGGTACCTTAGTTATGAAGATTTAACTTTTAATTACCTTATAACTAGAAACCTTTATTTTGTAGATGACTTAAAAGGATTTTTTGAGAAACTGTGAAAAGATACTCGAAAACATAGCTACTAATTCGTATACATTCTCATCCAGAGATCCAGATAGTACAATACTTGGAAGTGTGTTCGGGATGAGCAGGTCGCAGATAACTAACCACGTAAATGTAAATAAACTTTAAGACAAAAAAATTGAGATATCCCAAACAACAGCTTATATTTGATCCGTTAAGGAATGAAATGGCCAGTAAAATATCAGATACCACGCTTAACAACTAATCTAGATAAGCCAACTTATTCTGAAAGCCAGAACTTACTGAATAGGAAGACGAATTTAGTCAACACAAATTCCGTCCTAGTTACTATAAGAGCAGATTTGATTGTAAATACATATTTTAGCAGATCCTAAATTAATCAACGAACAAAATGTAAAGCAAACAGATGATTAGAAAACATATTTATTATATTTATAGCTGTACAAGGGTTTAAAGTGAAACTAGTTATTTATGATTAACTGATAATTAACCGTCATGTCCATTCAATTCTCTCCACCTACCACGACGTAGGCGACGCTGCATTTCCTGTTTGACCCACCAACTTGGCATTTTCGGGGGAATCGGAACAGCAGCTGGGTATTCATATATTTTACGACGAGGTTCTTCTGGATCAAGAGGATTACCTTCATTTGATAGTCGTTCGTGGACTATCTCCTCGTATAATTCTTTGCGATCTCGATAACGATCCAAGTATACATCAAAAGATACATCACTGTGCACACCATATCTTTCTCTTATCAGAGGAATACCATGAGGGTGACGACGAGGTTTAGTCCATGTATCAGCGACTGGAAATTTCTGTTGAGGTGGCAAACGAGCATCTGGGAATTGAATTTCAAAGACTGGTTCTGGTGAGTCTACAAGTTAGAAGTGAAAAGCTTAAAAATTTAGAAAACCAAGTTGTGTTACTGAAACTGGTTAAGTAGTTTGATCCCTATAGAAATAAATATGAAGGCGAAAACTGAAATTGCGAATAACTACGTATAGGTGGATATGATTTCAAATCTAAAGCACCGATATAACATAGTATAGCATATATCATCCAAACGGCCGAAACATAATATTCTATGTCTCAAGTATGCACACTTAACACCTGCTATATAGTATTTACCTAACTATTACAGACAAAATATTACATTCCTGATCGGATCGGGAGTGGAAAGTTGAAAAACCAACAATCAGCTTCTGTTCTAAAGTATAAATGTATCTCACTAATCCTTGAATATAAAAACATAACAGTTAGGATAATAGGTATCTTCTGTTTATACAATGCTGGACCTACAGATTACTGATTTAGTCAGTCAAATTCAAGCAGCTAGACTACACATTTGAACTACAGTTCAAGTACCCATTTTCCTGTGCTCAGGTGTCATTAATTATTACCCAATAAACATGGTTTCTAGTCAGGTTTATGAAAATCCAAACTAATTTTCCGAGCTACATTTTCAAACTAATGGCCAAATATACTATTAATAAGAGTTTGTAATACTCCGTTGTTTATAATCAGGATTGAACTTGGATCGGTCTTTGTTGGTATATGTGCATCATGAGAGGATCGTCTAGACATTGGCTATTATATAACAAGTTCTACCGTAGTGAACGAGAACACACGTGGGGACAGTCGAATGTATTTGAACACAAAATTACAGAAAGTCTTAGTAAAATCTGAGAACCATACAGTAAATACTTCACTTGCAAAACATCAGTCAATCGTCTCAGACTTCATTGTTCCTTCGTTTCCACATCGATAATTCTCTATTCTACCTTCTGACGACAGGTATTTCACTTTTGATTGATGATACATACTACTTATATCCATCGACATCAGTAGCATTACCACACTCCAACATACGAGTAGGACGAACAGTAAAATTCCGGATTTGTCGGCTGAACGGTTAAATATGCAAAGAATACACTTGTTATAAATAAACACAAAGGGATAATTCAGCTTACCAAGTTTATGGCGAAAATAAGATCTCACACTTTCATCCCAAATTGACTGAAAAAATGCTAAACCAGCAGGAGTAATTTCATCTTCTAAACTTCGATAAAATTCTAGTGTGCTGAAGCCGCGTTGAGACTGAACATCACTGACAGTTAAAATGGAAAATTTGAACAAAAAAGGTGCAATTAGTTCAATTGTTCGAAAAACCGATACTGTGTCAAGTTCTCTGTTATAAAGTCAAGCACAGACACCAGAAAGAACAACGAATTAGACTACAATTTATTCAACTTCGAGTATCTGGATGTCGTCTTACTATATAGTGACTTATGTTTCGCTCAAATAGCACTTTATTGGTTTGTTGGTGAGTTTTTGTAAGTATGATATGATAAGATCAGAAATCAAAGTACCTCTACAAGATTTCCAATGGTCTCTGCTTGCACTCAATATTGGTCTACGCAAGTAATAGGAATGTTCGTGTATTTAGCTAGTTTGTGAGTGCTGTTTGTGGTATGGCAGAAGAAAGGATGGGAAAATACTGATGAAAATAGATAGTGGATGTATTATATTGTGGATTGAATGGTGATAAGTGTTAAACGATAGATTTCGACTCAGTAATATCTCGTTCCTCGCAAAAAACCCCAAGGTCCTTAATTTGGTCCTGTGTGACGTTACAACCGTATACTACCAAGGGGTTTTAAACCAAAGCCTCCATGCTTTTAATAGCACATGGTCCGAACTCAACTTGTAATGAAAACTATCCACAAATTAAAAACTTAAATGTGTGGATAAACATAAGTGTCAATCTAAGGCATACCTTTAAAATAACAGGCTGATGGTTATTTTCACAATAAGTTAAAAACCATTTATGAGAGTACTTCAATAACCTGACACTGTTACGAGTTCAGATTCCATCCTATTTTTTATTCTGTAAACTTCTCTGCTTATATGTTTAATGCCCTAGCAGCAATTCCGAGCACCGAATAGTCAGAGGCCGCTTGGTCACCTCTTTTTTATGTTGAAGCGGATTACATTCAACAGCTTAATCTGATACATTTTTAGCCACCTGAACTACTTTTCAGACCTAAATAGTTTGTCTTCCACTTTTCACAATGGTTGTGGACTGATATTTACTACTTGTTCGTCATACGGAAAATAATTCATCATTCTTCTATCCTAACTTTGATGATCATAACTTCTTCACACCTACCAAAATGTACCAATTATACTCCATGAGATATTTCAATTTCTTTCCGTTAAACTACATAACAATTTTTGCTTTCCACCGTTTTAAGAAAATAAACCATAAGATATTTGATTTTCACGAATATTAATCATGTAATTAAATGAATGCTAATAATAACTATAACAGCTTGTAAACAAAAAGGAGAGTCATATTTTAAACATACCATCCACTAGGATTTCCTTTTCTCCACTGATTTAAATCAATTTTCCCACGATCTTGTCGATAAAGAACAAATATATACCGATGATAACCAGTTCCTTGGTACGGTATAGGTGGCATATATGGAATAATCTCATCCCCAATAACACCAACACCTTCTGGTATGGACTGTAGATTTGTCCTACATATTGGAAATTCACAACAACAAAGAGACACGAAGCTTCAGATGATATCTATATAGCTGTGTTTAACAGGTGATCTTCACAATTCAATAGAGAATAAATTTTGTAAATATAATGAAATACCACATGACTTTCATAGATAAATGTGATTAACGTTATCAGATATTAACTGAGAATGGTACTACGTAGGATACATGTATACATGTGTCAGGATTTTTTAGCCAACTTTTCAAAACTTAGAAATGAAACTTACTATACATTTGACGAGTACGTACATTCACAAATGGTAAGTGTTTAAACTGACAAATGATTCTAACTCATGAGGATGGTTACAAATGTGGAACAACATTTTGTCTCTTCTGAAGACTGCTAACTAAAAGCAATAAAACCCCTTATTCCCTGAATTGATATTATCACTAGCTAACTAAATATATATTACGGAACCAATATTACACCTACAAAGCCTTGGAGAACATAATTTAAGGACGAATATTGTTGATAATATCCAGTAGAAAAATCAAGAACGTAAGTGTACTGCGATAGATTCTTTCGAACCAAAATGTGCTCGGAAAATTATTTTGTGGGACACCATGACAGAAAACAACACTAACTCAAATGCAAGCCAACGAAGTTCGTTCAGTAATTGAAGTATGGTAAACACAACCAATGCATATTTGTTTTAACTTCCACAATGTTGTCTACTTGAATGAACAGTGAAAGAATCCAATGTCAAAGATGGAAGGCACCACACCCAAATGTATATTCTGACTATCTAAACAATACATTATGAGTATAGTACTACACGTTTAAAATAAGACAACCTGCAAGATTACCTGATTAATTATCCTAAAAAGCACAAATACATCAATACAACGTTTGTATCTAGTCGTCACAACCTCACTTCAATCTAATTATGACTATGGAATGAGAAAGAACATGTAAACAATCAAGAAGACACTAGTGTAAAGGTAAGTTGGAGCATTATCGAACAGCTTTTTGGCTTTGATTTATTAGCAAAGACCAATCGAGTGAATATACAATCTCACCGATGACAACCACTAAATAATGTCAATGTAAAAAAGATCTTAACAAATAAGAGTTATCACAAATAAAGTAGCTTACATCATCCAGTGAATATATTCATTAGATGGTTCACAACTATCGCTGCCTATGGGTTCGTCCGGACAGGTCATCAACAAAGTCCAGTAGAAATTGCTTGGTGCTGTAGACAAGTTAATCAATGGAGGATTCTACGAAAAAACGTTTTGAAAAACAATTCTAGTTTGGATATATTTTTCCTCCATAGTTATCAAGAGAAAAGACCTGAGAATAAATGCTAATCCACTATCCTCAATTTTGAGAGAAACTAAGTGAAATGTAGTCAAACTATTAAAATGCATTGAAATGAAGTATCCCAATTTGATTTTAATTACATACAATAGATTCAACTTTTAAATAAAACAAAAGTAAACAACTAACATTCATTTTCTAAATGAACATGTGTTTAGCCTCTCTTGAATATCACATGGAAACTATACAATTAACTTAAGGCCAATAATTAACAAAGAACGGATTAATGAGATCAGGTTTTAGACGAAATTACAGAATAAGTTTATTATCTGAATACTGCAAATGATGCAGACGAAGAGAAGTCCCAACTACTGAGAGTCAAATGCTTAGGTTAATGAGGCAGTGTTCTAACTAGCAATAGATGGCAATTTTAACTATTCTGATACTAGACACCACTGAAAAGAAAATTTTCTTCGCTGAACTGCCTCAAATTCAGAATCTGTTATTTGTAAACTCATAGTAGCGATGAGCATAACTCAATGACACAGTACATATTTTATTCACTCGCCTTTGATTCACAGTTTATGAGAGGGCTAGAAACTGAACACTCATGGCTTTGATAGATTGCTTGTTCGTTAAAAACGACTGTAAAGCTTACCAAACAGAGCTATAAAGTAAACTCGGAAAAAATAGGCCAACTCCGGGCCAAGATTCAGATCTATTAATCAAATATTCACCACGTTTTGAAACAAATCCATAGTCATCGACGCTCGACCATAACTGCATTTCTTTACCTGAAACCGGCACTAGAGGTTTTATAGTAGTATTTGTCACCATAAGATTTGTCGAAGAAATACGTAAATTTTCTGGATGTTCATCGTTAGAATGTGATCGATCAAATTATAACATGTGGATAATTTTCAAACTCAAGTGGTTTCTATTCACTTGGTGTTGTTTGCTTGTATCTTCCCATTGTTGTTTAGGACTGCAATTGATCAGTCTCTTATTGGCATATGTGCATTCTGTGCGGATTGCCTCGATATCGCCTGAAGTCACAAGCTTTTTAAGCAAAGATGGACAATGACTAGCAGTTGAATCCAGGACACGGGTTTCGTTCTATTTGCTCAAAAAGCTTGTGACTTCAGGCAATATCGAGGCGATCCGCACAGAATGCACATATGCCAATAAAAGACTGATCAATTGCAGCCCTAAACAACAATGGGAAGATACAAGTAAAACAAAACCAAGTGAATTCTAACTTAACCCCATTGCACAAGCAGGTGGTTATCAGCACTCAGTAGCTAAATGGATAACGCGATGGCGTTTGAAGCGAATGGTACTGGGTTCGAGTCCCGGAGTGAACATTAACTCTGGGATGCAGGCACACCCAACTGACGAGTCCCAGGCAGGACGAAAAGCGCATCCTGGATTCCACTGCTAGCCACTATCCATCAAGTGGTTTGTGTTAGTTTCACATCAACCTCACTTTTACTTAGTTCCATCATAGATTTCACTCTGTAGATTATACTTCACCTAACTGCTCAAAAACTGATTTCCTCGCTGAAAAATTACTCATATACATCAAGTACGCAGATGGTATGTTGTTCTAGTGACGATACTGACATAATGCAGTAACCGGGACGCAAATAATGAAATGGCGTGATTCAAGCATGTTCAGGATGCACATGTCTCTCTTTAGATGCACAATGTAGCTTGAGAATTAGTCTGGACTATCACCTAGGATGACTACTCAGAGTAGATTAGTTGAGCGTGCTCACCACCTCTCACTCATCTTTGAAGCCTCTCAGCCCTGGTAGTTTAGTATCTGACAAACGTTAGGCACATTCAGAAAGCTAGCTTGGAATTCTCCGTCAACTCGCTTGGTTTGTATGTGACCAAACAGTAATATTAGAATATTTGGGTTCATGAAGTCTGTTTACAAAACGATTATTTTATACCTGCGTTAATCTTTAGAAAATTATCAATGGTCAATCTCAATAAGAAATAAGAATCAGCGATTACAAACGACTGAAATATGGAAATGGACTCCTAACTTTATGGATTATAAAAACTCCAAATGAAACGTTAAAGTACCAAACATTAAACTAAAAGTGGGTACAGCAAAGTGTAACTAACTAACCATAGCTATATTGGCAGATATTAGATTTCCACTAAACACAGGTTGTACATATGTAGTTGACTTGTCATCATTACATTTACCTTCATCCGAAATACCAGGCTTATCATCTGGTTTTAAATACTCAACTTCGAAATTCACAACAGGAACGAAGATATGGGGCGGTCCAAAAAGTGAATTGAAGATGCCGTAATGATGCGCAATATTTAGCAGACGAACTGGGGCTTCATTATCTTCACTCGGTGAGTGAATTACGTCGAGCGGGACTTGTAGTGTTCTTTTACGGGCTTGAGGTTCCAAATCCAGTCTCTTCAAAAACGCTGTTGATTCTTTAGGGAAAACATACGGTAATCCAATGTCAAGGGGTTCCAACGATGAAAGATCGTTTGGTTTCACAGCTAATTCTAAATATCATGAGGAAAAAAGTATGAGTAAACACTGTTCTGGGGAAATTTAAGTTCTTAACGGCTAAATTAGTAACTATACGGAGAACCGTCCTCCATGTTTTAAAGTACGTTTATCGCATGTAAACCAAAGAAAACACCCAAGAAAACTAAGCAAATTAAACCGACTTAAACCAGATGAACCAGTAGTTTGTAAAGAGACATATAAGTCACTAAGCAACAATTAAGAATCCCTACCGTGTAATCTCTTGCTTTTCTCTAACTGGGATATTTACAAATAACGGTGAAATCTATGACATCTCAGCTAATATTTAACAAGTAACATCAACCTGCAATTTATGTTTGTTCGTCTCAGTATTTCCCCATTCTGTCAATTTCTTGCTCAGTGGTTATACAGAGTGGGATTTTGGAATAAATTTGGTTCCCACTCCTAATTACAAGCGAAGCATAGCAAAACATAAGGACTAAAATCATGGAATGATACAGTTTAAGATTCAGACGAAGATACAGAATGAACGCAACTGTGCCATTGTCATGTACTAATCTGTACGTTCCTACCGTTTCGCAAACTACTTCTAAGCCAGCTAGGGTTGCACGTTGCTGTGGCTTGTCATGAGTAGCATATCTGTCAAACACCTGAGTAGATGAAGATTCACAGCCTCATAAACCGATATCGTTTTCATTGCATAACCGTTCCTCAAGGTCCTACCATGTCAGACAGGTCGGTTGAAGAGCGGTAAGACTAAAAGCAACAAACCCAAGGTCCGAAGGCGAAGTCGTACTGCTGACTGTACAAAGATGTGACAGCAGCATGACAGCGATGCTGCCTTCCCACAAGGAAGGGTGGGGTTAGAAAAGGTCGACCCTAAAAATGCACACCTTACCTTACCTCACGGATTTCCGTCTCCGGCGGTAAGGCCCTTTGAAGAACGGAGCTAACACGTCAAAAACCTCCCACGAAAAGGCCGTGCAGTTGTCCCTTGGGCACTGCGGTCACGCTCTCAGGTCACTGAGACCACCTCTAATCCAATTTCCTTTTCAGGTACCTCCAGAAGAACCCTTCCACGGTGTGGGTAACCGGGAAGTGATAACCGCCCTCATACCTCTAACAGCACTCGAGACCACTGTATTCATAATCAACCTCCGTCTTCCCTTCCTATTATTCCTCCTACATCGACTTTCAACTCTAAACTTCCTCTTTCGGCTTCCCCCTCAAGTGTCACCATAGCCAACGATTCTAGTGCTCAAAACACTGTTCCAGGTCTACTGAAACCTCGCTCCAAACTACACATTGGAGCCTTCAACGTACGCACCCTATGTCAAATCGGTCAACAGGCTTCCTTGGCTAGAACCCTAGAATCTCGTACCATTGATGTGTGCTGTGTCTCCGAAATACGCATACAGGATTCCAGTGTGGTCATCCACTTGACCTCACCTCGGCAAAACGGAGAGCCAACGAGATGCACCCTCTGTGTATCTGGTGACCCGATGGCCAGTTCTCGTTGACTGGCAGGTGTGGGCATACCACTAAGCATGAGGGCGGAACAAGCACTGTTAGAGTGGATCCCCGTTAACAGTCGTTTATGTGCTGTTCGGCTAAACGGCTCCGTAAGAACTCGGAAGGATAGGGACACACGTCGTTGCCTTTTTGTCGTTTCTGCCTACGCTCCCACCGACTACAGCTCAGATGAAGTGAAAGATGAATTTTACAGAAAGCTATCTGAACTTCTTCAGAAAACTAAACGTTCAGACATGGTACTCGTAGCAGGTGACTTTAATGCCCAGATAGGTAGTTTGAACCAAACAGAAAGGCATTTAGGTGCGTATTTTAGTATTCCGGCACAACGAACAGATAATGGTGATCATCTGTTGCAACTGTGCTCAGACAATCGTTTATTTTTAGCACACACTGATTTTAAGCATAAGGAGAGACATTGTCTTATATGGCGACCCCGTACACCAAACCTACGATGGACTCAAATAGACCATATTGCCATCAGTCATCGTTGGAGAGGGTCGGTAGAAGATTGTCGCTCATTCTGGAGTACCTGCTTGGACTCTGACCATGCCGTAATACGGGCACGCATCTGCTTGCGCCTCACTGGATGCAAAAAAGCCACACTAAAAAGACGCATTAGAACTGAATTGAGTAGCGAGAAAACCAAAAGTAGATTCCAGGAACAACTGAGGTCACACTTAAGTAGTTCTGAAAACGAGGCTGACCCAGATGTTGCTTGGAAAGATATACAAGCAGCTGTGGAAACAGCAGTGATATCTATCAGTGATTTAAACCACAGGGTTACAAAGAACCAATGGAACCAATGGTCTATTGCACTGATGGATTCTCTTAAACTCATTCCATCAGGTTCTGAATTCTCGGGTATTGATCTCCTTCCAGGAGGTCCACTTATCGACTTAGAATACGCAGATGATATAGTCCTGTTTGGTGAGGACGCTGACAAAATGCAGTCTTCTGGTAGCACTAAGCAACAATGCCAGAATATTTGGAATGCGCTTCTCTTCTTCTCAATGCAAGTTGTTGCTTCAGGACTGGTCTGCGTCAACACCTGAACTAAGGATAGGGAATGAAGTAGTCGAACGCGTTGACAACTTCACTTATCTTGGAAGTCTGGTCAGCCCTAATGGGTTGGTGTCTGACGAAATCTCAGTACAGATTCGATAAGCTCGTTTGGCTTTTGCCAACTTACGTCACCTTTGGCGAAGGCGAGATATCCATCTATCAATAAAAGGATGAGTATACTGTGCGGCAGTCCGTTCTGTCTTAATTTACGGCAGCGAAACATGGCCATTAAGAGTAGAAGACACTCGTAAGCTACTAGTATTTGACCACAGATGCCTTAGAAATATTGCTGGCGTCTGCTGGGATCACCGGGTAAGTAATAGTGAGGTTAGACGCAGGGTATTAGGGAAGGATGGTAAATCAGTTGATGAGGTTGTGAATCTTCATCGACTGAGATGGTTGGGCCACGTGTTACATATGCCTAAACACCGATTACCACGACGTGCAATGCTAACCGGTGTTGGAGATGGTTGGAAGAAAGTTAGGGGCAGCCAAACCAAAACGTGGCATCAGTGCTTGAAGTCACTAACTTCTATTCTGAGCCATGTTGGAAGATGCAGACTACCTGGTTGGAGTCCGCGTGACTATCGTAATCAATGGTTGGAGACTCTTAGTGACATGGCTCAGAATCGATCACAATGGCGTGGGTGTATACACTCTCTGTCTTCCCTTAAACTAAGAGATTAAAATCGCTTCATATCTTTCTTTCTACGAACTAATTCTTTCTTCCTGTACTATATCCTTATTTCAATCTTTCTTTTATATATTACCACCACTGAATTAACTACTTTCATGAATCCAGTGTTAAACTTGTTGTGTTAATGAGGTATGGCAACTTGGACCGATGCATATATGTGCCTGGTCCTACGTTGTAGCTGACAGACTGACTGACAAGCACAACCTAAACCTAACTTTAGGACTAATCAGTTAGCGAAATATCTATGGTCACATACCTACAGCTTACATTTATCGTTATCAGTCAGCTGAAAAGAGTTGACAGAAGCTCCCACTCCTAAAAAATGTCCGAACTCAAATTATCATTCGGCCTGTCGGCGTGTCTGTCTGCACGTTATCAGGTACTGAAAAAGTCCAACAAGAAAACTTCTGCAAGTTCAGCTCCGGAAGTATTTATGACAACATTCTCTCAAACCACACGTGTCTTTTATTTTCACACGTATTATTCCAGTCACAGAGCAAACTGCTGTTTATTTTACTACTTTATGTCACCTAGGATAGTGTTTACATCAAACCATCATTTCGTTGTGACAATTTGTTAAATGACTATTATAGCTTCAAAAATTTTATTTTATTTGAACACATAAATACTGGTACAAGAATACGCCAAATATATATGCGCCACACAAAACAATGAGAATTTAAGGGGAAGGAAAAAAAGATAGAATAATAACGAAGAGATTGATGTAAGGTGATGTAATAATAATAATGGTAAAAATGGGGGAACGGAAAGGTACAATCAGAAGAAATCTTTCGGTTAAGGGAGAAACAACCACATTTTATGAAGAAAGTGAAAGAAAGTTACAGCAGGATCGCCACTGGCTTCTATTCTGAGCCATATCTGATAACGTCTCTAGCCACTGTGTTGCACCATCTCTAGGACCACAGCCAGGGAGTCGTGAAGGACTAGCAGATGCCAGTCCTTTGCAGCTTTCTTTCATCCCACGACACCATGTCATATACTGACCACCTCTCCGCTTTTTCCAACCAGTCCCAGCATTGGCGAATAATGCACGTCGTGGAATTCTCTGGAATGATATTCGTAGAACATCCAAGCCACCGAAGTCGATGTTTCGAGATAGTGACACCAATTGCATTATCGTCTCTGTGCCTCAACACACGATGCCGAACCTCTGCATTACTGACATAGTGTTGCCACTGGATGTCAACAATCCTTCGGAGATAACAATGATCGAACACAGAGAGTCGTCTAACGTCCTCAACTCAGAGAGGCCAGGTTTCACAAACATAGAGCAAAACTGCTCTCACCGATGCGTTGTAGACCCGACCTTTTACAGCCAGACTAACATCACGAAGGCGCCAAAGATGGCCCAGATTGGCATAAGCCGCTCTGGCTTTCATTATACGTGAATCGATCTCATCACTCACGCCATCACCAGCACTTATGCAGCTACCTAGATACACGAACTTCTCGACTACTTCTATCTGCTCACCACCCAGGGTGAGTACAGGATTAGAATCCTGCCAATCTTGTAGAAGTACTTTGCACTTCGAAGGTGCAAAGCACATACCGTACCTATGGACATTGATTGCCAACTCATAAAGTGAGGATTACATGGCTTGGGCATTATCGCACAGTAAGAAAATATCATCCGCATACTCAAGATCGAGAAGTTTTTCTCCAGGCAACATATCCACACCGCCATTACTTACATCCATCAGAGCTGTTTCCAGAATGTCATCGATGGCAAAGTTGAAGAGAAATAATGAGATTGGGCAACCCTGTCTAACCCCACTTCGTAAATGAAACAATGGAGAAAGGTGGTTGTATGCCCTCACTCTGCCTGAGGTGTTTGTATATAGGGCTTTTAGGGTGTTAATAAACTTCTCAGGCACACCCTTCTTCAATAGACAATCCCAGAGAACAGTCCTATCCAACGAATCGAAGGCAGCCCTGATGTCAAGAAACACTATGATTGTTGGCCTTTGATAAGTATGGCGGTGGGTGAAGATATGGTCAATACATCCTCGATCGGAACGAAACCCACTACCTTACACCAATCTCTTCGTTATTGTTCTCTTTTTTTACGCTCCTTACCTTTTTTTCTCTTCGAATTCTCACTGTTTTGTGTGGCGCATATATATTGGCGCTCTCTGGTACTAATATTTATGTTCAAATAAATAAATAAATAGTAACAAACTAATCCTATTTAAGTAGTGACAATCGAGTTTTGCTTTAAAAGTTGTAACTAATCAGTACCCAAATGCCCTGGTACGGCCAAGGGTGGGGAAGTCAGCTCTTCCTGTCGAAATGCTCACACATGGTCACGCGTATACAGCCACTGTCCAGGAAGTCTTACTCACTGCATTCTCGTGGCTGAGGTGTTGTTTACGGAATTGAGAGAACGAGAGGCGAATGTCCAGCGCTCTAACCGGGTAGGTGGATATGAAACATCTACCTAGGAGTTGGAAAACCCTAATTCCAAACCAATAGTGCATATAGGCTCCAGTATCCTGCGGGAACAAATGGAGTATGAACTCATTATTGGTCATTGGCTACCATGGGACTGCATCTAATGACGGTGCTCCACTGCCTTGTGGATCAGGCCTTTAGGTCAAAAGCTCAGAGTATGGCCATCTAAGGAAACCACCTGCTTCGGTCCGGGCACCCGGACAGTATTACAGCCCACACACAAATCAAGTGACTTGTGTGGTGCATATGTATTTGGTGCCCCTTTGTACTAATATTGAAATGCCCAAATAAATAAATAAGCTAATCCACAAGGACACAATAATTATGAAGCACACAATAATATATGAAACAACGTTGTACTATACCAAGTTTTGGTATTTTGCCGTTACCCAATTGCTCAAACAAAACGATACTGTATACAAACAAAATCGGTGAATTGTCACAAACCTGTTTTACGTAGTTTAAGTACCTCACCTTTGATTCTTTCTTTGAATGTTTTCCGACCACATTCCGGCACTTGACGTTTCGGATGTGGATAGACACCCGGCTCAAGTATGGGTGGCACATAACTCTTTCTCATCAAGTAATACCGAACAGGTATAAAGAAAGTACCCCTTGAACACGTGATCAGGTTAGGAGATAGCATCATACATTAGACTAGTACTCTGCACAAGCAATTACAAGAATTCAAAGATTATTTGAATACACTTTGGGAACTTGAAGTAAAAGAGACTATAAGCTCCTGAAAAATATCAGAACATGAAAAATAGATAAAACGTGGATATTTTCCGAACATTTTACAATTACAAATTAAAAGCAAATAAATTTATGCGCAATTGAATATATTTGGTTATATGGGTAGGGACAAAATCTTTAAAACGCATGAGTAGTTTAACAGCCTTTCAGAAATCTAAAGACCTATTTTTTAACTTAGCTTCGAACTTGATATGGACAACGGGACACGTGGACCTTCATACAACAGGACACACATGAATTGGTCAAACAAACCGAAATAATCATATAAAGGCTTAGTCATCATCATAGTATAACAGTACAACATAAAGCTGAGTTAATTAGGATCAAGAAAGAGACCCCAAGGTCATGGAGCACATACCAAACAAGGATGTTGACCATTAACCGTAACAACTTGGAGGACAAAGTAGGCATTACAAAGCCAAGAACCAAATGGCTGGTTGAAAAACACAATGTATTTTAGGGCTAGATTTAAGGCGAGGACTATAAATGCGTCAGAGTTCACAGCCTAGGATAGAAATATATGTAATAACTAGTCGCAAATCCTAACACTAACTGGAAACCTCAACTTTAACCCCAAAACCCGATGGCTAAGAGCCATATGCCAACTGAGTAGGTTAATGACGATGAATCTATCCCTCGGTAATATTATTCATTAAAAACTGTTGCACGAAAGATCTAAATATTAGAAAGTCGGTAACGAAACCATATTGTGACGAAACACCAGTGAAACGGCCTCACTTTAATCATAGTAGCTATTTTAGGGAAATATCTTACTGAAACCGAGGGAATGCTGCAGAAAATTTACAGCCTATGTACACAAATTTACATAAAAATTGTGAGAGAAAAATTAGCACTTTCCCTCTAACCTTGTAAGCAAGCTCGAATTTGAGTCACTATTTAAGACAGCCGAAAAACTACCCACTCGATAGTGTACAATCCAGGTAACGATTGGGCCGAGACCAAGGCTACAGTTATTCGTTCAGTGTCCAAGATTTGTTTGATAATTTCAAATGATTTCGGTGTTAAGAACGACATGATGCTTTCACTCACACACATCATAGGCTTTCATTATTAAGGTTTTACGAATTCAGGAAACATGTGGACAACTAATAATGAGTGGAGCTAGAGGTCGAAGTTAAATATGTTAACGAACTAAGTATAAATGTTGGGTGAAGTAAAAGTAGGAACGGGATATAAGCTAACCTCAAACTGTAGTTTGTGTACCTTTAGGAGGCCTACATCAGAAAACGCCGAACTGTATGTAGCGATGTGCATGGTACGTTTTTGTCTGCCCGCATGCTGAATAAACCTCGGTGTTACACCCTTCGGTGGTCGAACTATTTTCTGTCCGTTTATTCAGTAGTAATACGGCGTTAAATACTCCTGAGAGTAGTTCGACCCGTTTTGCCGATACTTCTCGTCAAACAATTCAATCTCAAAGGTTCTTGATATATGATGGATTCGAAAGTGACTCAAAACTTCTCCAGCATGAAGAAAGAGTGTAATTCTGACATTTGCAAATGACATGTATTCATGGTGTTTACCTGCAAAGCAAGCACCCCGTTTTCCTGTAATCCATACTGGCCACAATGCCTTGCAGCTTCTGAATCTAGGACAACAAAAATTTGCATGCACTCACTGACTCCAGTGCCTATTTTTAACGATTTCAACATAAGCCACGATAACATGTAAAGATCGACAGGGCCGTTTTAAGCTAGCTTTTATGCCGTGTCGCCAGTCAGAAGGGGTCAAAATTTATAAAAATAGTTTGTGGATAGTTAAATAATTCAGGGTACTTTTGCAACGACCCATTCCATGAATTCCATGTTTTTAGTAGTTTTCCGGTATCCAATAAAATGTGCGTCGGAATTTTCTTGAGAATAGGTCCAATATTACCATGTCAAAATATCGCGAATCGCTTGGTGAGGCCAAAGTTCACTTGACTACTTGAGGAATCCACGATAGTGATAGTAACATTGTTTACGCCAGAATCCCGCAGATCCTTAGTTTATGGAGACATTAGAATAACACTTAGTTTCCAGCTTAAAAAATTTCCCTTTGAACGATGAAAAGTGGTGTAGGTCAATAAACGTGAAAACAAGAACACAAATGAGGCTATATGGCTTGACTTAGTCACTCTGCGCAACATTTTCATCATTATGTAGGATACATTATTCTGTTGGAAGGATTCTACCTGTCCTTTAAAGGTTCTAAAATGTATCATGCTGTGGTTAACACGATAGGTCGCGTTAGGGTAGACAGTGGTGAAACATCAAAACGATATCTCATATATTAAATGGTCACGTCATTGTAAGTCAACCATGTTGTATCAGACCTGATAGTCTAGCAGTAAAAATAACACCGCTCGGCAGTTCTGAATATTGCAACCCCACTAAAACCTCACCAAATGCTTGGATTATTCTTAACCTTCCCTTTCTTTCCTTCCATATAAATACATGCAAACATTTCATGTTACTGTATACGTCTTAAATTTTCATTTATCATGACCGTATTTTAGGATACATTTGACCTTTAACACTCTCAAAACTCGATGAATTCGCACGCTCGCAATCCTTATACTATCTCAAAATTGTTAGATATTTTCACTGAGTGTTTGAAACCAGTGTTTCCAGTTAATAAACGAAGGTAGGTCACGAGTTCGAAGTGGGATTAAATTTATTATGAATCAGAACCTGTTTCATTCAAATAATCACAACCAAAAGTGTTATTTACCTTATCATGTTTATATCAAAGTTAGAGTTCAATTTATAGTGAGATTATTGAGGTTACTCCCCAATTTCGACTCCTTAGCCTGGTGACTCGTCAACTGTGTGCTTCTCTTAGTACAACTATAAATTCGCTTGAAAATATTTATATGTCAGAATACCAGTTGTGCCGAGAAAGCGTATGCTGAAAATAACTGGTTAAATTTACAAACATTTGATGGGCAAGCACGTCGAGAAGAAAAGGGAAAGAGTGTATGCGCACAAATGTATTTATTGTGAATATCAAACCAGTGAAATGATAATTAAAAATTGAGATGCAAAAATACGTTCAATCAAAATGTTTCACTCGTGCACATAGTGGGTCGAACGTCTAACGTACATTAAGTAGATAGTGAAGATACAGTGGGCCTTTCTTGAACTATCCTATGTGACCGAGAGAAATAGGTCATACAAATAAAAAGTAGTGGTAGGCCTGTGGTAAGAGCACTGTTGCACAGCATATATGTGCCTCTTTGCACCTCTTTTCAAAAACGTACCAGTGACAGTTAGGGTGTGTTAAAAAGAAAATTAAAAAAATCGTACAAAATACTCCGATTAGTAAACGCCAAACTGAAATGCAATGTATTTGTATCGTTAATTAACTGAGGTTTGTACATTCTGAAGTGTTTTTCAAATGATAAATCTATGAATATTATTTGGCAAGTTATCAAATAAATAATCAAATAAAATGTGCTAAAAATCGTAAGTACGGAATTACAAAACACCAAAGAACTGTATGAAACTATAGTGTAGAGATAATAGAAATCTGTGAGGTTCAGAAAGAAAAAGAATAAAAGTGATAATGCCAAAGAGCATGTTTGTTGAACACTTTAACTCCATGTACTAAAATGAAAGATTCAGTGATTATTAGCTTGCTGTTTTATTGTGATGTAAGTAGTGTGGATGATTATTGACGTGGAAGAAACAAATAACTGAATCAAACAAATGTGGTCTTCGCAACGTATCTGTCATTTCAGTGGACTATATTTCCAGCTCTGATTGCAGTTACTACTATTGTTGATATATGGTGTCAGAGTTCACTGGCAGTGACTTGTTCGATCCCCGTCCGTCTGCAGATCAATACAATTATGTCCTTAGTTTTTGTTCAGTACTCTTTAAGGATGCTGGTTTCAAAATATCAAGATTAACAGTATCGTCCCACTCAGCTTTCTCTATGGTGGCAGCATTGTCATTTTTCCGTAAGATTTCAAAAGGAACCATATCAGAAATCTACAATGGATATCGTAATTGATTATTTCTAGTGAATGTGCATGTCGCGTTAGGAATATGGACGTCCTCATAGAGAATGAAATGCAGTGTAACTATCTTCAATTGCCAAACCAGAACTGGTGAACAAGCAATGGCACAGGAATCGATTTATTCAACAGTTACAACACTTTCATTCACTGGTACAACAATACTGGCACGATATCAATTACTACTATCTAAACAGCAATAATGAGAGCATATATCTTCATACTTTCGTTGGATTTTCTAAATGACTCTGAATTCCGACTACGAATTCATAGATTTCCCTATCATCGTTAATACTTTAACATTTTTTAAACGAATGGCTATCGGAAACTTAGTGAATCGATCAGTATATGTTAGTGTGTGAGTAAAAGTATTAGGTGATAAGAAGTCGATCGTATAAGAGTGTAGATTTTCAAACCTAGCGTTCCTTGAAGAAATTTCAACCATGGACAGCTCTGTATGTTATTGAAATTTTGGTTACATGGTCTCCCCATATTCTCACACTTTAATTTGTATTTGGCCAGAGAAATCACTCTGTGATGAGCTTTAAGGTAGCTCTTATTTGTGGATGAGACCTATCACAGAGTTTGTCAAAAATAAGGCAAATCATACCATGAGTGTCGGATAGTGTTCCAGTTGATGAGTTGTCATTTCAGACTGTAGGGAATATTTAGAACCTCAAAATTTCTGTATAGCCAACATATAACTTGTAACAGAGTTAATATGAAATCTTTATAGTACTTTGACGACATCCCTTTTACTCTTTTCTATTTACTCAGTAGTAGACGTAAATTGTGAAATAAATTTGAGTTGACAAATTTCAATTGTACCATATTTATCAAACCATGTATTGAGGCTTTAGTTAGTAGCAAATATTGTCAAGTTTCTACCTGTTAACACACAACTGAAGTGACTGTTAGACAGGTAGACATCTAGCAACTCTCTTCAGAAGGTGCTTCATGTGATTCGCATTGGTATTAATCTTATGGGGAAAGAAATGTGGTTACAGCCCTCTGCTTATCTGTTGCCTCATCACTGTATAGGCAGCGACGTAAGAAACATGTACTGTGAACAATAGAGATGAGCCATTGGTTCACCTCATTAGTGATGTTCCAGTCGTCCTGGAAAAGACGGAAATGAAAGCTTTAGTGCATGTCGAATGCACTATGCTTACGTCAGAGTGCAAACTATGATATATATATATCACCAAAATAACTGTCTGTCTATATTGATGATCAACGTCTACGGGAGTTGGACGAGAACAGCCTGTACTCTTGTTTTACTTCTAAGTCATACACCTGAGTTGATCTATCTAGTCGTGATAAAAAGTGGTTGACCAGAGTAAATGCTCTCAATAAGCAACATGGCATATCAGCGAGAATAAGTTGCACAAGTCTAAGGCGGAATCACTGACGTATGCACTGGTCTAAGACGAAGAACTGATTGACGAGCTTTGTCTGTCGTTTAACTTGACAATGTTCAGTGATCTTTTCAAGATCCAGTGACCTGCTGACCGAAGAGTTCAGCTACAGCTCAGCAGCATCTTAGTGGTCCTGAATACTTACATACATACCACTGAACAACGAGCGAAATTTGCAACTTGGAAGTATGATTATTGTTGTGGTTTTTTAGAAAAAATAAGTATTTATATAAAAGTATGTTGAAAATATCCTGATTTTCACTTCGCGTTTCTTATGAAAATGAGTATGGGGATACTTTATGAAATTAATTTTTCGGTTTTATTAACACGATTACTCTGTGTTGCATGTGGATATTAGTTGTTCGCGTTCCACTGGGAGCAGGTTTAGCTGAACTCATAATGTTTGTAACCTGGCCTGTGCACTTTAGATCCACACTCATTGAAGACGATGAGAGGTCCGAACTTCCTTCAAAGCCGAAGCGCCGAGTCATGTATGAGTTTGACTGTGGTGCGTCCAACGTCATCCTCCATTGCATTGAGAGTTCTGATATGTGTGCAGGTGAAAAGTGAGGCTTTGATTTTCGGCTAAATCATCCCACCAAACCACTAGCTTGTGAATGGTAGGCGGTCGTTCGGAGCTATATAATCCCTAGGAGTGTAGTAAAACAGCGGTAAGACAACGATGTGTTGCAGAAATAGTTTTCGCAGATGTAATTGCTATTCAATTCAGCGATCATCTCCTGTGGTAACATCAAACATGTTAGGCGACCTATTTCTCCAGACAGTGCGAGGACGACGAGGCTATAGCTATCTTTCACTGAATGTGCTTTAGAATCATAACAAGCTGCAAAGTGCATACTCGACTTTCTTACTTATGAAAATAATGAGCAAATATTGTGTGTTAACGATTCAAAGGGACAATAGTTCCATCAAAAAACTATTCTGGATGAACTAATGTTAGTTGTGGGATTTTTAAGTTTTTTTGGAGCGATCAACTCACTTCTAATTAATTGACTTGCTTCTAAACTAAATTGTCAACTTTTTAAGGTCAGGGTAAACTTCACCTTTTTCAGGCTATGAAATGTCCTAATGAGGTCCTCAGGGTTCAGTACTAAGACCTCTTCTTTTAATGATTTATAGAAACGATGTTCCTTAGAAAGTATCGTAAAGTAGTCCATCTGAGACATGTAACAGACTACGAATCCAACTTAAGTAACTGCGACAAGAATGCTTTTCGAGTAAACCTTGCATTGGTAACACCAAAGCACATTTGTCGCCCGTATGACAACAGAACTTTTCGCTTAACCTTCAATCGCATTAGTCGGCCCCATTTAGGGTGTAGAAGCACAGTGTTTTCTCTATTACTCCAAAAGGACAAGGATACATTGAAATGTATTCGACGGCTAGCCACAAATTCAAATTCAGTCATTATGGAGAGCACCATAAATCACTGAACCGTTGCCCATTAAACCATATGAGTCCCAGAGAAAACCTTCTGACGGCTAAGAGCATCCCCTAAATACATACCTACGCTCACTCCCAACACAAACCTTAGAGAAGACACCGAGAAACTGGAGACAACAGCAGAGAGGACTGTATGCACACCTTCTACTCCTTAAGAGTGGTCAAAGTCTGGAATTCACTGACTGCTTTTCCAGTCCAAGAGACCCCTAAGGAGTGCTTGAAGAGAAAATCTGACATATTCTTAAGGTCGAAGGACAGTATCTCACAATAATAGTATTTTTTTCTCTTATCGTTAAAAATATTTAGGTTCCTACCTGGTGGAATCGGTGATCCGCTGCTACTGGATACGGAAGCCCGTTAAGCGGAGGCTCCATCTATTCCGTCCGAAATCATTTGGAACAACTTCTTTTTTTAAAATTGTATGGAGAGACTGCGGCGCGAGATTTGACCTCCGACTAAGATGATTGATTGTAGCGAAGAAAAACAGTTTGTGGTAGAAGGTACAAGCTGTACCTTGTTTGATGATCGGGAAAAAGCTCTTGAAGTTGATGGGGAAAAACTACTAATACCATGGTGTGGTGACAAATCAATTTTGATTGATAGGTCAGGCTCTGTTATTCATAACATTATTCGTATAATTTGCAAATAATTATGTAGTTGTGCATCCTGACTTATTTTTCAGATGGTGAGGTAACGTTTTCCTTTTTTGGATGTTAGATGTTTCATGTCAGTTTCTTTTACGTCGACCTAAATATTCTACAGATCAATCGATAGTAGGCGAGCATTACCTCAACAAGTTGCTCATATTTAATATGAGACATACCAAGGCAATTGCCTAGCTGAATTTTGGAAGCTGATTGTGCTGTGGGATAGAGTTTATCCAGAGTATATGTGAGGGGTTATTGCATAGAACTTGTAACACCCTCATGAGGTGGCTTCGGTAGGATTACAAAATACTAGACAGTCGAAGTCTTAGGAGTGAATGATAAGCACATGGTTCATAACACACTCTGACTTCTTAAAGGTTTGAGTCAAATGTACATATAATTGCAGAAATAACTTCTATCAAGCCATTTCAGTCTCCAGTAATAAGGACAGTAGGTTAATGAACCTGTGTTAATCCTGACAGTTTGCATTCCATTGAAGGTCTGGCTTCTCTTTAAAAATGTCCGCTGATGGGGCTAATACCACTTGTTCGGGTAAGGCGTTCCAGTCATTGAACACCCGATGAGAAAAACGGAACCCCGCTTCAAGTTTATTAGATCGCAGTTTGTGAACCTTCTTGTCATGACCTCGGAGATTATTAGCGCTTGAGAGAGCAAAATGATAAGAAATTAACTCCAAAGTCGTAATTGAAGATACGAAGTGCGAATACAAAGTCACCTCGCGTCTTACGATACGACAAGGGAAAAAGTTTTAGGCATTTCAAACACTCATCGTAAGGGAGTTCAGAAAAACCCTTCACAAATTTTGTTTCCACACGCTGAATACACCCAAGTGAGTTAGTATCCTTAATCAGACATGGGCCAGCTGCTTGTATACAGTTCTCTATGGGCTTTCCTTATGTACTTAAGAGGTGGTCAGCTATTGTGTAAAATATGCAAGATTACTAAAAAATAACATAAATCTTCCTCACACTTTAGCTGCTGTAACTTTCGTTCTTGCTATCAGTTTGAGCTCGTCTGAGTAGCCCTAAAACGTGTTTTTGTATTTCGTAACACCCAAGCCACGCCCTTCGCTTACAAAAAGACTGGATGACATCAAAGATGAAACGGTAATCTTGGAAACATCGTTTTTCACCCTACATTTTTTGTCCAATATCATGATCTCTCTACCAAAAAGAATTTACTAAACAAAAGCATGGCTTTAATTTATACGTAAATGTTGCTAAAAGCGAAAAACTATCACGGTCGGGGTTTATTGTGGACTTTTGATCGTTTGAAATCCTTCGTCAACTTGCACCCCCAGTTGTACAGGCGAGATATCCATCTCCCAATCAAGAGAAAAATATAATTCTCAGTATTCCATTATTTTAGTTTATGGTTGTGAAGCTTGGCCTCGAAAAGTAGAGGGTAATCGTAGGTTACTAGTATTTGGTCATAGGTGTCTTCAAAGTATCGCCCACGTATTGTAGAACGACGAAGTGAACAATACTAAGGTTAGGGATAGAATAGTAGACAAATTCAGTGAGTCGTTTGACAAAGGTGAGTCATTATCAACTAGGACACCCATTGCGTACATTCACTCACATCCTACTCCAAGGTGGAACGCTGACTGGCGTATAAGTAAGATGGGAGAAAGCTAATGGTGGTCAAACGAAGATGTATCAGTCTTTGGAATTATTGACTGTTGGGTTGAATTATTTCATTAGATTCAGATTACCTGATTGGAGTCCGCTCAAGGACCGTAATCTGTGACAGGGGATGTAAGGCTGTAAAGAGCGAAATTTTCAGCATTAGTGTAGATTGTCAATGATACTTTTGCTACTACTTCACTAGTTCTCACCGCTCTAGTATTATCTTGGTGTTTCAAACTACCCTTGGGCATGTTTGTTCCATGCTTTGCGTTGCTTTTGACTGACTGGTTAGAACTCTGTTGTCAGTCAAGCTATTTAGGTGTCAGTTCGCGCATTAGGTAGTACAATCATGCTTACATTCAGAACTATTGTCTTTCAACTTTTACGGATATATTCTTGTGCAAACAGTCCACTTATGTCGTTTTATCAGTATAGGGGCTGTGGAGATTATTAGATTTTCGATTGAGATCATGAACCGATTAGTGTTAGACCACCACTGAAAACCTGAAAGCACTGGACGGCCGTTTTGTCCTATTGCGGGACTCTCCAGCAGTGCTCATCCACGATCCCGCTCGCCCTGGGTTCGAATGCTGCGAGCGGGATTGTGGATAGGCACTGCTAAAGAGTCCCACAATATGTCGTTTTAAATGTAACGATGCTCTTTAACCATTTGTCGTTGGATTTATACTCTGTTCATGTAATTATTCATCTCAGTAAAAATGTTCAAATTTAGTCTTAGTATCAAAATATTAAATTTAGATGGTATTATAGATATTTCAGTGTGTTGATTATCTGTTATATTAAAAAATTCCTCTATCCTTGTGATTTCAGTTTTGGCGTTACTTGGTCTTTGATTTTAAGGAAGTGTGTCACGTAACATATGTATATATATCTTAATGTATACTAGGCTTTCAGGCTTTAGGGTAACTCATGTTTTCACAAATTACACTATTTGTCTTATATAACTCTGAAAATTCTTTAACCTCGTACTAATTCACTAGTAGACATGATTATATGGGTGTTTAGCTTGAATCTCTGCAAAAATCTTAGCAAATATAAATATAGCAATTGAAAGTAGAACATACATAATGTCTTCCAACAAAACATTTATGTACTGAATTATCGTTAAAATTCATATCTTTTAATAATCAAATTTAGGACAGCCTCAAGGTGTCAGTGTTTGTAGCGATAAACGGTCTTTCTATAAAACTGTGGTTAGTGAAATCTCGGTTTACATTTTTGTTTTGATCCCTTAACCACCTACGTTATAATTCTATTCAATTTTGGCTTAAATATATAAGTGATGTCTCCCCCTTGCATAATAACTGTCGCTCAAGCCTTATTATATGAACCTGCCGCTAGTTGCTTAGTTTCATCGAACGATTAGTTTTTCATATTGTCTGCCAAGTCGATCACAAGTATTAACTTGTATCAGTTTGCTTACTTCACTTATTCACCAGTACTAAAGGTTCTCAAATTGACTCTGAGAATGTATATGTTAAAATACCTGGGGAGTGTCTTCTAGTCATTGTTTATATAAGATATAGTGAATGATCGAGCAACTTCCGCGTTACTTTGGGTTAGCTTATATGGTTGTCAACTTCATGTAACCAGTGTCCACGTGCCATGTATGTATAGCGATCTCTTTCAACATGTTCTTTAGTTTCAAATCAGCCTAATGTTTAATTTATCTATCGTTTTTATTTATCTCACTTGATGGGATGACAAACGTATTAACAATATTATCACTAAGTAGCCCAAAATTTACATAAAGTTTTCAGTACTACAGTTATCTAATTCCTCAAATTATTACGTTTTATCTCAATTTTGTCATCAACTGACTTTTATTTCGCTACCTTCAGGTTCGATGGACGTGGGTATCTCACTGATTTTTATGAGGAAGATCCTAATTGCGATTTAAGTCCTGACGATCACTTGTCTGAAGAAGAGATTGCAATAGAAAAGATGTGTGATTTCGAACGTTATTTGGAAATGCAAGTGGACGTCCATGAACTCGCAATTCAAGATGGTGAGTTTACTTTTGTATTTGTGTTTTGATGTATTCTGCAATACCACCCTTGCTGATTGTTAATGTGCTCTTAGCTTTTGAGTCAACACATCTTTGGTAAACGTATGTTGACAACTTCGTCTCACGTGGTAAGTAATGTTTATCAACAGAATACAGTCCTTTTAACTTGATATTTGCTGTGATTGTCACTAAATTAACGTTGTTTGGGTTTTTATGTTCATTAGTGCATCCACTGCACATTTTATGCTCCAGAGATTAACACGTTTTACGTCTGTTTATATCTTGCAGGTTGTTTTTGGAGTGGGACATGCGATTCGAGCCTGATGAGGCTATGGGAATAAGTATACTTTCAATGTAATTAAACATAAGTCATTTTTTAAAACAAACTCCTACACTCACGTTTTCCATTCCCATATATATCATTTGTCCTGTTTTTTGTTTTCTAGAAGAAGCTCGAAAACGTGAAGCTGAACGATCTCGCAACGACTATGGAGCCGTTAGCTTCTCTTATGATGAAAATGCTTCCCGACCAAATGGCGACGAATCATACGCTAACAAGGGATCAAGTAAGTAATTGTTATTTTATAGAAATTGGTATTTTATGTTGAATTGGAATATATGTTTGTCAATGAAACTTATTTTCCAGCTTACTTAATTATTTACTCGGATTATTACTATCTGTTAACTGCTATGCAAGAATAATCCGCATGACTTGTTAATATTTGAATACTATTGTCAACCATTTAATGAAGATGACTTTACTGGCAGTTCAATTTCAAATAATTAATGAACTCTCAAATTATCGTATTTAGAAAATGACAAGTTTTGGGGATTAATGTCCAGTGTATCACATCATAATTACTCGCTACCTTCTGTTACAGATCCTGTCTAGTCCTTTAATTTTGTAGATCCAAACTAACTGCCAAAAACTCTAGTTCGTCGCTCTACTTTGACCTTATCAACTTCCTATTGTTTAACATTCTACTTAACGTCTAGTCAACAAATGAGCTGGTAAGAACATCTGACAAATATATGCCAAAAATCCTTTAAGTTGCATGAACATTTTATATGATATGGTTGCTTCCAGAGTTTTTCACTCAATTGCAATAGTAGATTCAAATCGATCTGATTGGTTAGTTGCCTTAATATGAGGGCGGCATAAACTGACGAAGATTCATGAATGTTGGGTTGTTAACAGATTATTTCACAAAAGTAAATAGTCACTTTCTGGTATGTTGCGTCATCGCTTAAATGAACAAAGTCTTTTTCGTTTCAAAGCAATCTCTTTTTTCTAAACTAGCTGAGCCTGGGAATAATGAACAGCACTCTGAAGAGCCATATAACTGTCCTCCTGAGCTACAACAACTCTTGTCGAATTTCCAACTTCCGGAATCCGATAAACAAGCTCACATCATTGAAAAAACTGCTGTTTTCGTCTCTCGACAAGGAAGTCAAATGGAAATAGTTCTTAAAGCTAAACAAAATAAAAATCCACTGTTTGGCTTTTTGACCTATGACCACCCACTTAATCCCTTCTACAAGGAGATTGTGAGGTTAATTTCCCAAGGTCGGTACGTTCCGAAACCTCGTCAGACTACAGATAAACCAACTGGGACACTCTTTACAAGTTCGGACGAGTCAAACAAGGTAAGTGTCAAGTTTTTTGAGTTTCCAGATCGTTATAATTACCTCACTTAGTAGTGTTAAGTGCTGTTTCTTTGGTATGACCTTTTTACACGTGGTCACAATTCTTACTGCATCAGTTTTATGTATCATCTAATGAGCTCCACGTTGCTGTGTGAAATATTCGTTTTATGCATTCTCTAAATATTGCTGTCACATTTTTTAGAAGAAATAGGATAGTTTAAACGAGGAATGTAAGCTGTTTTTTTAGGTTTGTAAGTAATTATCCACTTAACACCAGGTATCTTCAGGTTTAAAGCTTATCTACACCCAGTCATGGTTATCTTGCAAACAGTTTTATGCATTCGGAACTTACCTCCGTTATGTGTAAATATTCATTATTAAGATTATACATACCTCCATTTTCCGTTGTTTTCAGTCAATTCATGAAGATGTTTACGAGTTGAAGCTACCAAAGGTGGACATTTCAAATACATCATATGCTCCACTAATATCCAAGTTCAAGAAAATTAATGAAATGTAAGTTCAGTGATACGATAATTTTCGGATTTGAACTAAAATACCAACTTCCTTTTAACGAATGTTGTTACTTTGGTTCTTATTGTGGATTGCAGTCTACTAAATTATTTTGTTTATACAAAGTAATGATTTAAATTCACCACGAACTTTCGTGATTCCTAATTATTTATTAAAGGAATGGGATTCTTGCTTCATATAACAAGTGAATGCTTTTATTTCTCTGTTTACACGGTAAATTCATAGAAATCCAGATTACTCAGAATTCTAATTTCAGAAATAAAACCATCGGTATATATAATATTAATTGGTGGCTTAACCATGGGGAATATTTACAGTGTTCAAGTAAATGTACTGCATACGCAAAAAATATTCAAATAATTCACTCTGATTTTACAGATTATATTGTAACCTGGTGAAACCGTCGAATAGGTTATACAGAGGTTAGAGATAGGTTACAGCATAGCAATAATAAGTCCACTGATGAGCACGTTCATTGACTGACATGGTTGAGACCCCAATATAATATGCTACCTAGCACAAATGAATTAGGAAAAGCTCAGTTCATAGAGTTGTCATATGTTGAAGAGAGATAGGCAATTTGGAAGTGAGGTCAACGAAATGATCTTAATCTATGATTAGATTAATTGGGTGTTGCCTTCAAATTGGTCTCAATAATGAAACTATCATCCTTTCCTTATGTTTCTTTAAACTCCAATTCTCAATAGTTCCCTATACATTTGAACCCTCGAAGTTTATTTGTTCTTTTCGATCTTAACTGTCTACATTGGTTGTTGTTTTACTATCTACAATATCACTGTGATTTTGTTGATTTCATCATACCCTGCTTTTGTGAAGTGCAGCATCCCAAGTTGATGCACATTTGTTCGGAAGCCTAATTCGTTTATAACTATTTGGGAGATAAGGATGTGATCAAACATGAGACTTAGATTTCTTCGGTATGTTCGTAACATTCGTTTGATTAGGGGTTGGTTGATGGATACATCTTAGTATAGTTGTGTGTCTTTTGCAGAATCTGATATAATTATAGCAAATAAGTACTTTGGCTTCGCTGTATATTTAGGGTAGTAGAGAGTCAGCTAAAAATGATTTGCTTTTTAACAATAATGAACTGTGAAATATGCGTTTGTGTCTGATTATTCTCAGCTATCAGTCTTCACAACATTTTTTGAAACTCAGATGTAAGCATAGTTTACGGTCGTTCACTAGTGTCTTATAGTTTATCTATAACATGTTCGTTGCACAAAATTGTGTACTTATTCCTTTGTAGTATGACGTAAGGTCTTAAGATTCATTGTTAATTTAGTTTATTAGACACATTCATCGTATGTCTTCATAGATTTATTACTCGCTGTATGTTTAGTGTTCTCTTCTGCGCTATCGTCTTATTTGAAGTTACAGCTTCACTACTATCAAACTGTTGCTAGATTTCTGTTTTCTTTTAGTAGTCAGAGTTTTGAATTTTAATGGACTAGTTACAAACCAGCGTAACAGCAATGATACTCCTGACAGTAACCAATGTAGCTTGTGAAATTTGTTCAGATTTGAGCTGTTATTATCGAGCTGTCGCTCAATTCCGGTTATTTTGCAATGTATGCATAAAATAGGTAGTTTTCAAATTTACTTAAAATACTGCTTAAGTTTTGATGTTTATTGTACCATTACAGGGCTGCAGCTGTCGCAGCTGCAAATCGTGTTACCCCTGTTTCTGATATCCAGTCTTCTATCGCTACTCCTGAGGTATTGACTGAAACAGAACGTCCTCTTTACGATCCTAGTGAGGTTGAAAATAACTCTTTGGACAGCCTTAAAGACAATAATAAACCGTTGGATTCAGAAAAGACGAAGACTCCCTCACCACAATCTGAAGTCCAAGCCGACGTTTCTGCTACTAATGAAAGCCTTGCTGATGTTCCAGTAGTTGGGAAAGACAATGTGATATCAGAATTAGTAGATCCTTTGTCTCCAGAAGAGTATGAACGTATTTACCAGGAGTATTATAAACACTACTATGCTCATTATTACACACATTATTCTAACCAGTGGGCTTTATCTGAGTATGTCAATGATGAAAGTTTCAATATTGTACAAGAAGCAGCTAAGGCAGCCGCTATAGCAGCTGCGGCTGCAGTCAATGTTGTCCAACAAACACGTTTAAAAGCTAGTGCTCCAGTAATGTTCGAGTAAGTTTTTCTCTTGCTATTATTAATAATATTGTTATTTTAATCAGCAGTAATCGTGGAAATAGTAATATACACTTATAATTCATAGTGTACTTGCTTGCTCTAGTATTTTTGTGTTAAGATCACTCAATACAGCTATATATTTTTCAGCTGTATTTGATGCATTTTTCTTCATCGTGTTAATGTCCTGATAGTTGAGTTTTATGCTTTAATATATATATGTATATCGAAATCTTGTTAATTCTTCAGATTTATAGTAAGTTCATATATTCTTTCCTTCTGCAATAGTCAAGCAATTTTCCTCAAGTATTGTAAGAAAGAAAGAGAGACAAACTGGACAGTATCCAACCTCGCACAATAATGGCTGAGTTCAAGATCTCATATTTTTTAACTCCATAACGATACGATCAACAGACTCAAAAAACTTAAAATTGATCGGATATATGGCGTAGTTATACAGGACGCAGATGAATACAGAACAACTTGGTGTTCAAGTTTTCTTAGAGGGAGGATGAAGTAATTGATCTCCATCTTTAAAATCTGGTTTTCATTATACCATCGAAGGTCTCTAAGCATTGTTGTCTAGGATGTAGTAACTTTTAACTATAAACTCAGCAATTTACTTACGTTTTATATCGCTTACTCTACTGATCAGTTACATGTCATAATGAGTTTTCTTAACCACACTAGCTATTCTGAACAGATCCTAGTTTGTCATATGCACCAGCGCAATTAATTTAGTTGATTCAAATTCATTACTTCATCAACTAACTTATCTTTTGTGATTTGAACAGTGTTACTCCACTATTTCTATCTAGTTAAATGTAAAAAAAACATAGGCAGTATTTCGAGGAAACCTAAAGATTATCACTTGTCGATCTTTTCACGTTATTACTTTTTGAAGGATAAGAAAATAAACAGGATTACTTTGTTTATTCTGAGGTACATGCCCGTATAACGATGTGTCGTCGATTGTCAACACTCACCGTACAGTCTTAAGGTTGACTGAAATCTTTTTTAACTCATTTCTTCAGTATTGTAATGCAGATTAGAAGTAAATCATGTTCACAAGACTATAGATTAGTACTAAAAAATCACGGTGAAATTCAGCAACAATATAAAAACTTATATACGATATTATAAATATGTTCCGGGAATAATTGCAGAATGCCTGCCGATTTATAAGTGTGATCCGGCTTCTGAAAAAAAATTGAATTTTAAAATTGACATTAACTCTGAAACTACCGTCAGGAAGAAGCGCTGGAAGTGGATAGGACACACATTGCGGAAAGCATCCAACTGCGTCACTAGACAAGCCCTCACATGGAATCCTCAAGGCCAAAGGAAAAGAGGAAGACCAAAGAACACATTACGCCGGGAAATGGAGATAGACATGAGAAAAATAAACAAGAATTGAATGGAACTAGAAAAGAAGGCCCAGGACGGAGTGGGTTGGAGAATACTGGTCGGCGGCCTATGCTCCATTGGGAGTAACAGGAGTAAGTAAGTAACATTATAATCATAGTATGTGTAAAAGTGGTGGATTATATATATATATATATATATCACATTGCTTTTGTACCCTATAACTACGGCATTCCTGTTTTGATATTCTTTGCAGACCTCCACTTAATGATGAACAGCGTGGTATTATAAATAAAATGGCAGAATATGTTGTTCGTAATGGTTTAGAATTTGAAGAACTGGTCATTCGACAAAAAAGCAAAGATCCACGATTTGGATTTCTGAAATCAGATCATCCTTTACATTCATATTACATGGCTAAAAGAAAAGAACTAGACCCTGATGATAGCTTGACTAAAGCTGCAGACTCCAATTTTGGTAATATACCTCCTTCAAAATCATTTAAAGTAAGCTCGTCAAAAAAATTGGATTCAAATGAAAAGCCTGAAACAATGTTTCAAGATAATAAAACGAAAAATGGTTCTCTTAGTAAGTAGTTTGGATGGTAATTAGTATTTATTTCTCTGTAAACATGGTACAAACTTTTATGAACATTCACATATCCTCAATTTAAAAAAGTCTTTTGGTCTAATCGCTTGTTCAACGTTTTGCGTTATAAAAATGAAAAATACATCTATTTTAAATAATTTGTAATTATAGTTTCTCATTATTAAATTCCCCTATCCAAATCTCTTTTGACTATTCTGACTACAATATGAATCTTGAGTATGTACAGGCGTTCATTACTAGAGGAGTTCCTTCCAGTTGTATTTTTATGCAGCGAATATTTCAAGGTCTTGAACTCGTTTATCCTACATTCTTTGTGGTTAATGGATTTACTATCATAAGGGAAATATACATAAACTCCAATTTAGTTGGTCTTACTAATACTTACTATAAATAAATGCTGAATAATACGTTTACCGTTGCTATAATCGAAAATACAACGCGCCATACTTGGATATTTATGGAGCAGTTTATTTTAGCATCAAGGGAGACTTAACTTCGTTTCTCTTTAGTTTCCATATGAAGCTTAAAGTTTTCAAATTGCCAATTTAGATTGTAGTGTAGTACTTGAGACACAAGAGGTTTTCTAATACTTTAGTTTTCTATTCGATAATTTCTATTGTAAAATAATGCACTATTTTGCAGGGTTTCAATGTTTTTCTCAGTTGCAACATTTCTGTTGCATCTCGTTGATGTAAGAATTTATTGCAATATTGTTCTCAATCAACCAATAAATTAGCTTATGTACCAAACCGTCATATATTTGAAGTTAAACGTTAATTTCACTCTTTATGACTTCCGCGTCTACGCATCAGTTTAGTTTTCCATGATCAGCAATCTAGCTAATTCAAAGTCATTTCCACTGAGTTGCTCTACTTACAGCTTTTTTGTTTAGGGTTATGAATTCATACTTGTCCTATATATTTCTGTATAACTTGTTCTAACATTTCTTTTACAGAAAATCCTCAGTCTCATGATTCCCATAAAGACAAAAAAGATGATTTTGAAGCTTATAATTCAGAACGTCAAACTGGCATCAGTTTCCGATTAGCTCGCCCGATTCCACCAAAGTCTCAGTCCACTCAAAATACAGAAACGTCGGCGGGAGAAATTATGGACATAATTGAAGCTGCTGCACTAGAGTACTCAGAATCTGTTTCCAAAAGTTTAAGACGGACTAACGAACAACTTAATAGGTTATTGAGTCATTCGAAAAGTGACAGTCAGTCAAAATCACGGAAGAGAAAAACTCGATCTCCAAAAATTTGTGTTATACCTGGTATTCCCAGTCCTAGTTCATCGTCTTCCTCGGAATCTTCTCCACCTCAAGTTGAAAGTCCATACTCTTACACAAATCGTTCTAGTGGAGCTTCAAATTCGAATTCTGTTTGTACATCACCCTCCATATCCGTTGAGCGAAATGAAAGAAATAAACAAGTGCATAACATTCAGTCTCCTGTTCAGTCTATCTGTAACATCACTTCACCCTATGATAATAATTTGTGTTCTCCTGTGGAGTCGATATCTAATTCAAGCTCACATTTAACCTCCAACTGGCCTTCATGTGCTCTTGAAGATTTATTAGGTAAACACAGTCTTTGTTCTTGGTCTATATTTGCATACAATAAGTTTCCGTTATTTAGTTTCATTAAAGCATACTTTTTAATTTGATATAACGTACTTTACAAACAAGTTTGCTGAATTATTATGTTCATTCTCTCCAAATGATAGATATACATGAACCTACAAGTCTTTTAGACTTCTCTGCCGATGGTTATCAAGTTACGGTCCCCACAGCTAAAGAAGAGCGTCTGCGTGAGGAAAGGCGTAAAAAAGCTGCCCAATTGGTTACCCAGTTGAAATTAACTAATTCTATCACAAAAGGAAGTATAAATACTAGTACAACTATCTCCAAATCTTCGACAGTTAATACCACATCAACGACGGCTAATCGGTATCGTTCGTCACCTCCACCAGCTCCTGATTCAGTCCCTGCAGCCGTCGCACATGCTGTAGTTGCTAACATGAAACGTCGTCGAGAAGCTTTGGAAATCGAGAACAAAGTATGTTAATGCTTTTGACTTTTTAAATATGTGAATACCCTATTAGTCAAGGGTTCTTTTCGCTTTAACGGTGCAATGATACTCCAATACATTTTGTTATTATTTCAATCTGTTCATTTATAAAGACGCTATTGTAATGCACGAATTTTACCTCGTTTGTAGGCTCGTAGAAGGCGCCATCGTTCACCACCAGCTGCTTATGCATTTGCGCGTAATCGAATCTCTGACAGATCTCCACGGAGGTCACCAACTCCTAGGTGTGATTCTTATGATCGTGAGGACCCAAGAGATCGGGACGATCATCATTCAAAATCCAAGAAAAAACATAAAAAATCTCATTACTAATCACATCGTAAAGACACATTATTGTAAACAAGTGTACATATTTATATTATATTGTGATCTTGTATTATTAAGCAGAAATGTGATTCATTCGAACAAGGTTTTAATTCGTTGTTCCTTTCCACAGTTTTGAGCAGCTGGAAAAAGTTCTCTATCAGCCACAAGAGATTTTCGAAACTATAATTGTAATGTAATTTATATTTAAGTGTCTGATTTGTATGATATGTGTAACCTTGATAAAATTTGATACTGAACGACCTAGATTTGTAATAATTACCAGTTTATATTCACATTTCATATATTCTAGCACGTGAATAACAACGTTTATCCACTGACAAGTTGCTTTTATTGCTTAAATTTTTTTAAATTGTTTAGCTACCGAGCATATAAATAAGATTTGAATTTTTAGGCCACCATTATTATAATTTTAGTTGATTCCCTTCAACAACAGTTTATTGTGTCGAAGGGGAGTATCCACAGAAAGGTCTGAATAATCGTCCCATTTGGCGTCCGTTGATAATGAGTATAGACCATTTGGATTTATGTAACATTTGTTAAATCTCATTAGAAAATATTCCTGGTTTACAACGGGAGAATATTATTAGATTCTGTGTACTTGTCGTTAGCTTGTTTCTCACGACAACTAGTTTAAACAAGTATCTTAATTATTTTCTTCAGGTTTAAGTTATTTTTACAATCTCCGAATTGTTAGGTTCATTATTTGCATACAATCTATGTACCGTTTATGGAACAATAATAATTCAATTAGGCAGCTAGAAATTGTCACCATAATGTTTTACTAAAAGTGATTAAACTAGGATACTTAAAACATATCTTTACTCATGACCACATAATACAATCCATCGTTCACTAGTAAATCCGTTTGAATACCGACTATTAGAGTTTCGTTTACTGACTGAACGATTTTCCGATAATGATAGCGAGATTGCAAAATAGGGGTAGACCTGACATACAATAGTTGAAGTTTCGTCGGGATCATACGTTAACTAGACCCATTTTATTAACCCAGAGTTAGCAGTTTCATTTTAAAATGGTTCTAAAGAAGACAAAAGGTTTAGTTATAAAGCAAGGTCAACATGGATATATTAAAGTGTGAGCAATACGATTATTGTGTGTAGTCACTGCGTATTCACTTTAACAGAATAAAAGAAAGGTTTTGTTTTTTTGCTTTTTCTGCAATCATAAAGTTAACGTTACAATGAAAACACTTTTTCTGCAGTATTCTTTTGTTGCATTGATTGAAAATATCAACGGACAACTGGTTATTCCTGGACACATGGCCTTTTTGTGGAAAGTCTCACATATGCTATCTCCATACCTTGGAACTCGTAATGCCATCGGAAATCCATAGGGTAACGCGAGATGCGCTATTTTCATGGTCAACCTTTTCTAACCTCTTTACGTTATGAAAAGATAGTGTCTTTGTGAATGCTTTTTGTCTGGGAGGAACTACTACCATCACATCCCAGTACGGCCAGCAACATAACTTCGTCATCTATAAGTTATTGCTCTTAGTCTTATCGTTCTTCAGCTGACCTGCCTGACATAATAAAACCGATAGGAATAAGTGTTTCAACCAAAATAACTATCTGGCCATCACAATAAGCAAACCTTACCACCATGGTGAGGTATCATGTATAGTTGCGGAGTTATTTATTTAATCAGGAATGTAAATATGAAATTGTAAGAATTTTCTGATTGTGTTATCGTTTAACGATAGATATTAATCTTAACAATCTGCGTAATTAGACCAAAAAATAAAAGTATACTTTAGATTTCTATCAATAAAACAAGTAGTTGCCGTGATAAACTACTGTTATTAACCTAGTTTTATTGATTTTATTTTTGAAATGAGGTGAGTATACAATTTTTATTGATAAACTCTTTGGAATGTGTTTTTCAAACTACACAAAATCGATAATTGAGCAAAGGTGACCTACTCATGGCTGTTATTTTCTCATTAGTAATTTCTTTGTTTATTCTAGCGGTTTTTATAAAAATGTTATTTACTTATATCCAAATCATCCTCCATCCTAATAGTTATGACACAAAATTTCAAGGATAAACCTAATTACGATGACCCAATTAATATATATAAGTGAATTGAATCAGTTATATGGAAATAGTTACATGAGCTCTATCCAGAGTAGGCTTTACTTTTGAGTATTGAAAACATTTCAAAAAGAAGTGCTTAAGTCCATAAAGAGTGGATTGCGTATGTTGTTAAGATGGGTTCATCAAGTCTCAAAGTATCTGTCAAAAGACTTGTTTGCCCGTCCTATGCATTGTCCAATTGACAGAAATCAAACACGACTTGGACACTAATATTTAATTGGTTGGAAAATTCTTCGTTTTATGCGAATAGATAATTTTCGGAAGCTGCTTCTCATATGAGATAGATTGAAGGACTCAATATCCTCCTTTTTATTCCAAAATAGCGATTGGGTTGCAGGGGGTTATTTCGTTTTGTCTTCTTCAAAATATTAGTTGAGACATAGTTGCATTTATGCAGTTATGAGTGCTAGTGGTGGCTTAGCAAGTGAGATCAATATATGCATTACAAGAGTAATAACATATTATACTAGTTTGTCCTTAAAAGACCAGGTGCCAAATACTTCAATGTGAGCAGTTCGAATTAATGTGGAGCATGACGCCACAGCTGAAGACATTCAGTTATCGTCTTCTGAGAAGTGCCCACATTCGTGTGAAGACAGTACAAATAATGCGGAAGTTTGGTAGCTTAATGTTGATGTTTAGGAGTGAAACACGTTTGATGTGTCTTAGGTGCTTTTGCACCACGTTATTTATTGACGCCTATGAAGAGCTGTAGAGTGAAAGATATCTGTGAACAGTTACATCCGTTTGTCCATCATAACTATCTGGATCAAAATCTAAAGACTAGTGTAACTCATTGTTCTAATAATGTATCAGAATAGCAGCATGTGAAGGTCCTTCTGAATATTTTCATATTTTCCCAGTATAATATACAATATAACATTCCTTTCGAATGAACGAGATTTAGCTCGACTATATCTCATTACCAGTATTAATCTTTATCACTTCCTATTCTTATATTTGATATACCGTCGGCATTCTTTTTCACCATATTCTTATTTTGTCTGGAGCAGATTTTTTGCTATAGTCTAGCATAAACTTTTGATTATGGTTGAAATGGGATTTTTTGCCTAGCTTCATTCATTACACGAAGCAGTATTTTTCCATGAGTTAGTTCCATTGCATATGGAAAATTGTCCATAAATGAAAATATAATCAAATAGTGACGGTAACTTTTTACCAACTTTTAAAGCAACACAGTGACAGTTAACAAATTTGAAAATTGTTTCTAGCTAAAAATTTAGCTCGTTCATATCTAGAACATATTTAGCACTGACATTATCAGTTAACTATCAGTAGGTTTTATAACAAATTTAATTATAAGATTATATAATCAGGAAGTTACGTTAGACAGATAGTTGACGATAATACACTGACATGACATTAATTAGACAACTACATAAACCTTTATAGGGATTCACATAGCATTACTTTCTTACTATGATGAAAATTCACCAATCACTAAATGATCCAATTTTGCAGATATTCGAAGTTAAAACTAATTTCATTTAATTGTCTTTATTTTCACCACATTTATTTGACCAAATAACATAATCAAGAAGGGTTAACGAAATACTTGGTGATAACAACAATGACAACAGTAATTGCAATGGCATTAATATTGGGATCTTGATGTAAGCAAAAGCAAAAGAGATTATTACTTAAAATTGCCACATGAAATATCTAATCTATTTGCTATTTTTTCTTCATATTCCACTTCAAATAGTCACCTCATTTTGCGAAAATCTATTCTGTTTGAATTGCACACCGGTTTGTTAAAAGGTGAATTGATCATTTAAAGCATTATCTCATGAAATTGTAAAAATATTTCCAATTCCGATGGTGTGAAAACTCCATCTCCTGAATTTTAAATTAAAAAAAAATCCAGGAGAAATAAATGAGATTTTGCCATATAATTAGGAAGAATGATTCGAAATAAAAATGAAAAAAAAACTAGTATTCACAATCTAGCATATTTTTAATGGCTCGTAGATAGGTAATTAACTCCATAATCCACCTACACATTTGAATTGGGAGTCATTTAACATATTAATAAATTTACTTAATAAGAAAACATAATACGGTAATAAATATTCTGATGGGTTTTGTGGATACTATAGTTAATTTCAATGGTTAAGATCATGAGTCAGTTGAAGCTAGACCACCATGGAAAATCTGGAAGCACTGGACGGTCGTCGCTCAAGTTCGCGGATTAGTTGAAGTTAGACATTAACAGCGTTGGATGCCGGCTCAGTGGTCTAGTGGTTAAGTGCTCGCACGTGAAACCAGTAGGTCCTGGGTTCGAATCTTGCAGGGAGCGGGGTCGTGGATGCGCACTGCCGAGGGGTCCCATAATAGGACGAGACGGCCGTCAAGTGCTTTCAGGTTTTCCATGGTAGTCTAGCTTTAACTGACTCATGATCTTGACCATTGAAATAAATATTGTTATAAAAGTGGGACTTTCACAAAATTCAGTCTTGTGTATGCGACTGAGCTGAATAATTCGATGCACACAACAATCGGAAACTCAAATTCAATATATTCCAGATAATTTTGTATCCCTCGTCATTCAACAGTTGAGAAAATAAATAAACATTGAAAGATCAGAAGAGTTGGAAATGTATTTCATGCCTTTATTGTCGATAATATAATAAGATATGTTTGGATATTTTTGGGAGGATGTGGCGTGAGCCTTAAAATCAGTCAGTGAGGATGCAGTTTTAAAGGAATAATACTTAAAATTTTTGAACATAATAATTAAAAAGATCATCTTTATAGACAATTCTAGTCAAAATGTTTATTCAAAATATTTCCTAGAAGGTTCATCGGAATAATTGAATTAAAATGTTACATTAACTAATTAAAAGATAATTTTTGACATTATTGGAGACTCTTAAGTCTTGAGATGGTGGAGATTTGTAGCTCAGATGGATGGTTTTGATGGAATTTAGTTCTCTGAGCTGGATAGTTTGGTCGTTCTTCTGAACAGTGAAAGCTCCACGACCAAACCATCCACCTCAGAGAACTAAACTCTATCAAAAAACTCTTAGGTCTTCAATTCCTTAACCCAAAATATAATGAATAACAGATATTAAATAGCACTGAAAATAAACTCAGGTTATTCAATGTCATTTTGTAGACTTTAATTCTGAGTTTTATCACAATTTCTTACTCTAACAAATTTTCAAATGGTAAAAAGTATTAAAATTCAATGTGAGCAATCAAACTACAAGATATACCATATTAGAGTGCTTTATTGATTTATAGATAATCACTATGATCAATATCAGTTTGAATTTGAGTTTTCTAAGTATTATGATCTAGTAACACATAAATATGCAAAACTGATTTATTTCATCTGTTAGCTTCATTTTTGATTGTCTTAAAATTCTAGTTTGGGAAATGTTGTTCCATGTCGGTAGTACATTAGAACCATTAGGTAGTTTTAATTAATTACCTATCACGTGTAAATAAAAGTACAATCATTAATATATGAAAAACAATAAGCAATGGATTTATTGGTCTTATAGATTATTAAAATACTGATAAACAGCAGAATTTATGCCAAAAATATGGTTACATATATTTGAAAGCTCAAAAAATTCATAAAATTAGCCATTAATGATTGTTGAAATACAAACACCATAGCTGACACAAATAATTCTAGGATAGTAAATTATATCAAATAATTTATGAGACATAGTAAGGTGATTAAACATGACACCATTTAAATTTGTTATAGGAGTTAAGTTGGGTTGTTATTAAATTGGATAATAACCTATTAGCCAATAATCACTACATTTAAATAAATGTTTCCTGTTAGAAATAATAAACGTCCTGAGATGACTTTATGTTTCATAATATAAGGAAACCTATTGCATTACTTTGTTGATAGAATAAAACTATTTTCTATTATACCTGATAATCTTCTGATTACTGAATAAAATTAACCTCATGAAATAGTAGCACCAGTAAAAAACAAAAATGATTCCTAGCAATAATGTGTAAAAGGAAAAACTCGTTAGTACTATCTTCATCTCGAAAGCAAAATATCATGGATTTTATCTCCCATGTAATCGTATATACAAACTGCTGAATAGTATTCGATACGAAAGATATTCTTACTTTTCAATGCCTAGTTAACTGACGTCAGTTCATCGGATAAACCACGTTGATTTGTGTCAATTTATTCGGAAAAATTTAATGATGTGCGATAATTAATAAGTAGTAACGAATTTCCAAAGGAAACTTCCAGTAACATTTCCAGTTTTAACAGCATTAAGTAAAATATTAATGGTAAACATTCAGTTAAAGGACCCAGTATTATTTCACAGTGTTTGATACATGTTTGTTGAAAATTATGAACGAAAGCATATAATTGTGTCAACTGTTTTATTAAGCATATCGCTCAATAAGTCACTCATTTTACCTAGAAAAATTGTACTTTGAATATTTTCCATTAGTATTATCAGTTAAAAATCGAAAAAATGTTGCGTCAAAATACATTTTTTAGTTAATAACAAGTACATTTTTGTTATATCCCGATGAGTAGAAAAATTGTATTTCCGATGTTTCGTGACCTAGTGCAAGTCACTTCTTCAGAGTACTATTTAAACTTGTGTTAATTTAATTCGGTTATTTATTTGCTCTAAAGAAGTGGCTTACATTGATTCACAAAACGTCAGAAATACAATTTTCTACTCATTTGGATATAACAAACACATACTTATTATTAACTTTCCACTCAATATTCAATTTGTTTGAAACTAACAAGCCCAACCTTGGCATTGATACCTATAAACATCTTTTAATTCTATCAAGTAAACTTTCATTGCAAATAATATAAATTTTGGTTGTATATACTTATTTGCTTATGAGAACTATTCAAGACGATATATGAATTTATGCAGAGTACTTTAATAAAATATAAGTTGGAAAACTTGATTGTGAAAATCACGATTTATTACACTGGATTTCGTTAATATTCACATCAGAATGGTACATATGAAAAGCAAAAACGGATGACATTTAAGAGTAATATAAGGAAATAGCTATAAGATAATTCCTATTTAACTAGAAATAACAATCTATAACAATATATAAAATATTATTACAAACATAATTTTCCTTCCTTAAGAAAAATCATTGTTTCATATTTAAGAATAGAATGTGTTACAACGAACGCTCGTTCTCGACAACTTTCTTATCAGCTCCAACAGATACAATTCAAAATCATTACTGCATTACAATAGATAAAATACTAAGGTTGATTTAATTCGTATCATGAATTTCAAAAGTCGAATTTCACATCTATTAAATCTTAACTATTAATAACTGCTAACGAAATAAAATAACATGATTGGTAAGGTTAGAGAAAGGTACCAAAAACTATATGGCATTAAGATGAAGCTAATCCTAATGTAGAAAATTAAGGGTAATTTACCGATGACATGCTCATTTATGAATGTTTATCAACTTGACTGTTTCTGTGAAGGTTCTTATCTTTACTTTCTCGTAAACACGTATCAGCATAGTTAAGAAAGGCGTCGCGAAATTTATTTATAGAACTATTATTTTCCAACAAATAATAGATACTTCCTTAATCATAAATCGGATTCCTAGGAAATTACTGAAAGGTGCAAGCTTATTCTTACTCTATATGGCTGAAGTAATTGAAATCAATTTGAATAAATTTATGAATAAAACAAAGGCATATACAACTTAATTGTTTACCTTTGAAAAAAATTAAGGTCGTTTCATTTTTAGCTCCAAGTTTTTCCCTTTTACTTCATTTTGATTTGTACTATCTTCAGAGGTGTTTATTTCTGTCCTAAATCGTGATTTGACCTCCTTCATTTTACAAGATATTCTTATTAATAATTTTCCATGCCACTATTATTATTGTTATTATTATCACAACGACTACGATACCATTCATGTTTCGAATTATTCTTTTCACATACGAACTTATCACCTACAATATTTCTTCTTACCCATTATGCATGACCTTTCTTCAACATTACCTATGATGTTATTTCATTTCGTTAGCAGTTAGTAATAGTTAGGATTTAATAGATGTGAAATTCGTAATATGGATTAATTCGACTTTAGTATTTTGTCTGTTGTGATGCAATAATAATTTTGGATTTGTAGCTGTTGAAGCTGATTAGTAAGTTATCGAGAACGAGCGTTCCATCCAATACACTTCGTTCTTGACTATTCTATAAACATTTTCTAAATACTAGTTCATATCTGGCTAGACGTCACTATTTGTTATCCTAAGATTGGTGTAAAAAGCCTTGTGTGGTAAAAAGATAATGTTATTTAAGTACTCTGCGTTTTGATTCAAAGATTTGTCTCCCATCTAGTACTGTTCATGTAATAATATATAAGGACAAACGGTTTTCATACGTCTTAATTACAAGTCTCACAGCTCCTTTGATAAGTACAAAAATTCATTTGGTACTAGTCAGGGTAGAAATGATGTTTTAAAAATGAAAATTCTGAACACTGTGATAATCTTTAGGTTAGTGTATTTATTACTGATGATTGTTAGTCATCAGGTTCTAACCATCTGTTCAACATAAAGACCGCAGCAGAGGAGTCCCACAATAGGACGAAACAGCCGTTCAGTGCTTCCCGGTTTTCAATGGTGGTCTAACATCAATCGGTTCATGATCTCAATCAAAAACTTAATAATCTCCACAACCCTGTACTGTCATAAAGACCGCAGTTAGATAGATGATTTATAAAGATTAATTTAGTTTACAAAAAAACTTCATTCTGTACTGTCAGTCTAGAGAGGGACAGAAATTCAAAGAGAATATTAATAGCTGAATAAATATATTCCGAAAATAATTACAGGATGAAGACCATTTTAAAAGTATAGTCGTTTTACTCTAGTGTTGTAAAACCTTCCACATTCCTATGTGAGATTGGACTTAAGGTACTCTGGTTACTCAGTAAGCATGGTTACTGTTGACTAGAGTACACTAATGGATGATGTAACAATGAAGTATACTTACTTACGCCTGTTACTCCTCGTGGAGGAGCATAGACAGCCAACCAGCACTCTCCACACAACCCTGTCCTGATCAATCCTTTCTAGCTCCGTCCAGTTGTAATTCATCGTTTTCATATCTGCTTCTATTATCCGACGTAATGTGTTCTTTGGCCTTCCTCTTTTCCGCTTCCCTTCAGGATTCCAAGTTACGACTTGCCTCGTGATGTAGTTTGGTGATTTCCGTAATGTATGTCCTATCCATTTCCAACGTCTTTTCCTAATTTCCTCTTCAACTCGAAGCTGCTTTGTTCTCTCCCACAGTAGACTGTTGCTGATGGTATCCGGCCAATGGGTGCTGAGTATCTTGCGTAGACAACTATTTATAAATACTTGTACCTTCTTGATGATGGTTGTAGTAGTTCTTCACTTTTCAGCTTCGTACAGTAGAACTGTCTTGACGTTCGTATTGGAGATTCTGACTTTGACATTGGTTGACAGTTGTTTCGAGTTCCATATGCTCTTCAATTGTAGGAATGAGGCCCTTACTTTGCCATTCTTCGCCTTTACGTCTGCATCACATCCTCCTTGTTTGTCGTTGATGCTTCCCAGGTATGTGCAGGATACATATCTTCCAGAGTTTCGCCGTCAAGTGTGATTGGGTTGGTGTTCTCTGTGTTGTATTTGAGAATCTTACTTTTTCTCCTGCGTATGTTGAGGCCTACTGATGCAAAGGCTGCTCCTACACTAATTGTCTTCATCTTCATTTGTTTGTGTGTATGGGATAGGAGGGCTAGGTCATCTGCGAGGTCCAAATCGTCTAATTGATTCTGAGCTGTCCATTGTATGCCGTGTTTTCCCTCAGATGTCGAGGTCTTCATAATCCAGTTGACCACCAGAACAAAGAGGAAGGGAGAGAGTAGACAGCCTTGTCTGACTCCGATCCTTACTTGGAATGCATCTGTCAGCTGTCCTCCATGCACGACCTTGCACTGGAGTCCGTCATATGAATTCCGGATAATATTGACAATCTTCTCAGGAACTCCGTAGTGTCGAAGAAGTTTCCATAACGTTATCCTATCTATACTGTCAAATGCCTTTTCATAATCAATCAAGTTGATGTATAGTGATGAGTTCCACTCAACTGATTGTTCGACGATGATCCGTAGTGTTGCAATTTGGTCTGTGCACGACCGATCCTTACAGAATCCAGCTTGTTGATCTCGAAGTTGGGCGTCTACTGCATCTTCCATCCGGTTCAGTAAAACTCTAATAAAGACTTTTCCTGGTACTGACAGTAGTGTAATGCCTCTGTGTTTTTCACATTTGCTCAGATCTCCTTTCTTTGGAATCTTGATGAGGTGTCCTTCTTTCCAGTCCATCGGCACTTGTTCCTCCTCCCAAATCTTTTTGAATAGAAGATAAAGCATGACTGTGGTTGTTTCGATGTCTGATTTCAGTGCTTCAGCTGGTATGTTGTCGGGTCCTGCTGCTTTCCCGCTCTTGATTTGTGTGACAGCCATTCTGATTTCTTCCGTTCATGGTCGATTGGCATCTACAGGAAGGTCTGTGTACTGCTTCGATGACCGGTGGATCCAACAGAGCTGGTCTATTCAGCAGTTCCTCAAAGTGTTCTACCCATCTGTTCTTGAATCTCCGTGATTGTCTTTTTTCCTTTGTCCTTGACAGGTCTCTCTGGTTTACTACATTTCCCTGCTAGTTTCTTCACAGTTTCTTATTTCCTTCTCTTGAAGATTTTTCCGCTGTCGTTGCAAGTTATTCCACGTGTTTCTGCTTGCTGTCTTTAATGCTCTCCTTCACTTGCTTGTTTGCTTCTATGTATTCAGTTTGTGCTTGAACTTTCTCTGCTCGTGTTCGGCTGTTGTTAATTGCTGTCTTCTTGTTCTTCCTTTCTTTGATCCTGTCCAGTGTTTCTGTTGAGATCTGTTCCTTATGATGATGATTCTTGCGACCTAGAACTCCCTGACATGATGAAGTTAATGCTTCTTCGATACCTTTCCAGTTGTCCTCCATGGTAGCTTATTCCTTCGGTATATCTTGTAAGGCTTGAAACCTGTGGTTGAGAGACATCTTGAATTCTTTGAATTTGTTAGTATCTCGAAGAAAGGCTATATTTAACCTTTTTAGTGCTGTTTTTTCAGTTTTCCAGTTCTTCTTTAGCTTGAGTTTTAAATTGGACACAACTAGGTGCTGATCTGAAGTTATGTCAGCTCCTCTCCTGGTTCTCACGTCTCCCAGTGTCCTTCGGAATTTTTTTATTGATACAAATATGATCTATCTGGTTCTCCGTAGTGTGGTCTGGTGAGATCCATGCAGCTTTGTGTATGCGTTTTTGTGGGAATATTGTGCCGCCTATAATCAATTTGTTGAATGCACAAAGATTTGCAGATCTTTCTCCATTTTAGTTTCTCTCTCCCAGTTCATGTCGTCCCATGATATCTTCGAATCCGGCGTTGTGCATTCAGACTTTTGCATTTGGTGTTCCTATCAGGATGGTGAGATACTTTCTTGGGCACAACACTATGATTGGTTGCAGCCTCTTATAGAAATGATCTTTATTATAATCGTTGCTATCATTAGTGGGTGCATGACATTGGATAACATTCATTGTGATCCCCTCCTTCTTTGTTTTGAATGATGCTTTGATGATTCTAGATCCATAAGATTCTCACCCTACAAATGCATTTCGTGCTTCTTTGGACAGCATTATAGCATGTAGTATTTGATAATAAGCTTCTGAGATTAAAACTAGGGTGTCCATTTCATAAATTCCTTTTTAGTCATTGACGGAATTATATTCGTTCATATGCATAGATCTCTTGTTCATTTTAATGTGATTGATTACAAATGATGGAACATATTTTACTGAATGGTTAATTATAACTCTGTAATCAATTTAAAGGTTTTATAGAAGCATTTTAAGTAAATAATAACTAAATGATAAATTTGGGCTTATATCACTGTGATAAATCTAAATAAGTTAGAAGTAATTTACACTGAATATCGATTGCATCAGTGCAAATAATCTATACGTATTATTGCATTGAGTCATGTGGAACTATAATTAACTAACAGTTATAAAAAAGCCGTTTATAAGATTGTTAAGTTTTCTGAGATTCATTATAACTAATCTCTTATTCTAAATGTGATTTAAAGGTAATTTTACCTTGTTTTACCTAGAAAAAACTATTAGATAACATATATTTGTGTGATGTTAACTATCCGTTGTTCAGTATCCAATGAAAGTGGATTATACAGTATTTTCGAACATTTGTTTCTGTGTATTTTGTTGGTTAGTGTTGGATATAAGATAATGATTCTTACTAAGGACTTCATTTTAGTCATCTAAAGTTATCGATATAAATCTTCTTGGACACTCTATTGTAGTGCGTCCAAACCTCTCGGATGGAGAATACAAATAAGGTAAAAGTTAGAGCTTGAAATAAGATTCTTAGTAAAGAATATGCTTTTACATGTAGCATTCCTCACTAAGTGAGCCCTAAAGTTCCCCAAAAATGCTTGATATCGAGTAGAAATCGAACAATGGGAACTGGATGCTCTACAAATTCAAGGATACATATACCATCTCATATATCTGTAGTATGTCATCTTACTTTTAGGTAAATCAACCTCATGTTACAACAGCTTTGGATTTTTCCATAAACGTATTGGGAATATTAAAAACAACAAAATAACTTGCAATTGAACAAATTCCATACCCGAAATTTGTGATGAAAACATTATTATTATTATTATTATTATTATTATTATTATTATTATTATTATTATTAGTGACTTGATTCAATATCATATTTTTAGTATAATATAGAATTCTCAGCACAAAGTATTTCATTGTTTCCTCTCCTTATTCCTTCATCTACTCTGAGGATAAATATTGAGTTATCACCAGTTAGTTGTTGACAGTTCAGGAATCAAAATCTGAACAATGATCATTCTTTTCAATTCATATTGACATCCAACACAATGTCTCTGATTGTACTTTTTTGTATGTTGTACGGCGAAAGATTATAAAATTTTAATAAACGTGCCTAAATAGGTTATGCGAATAAGTGCCACAGTGATGTATTAAAACAAACGAAAGATAGGTAACCTGTTGAGATATGTTGATGTCAGAAACAGGTAGTCTACATGTTCAAGCAGGCTGCCAAGGTGATACATGTTTAGTGTTCGTGTAATTAGTAAGGTCAGTTTCCTTTTCAATGGTTCCAAAGATAAAGGACATGAATACATTAAACTAAAAATTTATAATATCTTAGCTTGTTGGGTTAAAATGACGTAAACAAGTAATTATCAGATGAAATAATCCTAAGAAGTATAAGCCTACACACATAAGATGCATATTTTTCCTCATTTATACTTCTGAAAGATAATACCAAATAACGGAATTACATATTCTGAATCCTACTCATTGTTTGCTGGAGAAGAATGATAAATCAAAGAGTACTTTTATATTGTTTGATACAACTAGTATTCACTCATATTTAAAGTTTATTAATAAATAATTTATTACCTGATGCTAGTTGGAAAGGACAAAAATCTTTTCAAGTCCTAGACAAAAAGTCTTGAACCAGTGTTTTGTGATAATGTCTTGCGGCCAGCAAAATATTTGTACATCCCTGAATGAACTACTATTTCTGTGATATAAGTAATCACATGACAAAAGTGAACGAACAAAATTTCTCCACTCTATAGGTGGAATTTACGAATGAAATAAAAAGTAATAGAACAGGATTCAACCGAAGATTGCATATATTACTTTAATACGCCTCGATATACATAAGTATAGCAAGAAATCACTGTTTTGTCTTTGATACTCAGATATATGAATTTTTATAATTTCATTTTATAAAAGGAATTGGGATATCATTGTTTATAAGTGTAGTGTGTATAAGGAGAACGGAAATATTTCCTAAATTAATTCACTAACTTACTGTCTAGTTCTTATTTCTTGATTTATTCTGACGATAAATATTGACTGATCGCCAGTTAGATGTTAGTAGTTCAGGGATCGACATCTGAATAATGTTCATTCTTTTCCATCGATATTGCCAGCCAACACGATGTCACTGACTGTACTTTTTATAACTTGGACAGCAAAAGGCCGTAAACATATTATATACGCGCCTGAATAGGTTACGCGATTAATGAACATAATGATGTGTTAAAACAAACGAAAGAACAGATAAGTTGTTGAAATATCTAGATGTCAGGATCACGTAGCCCAGATATTCAAATAGGCTGCCACAGTTAAAGGTCAATAATAACCAATCAAGATCGAGGTCGACAGGACAAGCTTTGAGTCATAGGTGGGAAATTTGAATACTTTATTCCTATCTGAAGTTCGTGCTGATAATGTTCAGGAGAACAATCACAGCTCCACAACCTAAACATTCAGATCAGCGGATGAAACTTCATCAAGATCATCCACCTGAGCCACAAATCTTTTCCACCACCTAAACTAATTTAAACGATTGAATTATTTCAGTAATACAGAGGAAAGTACAAATCTCAGTGAATAAAGTAAATCTCTTTCATTTTTTAGTGATCGATTTTTTTTGCTGTCTTATCTTTTTTAACTATTGTCTCTGTTTTTCCTTTTCAGCTGTGCAACAATTTAGGTTTATCATTGAACTGGACAATTATGCATGATATAAAAACTCCAGAATTATTTTAATGAAGATCAACTATCTAAGATTCATTTCACTTTTAAATTACTAACAAAATAAAAAAATTTTTCTTACCATTATAATCAATTTCATTGAAAACTGATTGTATTAATTCAGATTTGATTGATAAAATAGGTAAATCTAATTCATCAAAAATATATTCTGTATAAAGTTTATTATAAATTAAATCATTCCATAATTCTTTAGATATCATAGATTTAGTATAATATTTTTCATTTAATGATTCTATATCAAATACATTTTTTAATATACGACGAAATTCATATAAAAGTATAAGTTTCATTCTTTCATAAGCTAAATCTAATATTAAATGTGTTAATTGTTCAGTTAAATTAATAATTTTAGTTAAATTTGTTGAATATGTTAATTGATTTAACCATTTTGTTAAAATAATTTGATTTGATTTAATTAATTTATGAATATTTATAAAAGTTTTATTTTTTAAATGAAATGGCGGATTTTTGTATAAATGAATTTTATTGAATTTTGAATATTGTAAAGATTCTTGTTTAAATGTATGAAATTTATGAAATTGTTTTAATTTTTGTTGAATTTGATTTGAATTTGTAATTTTTTTAATTATTTGATTTTGTTTTCGTTTATGAATATTAGATAACCATTTTTTATAATTTTTTGAATAAAGATTAACTGAAAATAGATGTTTATTTTAAAAATAATGATAAATATAGTGAAATAATAATACTAATAATAAATAAACAGTAATAATCTCTAATTGTTCCGAAAGATTCTTCTCAAATGACATGGAGTTTATTTCTAGAAATACAAATGTCAGTTAACATCTATTGGAGATTCAGTGATTTTTTTGGTACTATTCAGAAATGTAATTAACAACATCACTTACAAACCACTTTGAAATTATCAATTTGTGAAAATCAACAGTAACATAATTATTACGTTTTATGACAAACATTGCGTTTTTGTATATAAGGGATAAAATTCATGTAGTATAATGTCGTTTCAACTATATTTTCATTGTAAAATATTTGACCAAATAATATTTTTATTTATTATTTTTTACACATAGATATTGGTACAAGGAGGCACCGAATACATATGCGTCACACAAGTCACTCGATTTGTGTGTGGGCTGTAATACTGTCCGGGTGCCCGGACCGAAGCAGGTGGTTTCCTTAGATGGCCATACTCTGAGCCTTCGACCTGAAGGTCTGATCCACAAGGCAGTGGAGCTACGTAAGGAGATGCATTCCCATGGTAGGCGGTGACCAACGATTGGTTCATACGCCGTTTGTTCCCGCAGGATACTGGAGCCCATGTGCACCATTGGTTTGGAATCAGGGTTTTCCAACTTCTGTAAGTGCATGCTCTCTGTCCATCAACCCGGTTAAAACACCTACATTCGCTTTTCGTCCTCTCAATTTCGTAAACAACACCCGTGGCGCGAGAAGGCGATGAGTAGGATTTCCCTGGCAGAGGCTATATACCGTGGCCATGTGAGAGCATTTCGAGAGGGTTGGCGGACTCTCCCCACTCTCGGCCGTACCAGGGCATTTGGGGGCAAGGTAATTTTAGTTTCATAGTTTGAAAAATTCATCTCTGTTAGATGGCCAACCGATTTGCATATAAAAAATATTTATCTGAAAGTTCAACTTGTACTTTCGCCTAGTGTCCTCGAGTTAGTGGATGATTTTTTTACCATGAGCTAACACAAACCTCACGGTGGTGATCGGACTAATCTCCAACTCTGTCTTAATATTGGCCCACAGAAAAGGGTAGTAATGTTGAGATATATATGCGAAGTTATGGGGCAGAGATAATTTACTTTTGGTCTTTGTCCAGATTTTCTCCAGATAGAACCATTAGGTTTAGCGAGGGTGGGTAAGAGCTTGGACCATAATCTGTGCCGTGACTGGTGCACAGGGGTCAATACCTTACTTGTTTGTGGCATGAGCGTAAGGGAGCATATCGTCCATGATAACTTGACAAACTGATTGAAATATTTGATATTCATTCAGTGTTAAAAGCAGCCGCGCTACGAACTGGGTTGGTTTCATATATACGATTGCGTATATCGGTCTCGGCTTGTGCTATCTTTATATGAGTGTAACGTATAACTATGAGCAGAAGCTTCTGTACACATGTGTACCCATGGAATATGTAAACTTATCTATACATTCTATGATTCCATGTAGTGCGTACTGGTGACCGTGCCCATCTATGCCCGTGTGTGTATCACTGGAATATACGCATCCCTGATAAGTGCATTTTAACATATACAGCGTACTTGGGAGAGAGTTCCTTGTTCTTCACTGGCGTATCCATTAGTAGCTCAGAAGCGCTTACTGTGTGCATACAAGTTTCCAAATATGGTAGGAAAATGCAAATGTATCACGGATAAACTGTACGGTTTCCGTCTGCTCCACCTACAGCAGACCGGATTGAACCCATCTGCCGTACGTACATATAACTGGACTGTAGTGAATCTGTCTGTATGCATATAAAAAACAGACTGTACACATATCCGTCTGTTTTAATAGCATGATTGAATTAAAAGATACTATTCTGTATTTTAACTGTTTTCTTTACAGCTTCACATTTCTTTACAAAGGCCCTTTTCTTTGCACTTCGAAAAGCCAATCGGCTTTCCTTGTTACTGGAACGAGACAATGATAACAATAATAAACTGAATGATAATTATTTCTAATCCTATATCTTTTATACGATGATCCAAAAATATTTGAAGAACAGAATCACTGAATATTCGCATTCTTTAATCAACTACTCAACTGATTTTAGATGACGAAAAATCAAACAAAAGTAATTGATAGCATCCAATAAGCATAACCCCGTTTCGAGGAAGCGAGATAGATGGTTCTCATCTACTGAAAGGAGAGTTATGTAATTCAAAAATTAATCTGCGCTTGTCACAAATTTTTTGACACAAATGTCATAGAAATATTCAACAGGTTTGTATTCGACTATAATATATCATTACGAATACGATAATGATGATAATAACAGACGAAATTTGATCTAGTTTTTGTTGTATATCTCTATTTTTGTTAATATATGGTTTTGGAAATTCCGTACTTCACATTTAATTTATCAGAACAACCAATTTGTTTAATTTCTAGTTTTATACGTCAGTTATTGTTCCAAACCTATGACTGATGTTGTAAACGTTACCGATTTGTCAGTTTAAACAGATGGTACGATATCATACTAGAGACACAAAACTTTATTCAAAATAATTTATTGAAAATAAGAAAATATAGTAATTAACTAGCTCTGTGATAGTTAACAGTTATATTCATTTGTAAAATGTAGTGCACTTAAAAATAGACTACAGCCTTTTGGGTACTCAGTAATAATCTAATAAATTTTAATATTGTTTTTCTAAGAGAACAGTTGATAATCCGCAGTTGGTGCGGAATAACTGTAATAAGCAACCTATTTGTCCACGTGTATTGACTAAATTAACTAGTTGCGTTGAAATTTGAATTTAGTAACCTGAAAACGTTCAATAAACGAAAATCATCATAATCATATATATAAGCTGATTTGGTTTTACTTGGAGTTTCCAGTATTTTAGAGTTGTCTTTCAGCATAAACTGTTATCATTTGAAGGTGCATCTAAAAACAGAATATTGGACAGCTTTCTCGCAATAGTTAATGTCTCCGCAGACGTGAATAATCACGACCTTAAACAAGAACATATGTATAACACTCAAGCATAGTGCTGAGATCACTTCCATTAGTATAAATTTTGTTCATACTAACAGCTATCGAAATAGATTTCCCGAGTTTTAAATGAAAACTAATTAGATGGATTGGTAGTTCACTTAATATATTATATGTAGACCACGTTTTTTTCCAAATGAAGTCATAAAAATGGACTAATAGTTTCTTGAAATCCATTGAAGTATCTTGCTATGAACGGTTAGACCTCAGGTGACGTCACGCAAGCACACATTTAAGAGGTCCTAATTGGTGAAAACTTATTCCTCTTTATAATAGTTCACTATGTCTAATTCTTAATCCTTCAATGACCGTAAAAATGCGATATTTCACAGAAGCAACTCACAAATACATATCCTGGCAGTATGCACATAATTTCATAACTTATCGCTCTATCAAACCGTTATCCAAACCACAAATACAAATTTAAAAAACTTATTTCTAACTCGGTTACTTAGTCGTCAACATCTCTAAAATAATAATTTATAGAGAACTTACTGGTTGGCTTATTACAACAATTATTTAGTTTGTGTATATAATCAAAATACTCATCCAAATGACATGATTTTAAGCCATCACTATAGATATTCCAACATAAATGATAGTCATGATAATTATGATGGGATTGATAGAAGATACAGTGGAGAAAATCCAAGTAAGTTGGTAATACATTTTGCATAAACAATGGAGTTCTATTATTGTTTTTGAACCCGGAAATACCAACAATTAAACCGGTATTCGAAGAAAAAATATAAAGTATTAACATCAAATATATTAAAAATAAGTTAGTAGACTGATATTCAAAAGAACGACGTATTTTTGTCATGGATTAATTAAAGAAAACAATTATTTGATACTTCAATTACTGTAATACACCTTGTTAATTGTTGTCTAGTTTTTATGTTGAAAACTGAATTTGAATTAATGATAATCTTAAATTTTAAGACATGGCAGTTTCAAATGAACGGTTGTCCTTTTTGAAACATTCCTACGGATAAAAAAGGAAAGTTTAAAAAAATATCGTAATTCAATATTGATCATTCAACCTCACAAAATAAAAAAAGGTTTAGAAAACACAAAATAAATTGAATTGCTGTTTATAATATTTAAGATGGTATACAACTTTAGTACGGACGCTATTCTTATTTTATTCAATCGCTGTTTACCAGACTTAAAGTTTTAAGCTTTAATCACAAGTAAGAAGTTGTGATTGACATAAGTGCTAAGAAACTAATATTCTGTACAAAAAAAGCTATTCACTACGTTTCATCTCAACAATTCATATCTAGTAAATTATATACATATGATCACCAGAGCTGAAGGAAAATGTGATCAGTAATAAGGTTTCAACCAACAGACCATATATCATTAAAATGATAGCACTGTACAAACTTAATGAAGTTATAGAATAATGAAAAAAATGAAATTTTTCTACATTATATGATCAATAGATTAAAGATGTTGGAAACAAAAGTAAAGTCAAGGGTTAGAATACTAGCTAAATTTCACAGTAATCTGAAGTTAATTTCTCTGAATTCACTTGCGGAGTAAAAATTCAACTGCACTTTATTCATTGTTCTCAGCCTACAAATTGAAGTCATTTTATCCATTATAACATAATGAATAATTCATTGCTATGAGGTTGTGAAAATTGTTGAGTTTAGATTGACATAATTAATAGATCAATGTTAGACCACCATTGAAAACCTGGAAGCACTGAACGGCCGTTTCATCCTAGTATGAGACTCCTCAGCAGGGTGCATCCACGATCCTGCACGCCGAACTCGAACCTAGGTTCTTCTGTTTCGCGCTTAACGTGTAGACCACTGAGCCGGTATCCAACGGTACGAATGTCTAACTTCAACTAGTCAACGATTTGTTTCTAATTTTGACATGGATTTGAGCTATAGTACGACGGGTTAGATTATAATTTACCATATTCTCTCATATCTACTGATTAATGTTTACAAGTATAAAAATATATAATAAAATTAATCATTTGTATAAAACTGCAAAAGTGTGACATTAATCAAGATGGGAAATTCTGTCTTTGACATTCATGAATATATAGTATAACAGTGATACATAAATGACTTATCTCTTGGTCAAATCATTTATTTCACACAATCGTAAATGATTCGATAACCTTAGAAATAATAAAATATATCAGTAACCTCGATTTCTAGTTTCTCATATATTCCATAATATAGAAGTTCATGTGTAGGGCCAAACTGGTTACCAAGAGTTTACCTTCATTGATGATATAATTATAGTCAAATTTCATCTTCCATCAACAGTGTTTTAGGTAATAGAAATAAGAAAATGTAGGATACAGTCAATTTGTATTTTTCAGTTAATAATTTTGACGATCGAATATCGTACGTTAAAATATTTTTATAATTATTATGGTATATAACTTTTCATTTGCTTTGATTTGGTTTGAAGATAAGTATACCTTTGTATCTTAGGGAATGATTATTTTAAAATTTGTACTTTTCTATCATTTGTTATGATTAAACCAGTGAATTTGATTGCACTCCAAGTTATCAATATATCAACTCCTTCTGTAGCTCTTCCAGGGTTACTGCCTATCCTAAGCCATGGTAAAGCTGAAGAGTCGGGCATGGGGTCAGCAACCCCATCCTGTAGAAAACAACCTTGCCAAATAAATTCTAACCATAAAAAGCAAAAGTTTTATGTAATCCGGAAAAATTTGAATTCGTTTTGTAGTCAAGGTTACGGTAACTGTTCAGTTTCTTAATCAGAACTAGACAACTACTTATTAACTTGTAAACATGTGATTCAAAGGCCAACATCAGGAGATTCGAGATTTACTTTTGTCATGTAAGTGATTCTGCGGTGGATGAGATAATGTATTTTAAACTATCATTTTATTATTTTCATTGCATACTTAGGAAGGTACCCATTATTATGACCACATCGGTATTATAAAATTTGGTATGTGTTAGTATGTGTTTTAAAAAAAATATATCTTCCTATCTCGGTCAACTTACAATATTGTTCCGGATAAACTCTAAAATATCATATTTTAAACATTTAGCTCAAATTACTCTTGACTACTGAACAAACTGATTAAAATACTGTTCGTCGGAATGAAGATAATTTATTGGATAGTGGGGCACTGGTTAAAAGAAACTGTATCCTAGAACCTCTCGATTTAATATACTGTTTATTGATGTGGTTTTGTAGGGGTTTCATAAATTTTTAACGTGGTTTATGTTATTTACTAAAATTCTTTGATGAACAACCGAAATCTAATGAGCATTTGACAACTGTTTTATTTTAGTTCAAAAGTTCGCATCAGTCTACAAATACGATCCCATACAAGCAAGAGTATAGAATGACTAGATCTTAACAATAGTGTAATAACTTGAAACTACATAGCTGAAATCTAATGCTTAATATCGTTAGATCAAAGAAGTTTGTTACAACTGAGTAGCTAAGTGCATAGAATAAGGTTATCCAAATTATTAACTCCCGAGCAGAGGATTATCATTTCTTGTGATAGTTTTGTTGAGAATTTTCAAATAGTTTGAAAGCAATTTTCATCATTAACTAATATTAATTGAGTAAAGATAGAACTATTTACTTCTATATTTTGAACAAAAAATATTTTGTTCAATTTTAATATGCAATGAAAATTGACTTAATATTACATAATCTAGAATTCTGATATAAGAGTTACAACAAAGTTATTATAAAAGGAATTATTATCATTAATTAAAATAGATGTCATTCTTACATCCGGTAACATATATTTTCATCACATCAATAATAATAACTAATAAAAAAATATAAAGCTAGTTTAGGTAATATTAATAAAATCAATAATATTCCAGCTAACTTTATAATGATCAAGTTGGTTTCAATACAAATAAAGGCTTATTTTCTAATCCTTATGGTTTAAAAAAAGTATTGAGCTTCTAGAAAAGAACATTATTGAACCAATATAGGTTTTCAATGGTGGTCTAGCTTCAATGGACTCATGATCTCAAACTGTTTAAATTACTACAATCTACACAAAACCCCTTCGGATAATATATAAATTGTTGAAATCATTATAAATTGTTTTCGTGCTTTTATTTTCTCAAAAAATCATAAGCATATTAATAATTAGAGAATTAACCTCTATTTAGATTAATGTACATATATATATATATATATATATATATATATATATATATATGAATTAATTACAAAATAAAATTATTTAAGTGAATTTTTCTGAGCTTATTTATAATTGAAATATTTTTCATGAAAACACTTTTTTCATGCATCAAGACCCACCTACTAACTTAATTAATGGGATAGAAACCATTGATTCATTTGCGTGAGAATAAATATTAATTTATATATATATATATATATATATATATATATATATATATAATGGAAATATTTGTATTCGGTCCTCTCTTAAAAAGTGGTTATAAAAACATAATTCGAGATCTACTGAAGCATATCTATACGGTTGCTTAAAAACATCTTATTAATTTTTTGTGTTGTTACTAATATTTTTACTACTTAAAATCATAACAATCTTTATAGGGAATAAATAAAAATGATCATAGAATATGTCTCAATGTGCGTTTTTTTTCATGTTTGTTTAGTTATTACAACAAAATCAAACAGGAAGAACATTTTCTGATGGTATCAAATTAAAAGCTGTGTAGGATTTATTTTCAACATTTTCTAAATGAATCTTATATACTTAGAATTAAAAATGAAAATTATAGTTGAAAAAGAAAACGAACTTTATCAGAAAAAAGCTCTTTCTTATTCATTATCATAGTCAGGTACATATTCAGTCTTTATATTAGTACTTATGGTTTGTAGTGTAAGTGATCTTCACAAATCATTCAAATGAACAATTTGTATACGCTCATTAATAAGTAGCCTCATGATGAATCTTAGTGAAACATGCTAACTAGTGAATTTCAATTGTACAATGAATACCATGGATATCATTCGATGATCATTGGAAGATATCACGATAAAGCCGGTATAAAAAAATATGGACTATTAGATTTCGTCACTGGCCAAAGAATAACGTGATTGCTACGAAATATAATCTTACTAAGTTTAATATTATCCAAAGTTACAAGTGCCCAATTCTCTATTCTTTTATGATTTTCAATCGATTCACCATCCTATTTTGATCTGTAACAAAAACCACATTCTAATGAATTCTACATTCACAAAGTATTCAAATAAATGAATATCTGTTATGTTTTAGTAATTTGGTCACTATAATTTAACATACAAAATTGTCTATAAAAGTGGATAATTATGAAAGTTATCCTAGAATTAAGATTAATAGGTTTATTATATTGTTTATCGGTTAAATTTAGAACTAACTACTATGAAGCTGACAAGTTTCATATGAGAGTCAAAAAAGACTAGCAAAGTAGTTAAGGATTAACAACAATTACGTAAAAATAGATTACAGACATATGGAACTTAAATCGGTCATATTATTATTTTCAATAATTTGACAACTACAAAAAATTACAGTGATTCTATTTACAGAATTTGTAAATCGGTATGTTTTGCTGATCCTTTGAACTATGGTAATATGATTGGATTTCTGAAAAGCATTTATGCTGTGAATAGTTTATTGTTCTCTAGTTCAAAGTGTTAATTCAATACTATCAGGTTAGTTTGCCGCTAGAATTCTGAGCTATTTAAAAATAAAACATTTTATATCTCCTACTGAATTGTTGTGAATAGTCTCTTGAAAGCTCTAGAATTAGGTTTTATGATGGTTTTTAAATACCATTAAAACGCAAAATAATTACTGAGAAAATCTGTCTCTATAGAGAAAACATTACTTTTTCCAGTCAGAATTTTCACTTTGAAGAAATTATGAACTTGATTAAACACTTTTAGGGCTGAATTATTTTATAAAAGAGTATTTATTCTTTTACATCTCTGATTTTAAATAGAAAGTTTCCTATGATCTATTGTATGAATTGCTATTTAATGGGCTTTAAAAAGTTTAACTTTTCAGTGCAAGTATGATATTTGTACACAAAAGAAATAATGAGAAGTTATTTTGTTGTAAACATCTAGGTATTTTTAAATATTTCTTTCAAATTATGCTAGTACTGCAGTTAAGTCTAACAGAGTCTAGTAGGTTACCTCGTATTAAAACTGATTATAATCTAATGTCGATTAATTATTCTAACAGGATGAGAAACATTGTATTATTCAATATAACTAAATTCTATAAAGTTTATTTCGTTTTCACATCTGGAATATTTCGAAGTAATCTTTGATTACAGTTAGTATTCTTTTGCCTAAATATTAATATAATAACTAAAATGTAAACCATTCAGCTTATAGTTAAATATTATGGTGTCAGAAGTTCTGATCGATTAGCAAAGATGTCAAAATCTTGTTGAATGAAATGTACTGTTTCAGATATATATATATATATATATATATATATGGTAGGATTAAATTTTAAAGACTAGCATAAATCTTTTCGTGGAGAGACAAACGGATAAGTAGTGTTATTCTTGAATATCGCATTTGCGAGATTTTCCTTACTACCTTGTAACGAACTAGAAGTCTCTTCATTTGCTTGGTATTTCCATATAATTGATTTTTAAATGACCAGTGATTATATCTTTAATTTATTTTGCTAGATGCTATCAGGAAGTATGGTGTGTACTATTGATGTCAACAGATAGAAGTAGTATTGATCACCAATCGAATGTGGAATGCCTAGCGGAAGAAGGTTGAGAAAATTAAAGAGAAAAGAACCAGAACAAAGAGTGATTGGTATGGAAACAAAGGAACAACAAGACCATTGATGGATATTATGCAAATGAAATATCTACTGTATGGTTCTCAGATTATACCGAGATATTCTGTAATATCGTATTATAGTATATTTAGTTATCCCCACTGCTGTACTACTATCAATATCTACAACAATTTTTTTAAAAAAAACAATGTTTAAACAGAAAACTGTTCTTACCTTTTTAAAATGATGTTTTTTTTAAAAAAAAGAAAAGCCATGGATTTAGAGAAATATTTCAAATTGTTTAAATCTAATTTATTCGCAAGTTGAAATTGATGTGTTTCATGCTATAAATAGTCACTTTTAGCCATGTATTGTATAATAATAAAGATTTACTTTCTAAATTTGCTGTTACATAATTTCATTAGAATGCGTCTTTAAAAATTATTATCGCGATTAAGAGGTTTAATGACATTTTTTCAAAAAAATAATAAATCACAGCCCTAAAACTACAAGTATATATATAATTAGATCTAATTTTGATTCATCCTCTTGACGATACATTTTAATTTGGTTGGAAACAATATTATAGAAGAAATTAATAAGTTAATTATAAGACTTTGCATATTTTATTTCTATCGGAACTCTTCACATGACAGCATTATATAATTTTTTAAAAAGTGTTTGTTACTCAGAAACTCAGTATAAGGGTTAACAGTGTTACTACTTACATTTTAATGATTTGTTGCACTTGATGAAGATATATCGGATGAATAATATTAATCAAGTTTTATTTATGAAAGGTAGGCTCAGTAGACTCACAGTGTTAAGATATCCTTGATTTAAATTGGTTTAGTACAAGTAATCTGAGTATTATATCGATATTGATAAATTATATTATTAGAAACCTCTTAACTATAAAGTTTAAGTTTTACTTTCTTCAGTTTATGATTTGAATTAACATTAAGAAAATAATAACAGCCAAACATTTTGCCGATATAATTCTGTCTAGTTAGAGGTTATCAGTTTAATGTATCTGTATCATAGAGTATCTGTGCTTTCACTGTGAAATTTTAAATGTGTTGTGCCGGAAAAACAAAAGCGCTGATCACCCATAATCGGAACGAGGGACCACGATGATTCCCGCGATGCGAAAGTAAGAACACAAGACTGGTATAAGTGAAGATTTATTAGCCCCAAACACTATGACAACGACGAATCTATATTGTCTAAAATACACTGGTTTATATATTGATTGTACACCCATTTTGATTAATAGTTAGGATTACATCACATACTCAGTTATAACAAATCACTTACTGAGCATAGTTCATGTTAAGTGAATGCAAGAATATCGTATATCATACTGGAAAAACAATCAAATACTACACTGAATGATCCTCACGTTGAATCAAATCGGATGTTATATTGAATAAAACTCATAATGAGTAATACAATCGAAAATTGACTTTTCGTTCCATCGTATCATAATTATACAATAAAAATATACGTTTAGTATTGGTTCATAAAAGGATCCCAAAATTACCACTCATTATGTTTCTCGGGTCCTAACAAAATGACACTACAAATATCAACAGATACAGATACAATCAATCAACAAATTAAATAAAAATTGAAGCATCTAACTTGTCTGTGAATCATTAAATCCCATCCAAAAGATCAAACTGAAGTAACCATAAAAAGCTATTTTGTTATTAATGACTAAACAAGCTGATTTTACATGGTCATGATAAGAAATCCTAAAGTATATTGTTAGTAAAAATTAAGTTTACATAGCACAGATAACAAGTAATTTATTGAGTAGACTTTGTAGAAGTTTTCTTGTAATTTGAAAATAATTTTTATTACTAATGATTGTTATAAGTTGAGTTTTATTACAAATACTTAGCTGAGTAGTTACAAATTAAACCAAATTAGTTGGCCGTAGCTCCTCGATTTTCAGTAGTATGTCCATTTACATCATTTTGATGTGATAATCATTGCGATAAGAAAAAATTAGTAAACTATTCAACTCATTTTACCGAGCAATAATACATACTTGTTTACCAAAATAAGTTTATCAGATTCTAAGAACTAGTAAAAACAATCTGAACAAATTGGCTAAATTTATTTCACAGTAAATTAATTTATAATGACGTTATACCATATAAAAATGCAACAAATTACAAAGTACACATATTCACCAAATAAATATTAAAAATATCCAGCTGCTTCAAATTGAACTAGCATAAATAAATGAGGTGGGTAGGATGGAATGAAATAACTATTATTGGTGCAATATTTGTGAATAGGTTTTGTTGAGAAACAGTATTATTTTCTTAAAAACATTAACAATAATAAAACTTCTAGGTAAACGTATCCTGTAGAAGACACAAATCAGTTACTTTTTGATCAGTTAACGATACATACTGGTGTCCTTTTCTCATTATAGACTCGGTTTTATTGAAGTACTGTTACGTCTTGACATTCTGCTTAAAAACGATGAAAATTCGGTCGAAGGCAAGACCAAGAGTTTATTTGGTTTAAATTGTTAAATCTCAATGTGAATAACATTCTTAAACTAACATACATTTTCAACAGTATAAAATTAACAATACTATAAATAAAACTGTTGGACCAGTTAAGAAATTCATTGAGAAATTCTTTTCAGCCATCATACTTCTTTAATTTTAAACAAAGAACTTTCATTAACTTTGTACAAGAATAAATTACATTACACTTGTTGATTTTTAGAGATCATTATTTGGGACGAGCCACATATCTGACCATAACTTAAATGATACTCTCAAACATATCTATAGGATTCTTTCAATAGGTACTCTTGACACTTTACTTTATACAACTGAATTAAAAAGAGCAATTCTAATGGAAATCATTTTAAAATGTGAATGATAACGCTTAGTTTTGTAATAGTCGAATTCATTGTGTCTACTAGTATTGTCTATGTTAGTAATCTGGTAACTGAATGGTTCATTAAGGTATATCCAAAAATAACTTCTCTAAACTTACAGTTGAAATGATGAAATAAACATAGAAGTAAATTAGAATAAATAATATATTTGTAATATCCCAATGAGTAGAAAAATTAGATTTCCTGACGTTTCGTAGCTCAGTGCAAGCCACTTCATCAGAGAATAAATAACCAAAGTAAATTAGAAATTTGTAAATAGTAAACAAAAAAACAAATTTATATTCGAACTAAATATTTATATTATTTGTGAATTGAAATGGTCGCCACAATGTAAAATTGTACAAAATAATTAACTTACTTTATTCAAACAAAAAATCGAATGTTGGTTTGGATATAAAATTTTTTTCTCAATAATTATCTCTTCTATACATTGAATTCTTACCTAGTTAATAATCCTCAGAAAATATCAACATTGTTAATATAAATCAAATTATTCCCATTTATATTGACTTATCTGAATAGATTTATACACAATAATCATCTACCAATCCTATCTCTATTCTAATGAATTACCCATATGTACTATCAAAGTCTACTATCTTAAATAATATTTTTTCTCAAATGATCCAATCATATTTCACAAACTACTTATTCCAGTTACTCATTTAGCCATCTGTAAAGTAATAGTTATTATTGCTACCATGATACGATGATTTATAATAATAATAATAATAATAATAATAATAATAATAATAATAGAAATAGTACTGCTATTGTAAATCATACTGTTAGTAAGATTGTTGTCAGTTATATAATGTTTAGTAAAAATAAACAATAACTACTTTCATGCTAAGTAGAATACGAGCTGTAGTACAACCATACTACTAACTAAGTATTTCAATAACAATAATAATAATGTCTAGTTTAAACATAAATTAAAATGTAGTGATATGTTAATTTTGAATAAATTAAGTATAAATCTTATTTAAAGTTGACAGAAAATAGTTTAGTTTACATTTTCTAAAAATTAAACGAAATTAAATAAAGTGAAGAGGCGTTTTAAAAATAAAGCTTATGTATAATATACAATGCAGATCATAATAATAAAGATTTTATCGAAATAATATTCGATATAAGAACGAAGACAGGAAGGCAGGTGAATGTCATGAGTATTTTTTTTTAATTCATTGAGATTTTTCGTTAGTTCGTTAAATTATGATGGGAGAATTTCTGCTTTGACTATCCAACCACCATTGATCTAAGGATAAGTGATTTGGCTTTAAAGATGGAACTAGCGAAAAAAACAGATTAAATTACACAACTAATTATTACATAATTATTTTGTATGTGTTTATCTTTTCTGTATAAATGAAACTGTATCGTTCTAATTATATCTAGTTTTATAATAGTTAAATCCAGATAAAATTACTATGTTACACAAACATTTCGAATCTTAATCACAAGTCAAGTAACAGATTTTTTCACAAACAAACTAGGTTTGTCAGTAATGAAATTATTACTGAACACTTTAAATACTTCCCTAAATCATGCTACCATACGACAACTCAGTTCTAAATACATGGTATAAAATAACATCTAGTATATCGCAGTTACATAACAAACATAGAAAACTATTAACATTAATTTATTTTGGGTAATTAGTAAATATACCTTATTATAAGGCTGAATTAAGTTCACTAACTATCTGTAAACTAGTCATTTGAGTTTATCTGTCAAAGTAAGTACTTGAAATGTCAGCATTTTCTAAAAATTAGTCATTAGATTATTACATAATTCCCTTTGAATATTTGATTTTTATAAACAATTTATAACGCAATACACAACGTATCTTTATTCGCCTACAGGCTAATCTGTTCGGTATATTTTAAACATTAAAATATTTTTGATAACGTTTTGCTAGTGACAGGACACTTATTTCTGTTTACCGTAGACCGCCACGTTTGGTAAATAAACTAACTATAAATACGATAGTACAGCCTAAGTAAATAGAATAATCGAAAAGAAAATTTTCTTTACTAATTTATCTATACCCTTCTTCAATGATGCAACTGAGTTTCTTTCATTTTTGGATGTAAAAGTTTAAATGAAGGTAACAGTATGAAGAATGTAGAGGTTACGAGATGAACGTTATGGTATATTCTGATAAATTTAAGAGCAGTTTTCTTTATGATACACATATTTAATCAAACATGTTTAACGGTAATAGGGCTGATAAGCAGAGACAGTGATTAGAAGTGAAATTAAAACCAAATACACACTTCATTTATTGTTAAAAGATAGTGAAGTAGATTAACTACCAACGTATGGCCTTGAAACACATATTTAGCCCTCATTTATTAAAACGTGGAAGTATTTTTCTCATTCTAACAAAATATATATATAGTTCATGGGCTAATGAATAAGTTAAAATTGATTCATTAGACTGTATTTCATTGTTACTATGAGTAAAACATTTTTACTTAATTCTAATTTAAAACACAGGATAAGAGTTTTACAACATTCAGTGACCGTTAAATCTCTTTGATTTATCTCTTTACATGAAAAATGAAATCAGTATAATACGCCTGCGGGATACATAAAATTCAACACAGTTTATGTATTAGACAGGAAATAATGAACAGTATAAATACTAGACTATTTTAATAAAGGCTATTTTTATAACTAAAATCCCTAAAGGTAGTTCCTTTTATATACACTAGTTCATATTCAATCATTTAAATTCTAAAATAGCAACTGCATTCTGGTGCTCTACTAGTAAGAAAATCATAATAGACGTTATATATATATATATATATATATATAAACAGGTCTGTTAAAGCCAAGTTCAGTTCTCCTAGAAACAGTCTGAAAATGAAATGAACTTTTATACAGATAGATTACTAGCTAAAATAATGTCTAACTTCACTTGAATCAGATGTAAAACTACTTAATTAACTTAAAACAAATCAGTTTTCTATTTATGGTGATCAATGCAGCTAATAATAATGTTTTCAATTATATTTTGATAGTTTGTTACAGAAAATAAAGTTGACGTTATTTTATTTTGTTATGCCAAATTAGTCGAAATAATGTTTTTATTGACTTGATAAAATTAAAATGAAGCTTGAAAATGATTGATAATTTTTTGCACTTGTACTTGTTAAATCTAGTTAACATTCATTTGAATTTCTACAATATCAGTACAATAATAAACAAGCATCTGCCTATTTTTTGACATTTATTTCAAATGAACAATTAGATAGTTCTTAAATCAGCCTTTGTATTGTTGTGTAGAAGTGTTCTATTGAGAATACTAAATTTTATTGAAAACACAAATATAAGAGAATTCCAAGACCTTTCATGTTTTCAAAAACGGTTTTCATTTCAGTTTGAATCAACTCAGATACTATTGATTTGTAGTTTATCTAGTTTGATCATTTCTCATTTTACTCATGGATCTTAACAAGTTATTATGTGACTAGATTGTTCGCATAATTCGGACAAACTTCGTCTTCTCATTGTATTATCTAATTTATGCATTAATAACAAGGTCACTTGAATAATGTATTAACGACCACAAGACGTTACTTCAGACGATTAATTTTATGGATACCTTTTTACAAAATCAAGTCCTAATAATTAACTAGAATAGATTTATTGAAACTTGATTTATGATGAATATGAAGATTCATTGTTTTTAACCTGCAAAACAATATTATCTTTCTTAGAGTCAGTTTTAAATTTGATAATAAATGATATTCCATTTGTAGTTATATAAACTTAAATACGAACTAACCAGCAGTCAGTGAATACGTTTAATTAAAGCTGCATGTAATTTTAACTGAAGGTTCATATGTAAATATAACACTCCATACACTGATCAAAACTACTGAATACCATAAATTTAAGAAATCATGTAATTCAAAATTTCTTGATTTTTGAGTTATTTTTTCTGGTCAGCGTGTTTTCAGCGAGTTAGTTTTCTACGCGATGAGGTCGCTAACCCTATACTCAAACCTCCTCCTTTATCCGAGCCCCAAAGGTGCCCCAGGAGGACTTATCAACGAAATAAATTTGTGCGGAAAAAGAACCAGTGTTAGCAAATATTTAAAGGATAAAGAGATAAAAGGGAAAATGTTAATTACAACTGAAAACATGTTAACTCATGTGAAGTGTACATCATCGAAAAACTGAACCATTTCAATATATGAAACTCTAAACTGTTGAATTTACAAACTCAGTTTATTACTTGAGTTGTCGGTTGTTTGAATGAATGTCTTGTTATTGATTAAATTTGGTTATAATCCTGGGAAGCTATTTTAGCGTCTCATAGTCAGATTTCTCTACATTGTAATCGATAATGAATGGTAGATGACTGTCAGTAGGAACGTACACACTTCTAGATCGTTGTGCAGCTGACGTAGCCGATAAAACATGCAACTTATTTTTAATTCTTAAGTATTACAAATACAAGATAGGACATTTTCCCACATTATTTGTTGAATCCAATCATTCTGTAGATTCGCTGGTAAGTATACGTAGATACTAAGATGATTTCACTGAGTACGGATACTAGTATTTTATTATCCCAAAAGAAAGCACTTATTCTTGAGGCTTCCAGAGTACTTTATGGCTAAACCAACATTTTGAATGAGTTAAATAATGATAAGTATTTCATACTTTTAAATTGAAATTATGAAGCATCTCAAATAGATGTCATTATTGGACGTTATTTTTATTGAGAAAGTACAGAGAATGTTGTATATTGATATTCAAAAGTAAGCAATCATTAAAATTGCCCTGCCCGTAAAATATAAACAATATTTTACTAATCCAGTTTCCAACTAGCTATGATTAGAGAAATTCATTCAATCGATTTCCTAGATTAAGAACTTATTTTTAATTCCGATTTACTCATTTTTCTATTAATTATAATTACGCAACCAGTTATTTCTAGTCGTTTGCTCCTACCCACATTTCTGAGTACTCACTTACGCATGACGTACATGTGCGACATTTTACCAAGTCTTTTAATATTTTTCGGATCTTTGCTACACCATACCAAAACGTGTTGACATCAAGTTTCAGGAAAATTCATTTGTCAGTGCTTTTGTAATTCCGATTATAAAACATTACACGTCGTAAGCGGATAAGGAGGTTCCAGAGAGATAAAATCGAACTTATTCTTCTCAAATTCTTGTTTACGGAGGAAAGATAAATAAAAAGAAAATCTGAATTAGAATCATGATATTGCTGAAAATAAATAAGCTCATGTTTTTCAGTATTTATTTAAGCATAAGTGATGCTACCCTGCAAGTGTTTTGAAACTTCGTCTTGAAAAGAAATAAAAAAGATTGATAGGACAGACAGAACTTTCAACTGGAATGATTAGCGAAATTGGTCCGATGCATCTAAAATCTTGGTTCAATATAGTCAGACTCCATCCGTATAACTTGATATCTAATTGTAAATAATTCGAGTCCCTCAATGGCGGAAAAACAGCTTATATTAACGCATCTAAGCAATTTTCATACGAATACGGTTGGGAAAACGTCAGAATATTGGACAGAGGAAAATTCCAATAGTCTAGCACTCTAACCGAACATCAATGTATATATTGAAACTGATCATGCCTATCGGTCAACAGGAAGAGGAATCAACAATTGCAAGGTCAGAGTTCTAATCAGGAGAGAAAACATTCAAAGCAAACATGCAAGTAATGATCACAAAATCAGATGACTAACCAAATTGAAGGTGAACACAACGAGCTGTTAGGTGATTGTGGAGTAATTTCAATAGCTCACCTTTCTTTGAAGTCTGTGCTGATAATGTTGATCAAAAGGACAATGAAAGCTCCGAAAATTGGATCATCCAACTTAGGGAATACAACACCGCCGAAAAACCCCTCATCTTACATTATATATTTAGAGGGGAAATCATGGAAATAATCAATCACACAGTACATGTATAGTCCACGAAAAATGACTGTCTTCAAATTTCATTTGACAAAGTTCGTTTCTTATGTCAAATAAACTATGATCCAAATGAAATAAAAACATCATAAATTTCCCTTTCATATAACTATCAACCATATTAATTTATGTGTACTTCACGCAACAGAATCATTGGTCTAACAGAGCAGTTTCATATTACTATGTTTTAAATGATTTTACATAGAGCCAACTGGATCGTTAGCACTTTGCTACTTCAATTATTGATGTTTACAGGTTATGATTACCTGGTGATGTTACTATTCGATTCATTCGCAACGAATTACAAACCTGATTATCCAGTGATATTGATTCTGACAAAGAATATTTGAGACGGTCTCATTTATAATCAACGCCGAACCTAGCATAATTGAGTGTCGGCTAAAGTTTTCAAAGCAAATTAGCACAACGAGAGAGGATCCATAAGATGAGTAACAAATAAGGCGAAATAATTATAGTGGCAATGACAATGAAAAGGGCTAAAGATTGAAGATCTAGTTCAAAAAAGAAAACAAATACTTATTACAAAGAGATATAAACATTGAATACATCGGAATAACTGTGATCGATCATAAGCCATATCGTTGGACGTCTTACTGACCATGAACTTCCGGTGGACTCCAAGCAGATAGTCTGCGCCTAGCAACGTGAGTCGGACCAACAGTCAGTGACTTCACAAACTGATGCTACGTTTTGTTTTCGCCACGTTTTTTCAACTTACTCCTTTTCTAGCCAAACATACACATCATGGCAGGTGGTAATGAAATACGTAATGGATACCACATCTATCTTGACTGATGAGGATTCTCAGCTCTATCATCTGAATTACCATCTTTGTACAGCACCCTACGCCAAAACTCAGCATAGCTGACACGGTTGTTACACTATATGCGAAAAATGTTTTGAAGACAGTCATGGCTAAAATCCCCCAGCCTATGCATACATTCTACTTCCACAAGATATTTTTCATATACTTAGAGGAAAACTGAAAGAAGTGCTGAGTAGTTCTTATTACTGATCAGGACTCTAAACCAACATTTTGGTTTAATATGAAATCACAATACCAAGTTTAGAAACGACAGAGATTTCTAGTACCATATCTAGGTATAAACCTGATATCCATGTGAGCATATTTATCGGGATGCTAAAGTTAATTCACTCACATCTCTTGGTCCTTTTCTAAAGGCGGTAATAGTCAAAATAGGATCTTGATCGGTTCATATTCCCACTGAAACTTATTCTAAATCATGTCATCCGACACTTCCTAAGATAGGTTATGCATTTTGAGTGGTACGCAACAACGTGTTTACCACCCAACATTGTTTACTACACAGGTCAGTGATAATTTTTGATGCTGTAGCTAGTTTGATTTAAACTTCAATTACACGTAGGAAATAGCCACCTTAGAATAACATGTAACCTAACTATCTCAGTCTATTAAATTTTGGTCTCGTACCTTGAGCCTGATTCCTTTTATGATTTATTCGTATGCAAGCGATGTTTCAAGGGCTTGAGTAAGTACTTTCAGTCTGCACAATTCATGTATGTTTCTAAGACATATTTTACATCCGTGGAACAAAATCAAATCAAATACTCGCGACAGGTTGAAGTCAAATAATTATTTTATCTATCCGAAAATTTCGTCGACCACCAACTCATCATCGCTGAGTAGATTCCCAAGATATATGGTCAACGAGCTAGACTGCTCAGGTCCCTATGGAGAAGCTATGAAATTTTGCTTATAGTACTGAATGAACACTGTATTTAGAGGGATAATGGAATTCGTCAGTGTTTTAGAAAGATAAAACAAAATGACGTGAGTTCTGTGATGTTATATAGAAAAGTACAGGTTCAAAATTCAAACATCAAAAAGAAAATTTAGGAAAAATATTTCAATACATGGAATTAGTCCTGATCGAATTTACCTTTAAAACCGAGGTTTTAATGCACATTGTCTATCAAAAGTGACTAGATGCAAAACGTACATATATTTCTCTGTTATTTAATTATTATTTCTAAAAAAATCAGAAATCCATAGGTGTAATTTTAGTATTATGGTGAAGACATATACACCCTAATTTGTTTGAGGGTATAAATATATCATTAAGTGTTTAAGACTGAATGGGTCTTATAAATAAGAACGATCAATTAGACATAATTTTTATAAAATAAGATGCTGAGTCTAGCGTTTTCCTATGAATTTAAAATCGATTGACTTGTCAAATTAACAAACTTTATTGGATTAAAATCATACAGTATGAAAATAGAAATCAAAGCTGGTTTTATTTAAAATGAATATAAATACACAACGACATTATAATAATTTAATGTTGATTTTGAAAATTCGAACTATTCCATCATCACCAGATGTCGCCATGTATTTAATTGATGTTTCAAGGTAATTATCTTTCTGAGGTGAAAACGAAATTTGCCTTAACCTTTTGCCTGGAACATGGCACCAATCTGGAGGGAAATTTAAAACAATCAACCATGTGAAAAAGCGCTCAGATGATCCTGTTTCACATAATTTAAGCAATATTATGTTACCGGATTCTAAACCAACAGCCATTAAATACGAATGGAGATTAGACGAGCATTCTGAGTTAAAACTTTCGCAAACATCGATAGCTGTTACTGACTTTCCAAGTTCTTTATATATATCTAATCGACGAAGAGCTTCAGGAGGCAGACAGTCCGTTGATTTCTGTATTTTGACAGTAGCATTCCAGCAATAAATTGATGAATCTCTGGATCCTGTGAAAAAGTATCTTGAAAATAAATTTAAAGAGTA